>NW_025111153.1:1200000-1571515 GCF_015476425.1 Leptopilina heterotoma
TAAAGTCATTTAACTCTTTCTTCTGCAAATATAAAAATCGACAGTTCACGATTAGAGTATGTACTTTCCGATATAAGTGATGAGATTAGCAATATTGTAGAAGATAATGATGATATTTATATTCCAGATGGTTATTAGGAAGAAAAGGTTAAAGAAGGCTTTACGCAAGAAGAGCTTAGCAACCTCATCAGAGATTTGAAATTACCTAAAGATGGAGCAGAATATCAAGCTTCAATTTAAAAAAAGAAAAATTTGTTATCTAAAGGCACCACAGCATACTTTTATTGTGACAGAGAAAAGGAATTTTGGAAATATTTTTACAAAAGACGATGAACTTTCATTAGCATATTGTTCTGACATTAAAGGACTAATAAATGAATAGAAACCAAACGTATATGAAGATCAACATTGGAGGTTATTCATTAACTCTTCTAAAATAAGTCTAAAGGCAGTGCTAATTCATAACACTAATGTTTTTGCTTCAATTCCCGTAGCCCATTCCACTGAACTTAAAGAAGATTATGAAACTGTCAAATTAGTTTTGGAGAAAATTAAATATAAAGAACACAATTGGCAAATTTGTGGAGATTTTAAAATTATAAGTATCATGTTGGGCCAACAAGCAGGTTTTACGAAAACACCTTGCTTTTTATGTTTGTGGGACAGTAGAGATCGAAAAAAACATTACGTACAAAAAGAATGGCCCAAAAGAACATCCTTTACACCAGGTTTCAAAAATATTATAAAAAACCTCTAGTTGAACCTACAAAGGTAATTCCACCACCTTTACATATTAAACTAGGGGTAATGAAACAGTTTGTAAAGTCTTTAGATAAAGAAGGGAAATGTTTCAAGTACCTGGAACAAAAATTTCCAGAGATATCTGATGCGAAATTAAAGGAATAAATTTTTGTTGGGCCTCAAATTCGCAAACTAGTAAAAGATGAAAAATTTATCACAGTAATGAGTAAAAAGGAGAAAGCTGCATGGCTTAGTTTTAAGGGAGTTATTGAAACTTTCTTGGCAACCATAAAAGTGAGAATTGGGAACTAATAGTGAATTGTATGATCAAAAACTTTCAAAAATTGGGATGCTTGATGAGTTTGAAGCTCCATTTCCTACATTCACATCTAAGTTACTTTCCCAAAAATTTAGGAGACTACAGCGAGGAACAGGGAGAACGGTTTCATCAAGATATTAATGAAATGGAGAGCAAATATTAAGGCAGATGGGACGTAAATATGATGGCTGACTATTGTTGGATGCTAAAAAGGGATATTGTTCTAGGAAGAGTAAACTTAAAAAGAAAACCACAGCACAGATCTTTCGAAGACAAACGAGTCCGTTACCATAAACAGACATAAATAAAAATTACATTATTTTTAAATGGACATATTGATTTTTCAAAATCTAATTGAAGATTTGTTATCAGTGATCCGAAAAACCACTGAGTACCCATTTTAAAGCAAAATAAATCAATTTTCGAAAAAATGACCGTCATATTGGATCCGCCATGTTGAATTTTTAAAATCTGACTGCAAATTTGTAATCAGCGACCCCGAAAACCCCTATATACCAAGTAAAGTGAAAATCCAACAAATTTTTTTAATTTGTCCGCCATATTGGATCCGTCATCTTGAATTTTTAAAAACTAACTGCAGATTCGTAATCAGCGATATTAAAAACCTTCGAGAAACAAGTTTGAGACAAATCTAATCATTTTTTATAAAATTTTGTATTTTACATAAATTACGTAAAATCTGACATGTTTTTTGAGGTTAGAAAAAAATCTTGACGTGATGGAGCAAATCTGACTTACGATTTGTGTTCAGCGCATCAAAATATATAGGGGTATGGTACTGTGGACTTTCGCGCAGGGTACTTTTCTTTTTTTGTGGGGCTGTGTAATTTAACAAAAAATCATAAGAAAACTTTTTTAGAGCGTTAAATTTCCTATAAGAATACATATTTTTCATTGATGTAAAATGAAATATTTAACGAATAAAAAATTAATTTGTAAACAGTAGAAAAATCCCATGTATTTTAAATGGGAAATGTATCGTCTTTGGGGCAAGGTTTATTATGAATATTAAGGGTTTATTTTGGTCTGACATTTTGTTTTAGATGGTAAACTAATAATTTAGGGGGCGTCGCAAGAAATATAAACAACTTGGTAAATAACGGACACCCTAATATTTGTATTTCTGTCACTCCGTATGCGTATGACCGGTATTTATTTCCAGTAATAAATGCAAGGAAGCACATTCCTCGTTGGACAAATACGAAGTAATATCTCGTCAGTGATCCCGAAGTTTGGAAATCAGGAACTCGCAGTGTTAATGTTTCATGAAATAATAAATTGAAGTATCAGTCTTCTTATGATAAATCATTTGCTCTGACAAGCGATCTGACAGGTTCGCAAAAATTTCAAGATTTAATAAAAGAATATTTCTCGGAAGGAGAAAATAATCAGTAATTTCCGATTGGGCGTGATTATTATAAAAATTTAAAGTCTATTATTGACAAAGAAAGTTAACTTGTACGCGGCCAATAAAATGCCGCGTTACAGTACATTGTTTTTGATGATTGGGAAGCTAATAATCCGTTTGGTGCCCATGCAGGAACACAAAAAATAGGTTCGGTATATTTTTCAATGTTATGTATACCTCCAGAGTTTAGATCGAAATTGGAGAACATTTGCACCAGTAATTCATCAGTTTTAGAAAAAAAACCAATTATTGTAACAGAAAATTTGTTAGAAATATATGTTTGTTTCAAAATATTAATAGCTGATAATTTAGGAGTCAATCTAGCTGCAGGGTACATAATCTGAATCTAAATGATCCTTCAAAAACTGGTATTGCAGACAGATGTGTTTTTAACGAATTAAATTCTGTCCATGTTTTAAAAAATCTCGTATATGACATCATGCACGATATCGAAGAAGGAGTAATACCATTTAATATGTCAGATATTATTCTTAATTTAATTAATGACAAGTTCTTTACATTACAACAATTAAATAACAGACTAGGTGAGTTTGATTTTGGTATTGTTGATAGTGGAAATCGTCAAAAAAATTAAGTAAAGATAAATTATACGAAGGAAGATTAGGCTTCTCAGCCTCCGAAAATTTAACATTTTTTCAATACTTTGGTTTATTAATTGGAG
Source organism: Leptopilina heterotoma (assembly GCF_015476425.1). Lineage (NCBI taxonomy): Eukaryota > Metazoa > Arthropoda > Insecta > Hymenoptera > Figitidae > Leptopilina > Leptopilina heterotoma. Next base: position 1,203,172 of record NW_025111153.1, read on the forward strand.
ACAAGGTGGAAGAAAATAATAAGTTTCGGAACTTATATAAATGTTTATATAGTATAATTAAAATATTATTCTCTCCGTCTTTCACTGAAGAGGATTTAAATTTTTTTAAAACGCCAATTACCGAGCATCATACGCTTTCTTTGAATTTATTTTAAAAAAACCTTTTAAGCCAAAACACCATTTTATGGAACATTACCCACGAGTCATGCGAGCAGTAGGTCCTCTGATTCATATTTGGTGCATGAGGTATGAGGCCAAACATGAAGAAGGTAAAATTGGTGCCCTTATCACAACATCAAGGGTTAATTTGCCTTTGACACTAGCAAAAAGGCACCAATTAAAATTATGCGACAGGTTTCTGAATAACAGCGGATTTTTTGATAAAATTACATTTGGAAAGGATATTACAGAAAATCTTGCGAATTCTTCTTTTTTAGAATATAACTCATTTTTGCCGGAATCATATTTATCAATTTCGTGGATAAAAATTAAAGGAATTAAATATAGTAAAAATATTATAATTGATGTTTCAGATGTACAAATTCCTCATGAGCCTAAGTTTTTTAAAATTGAAGTTGTGTTCACAGATAGAAAAAACCAACCTTGTTTTATTGACAAATCTTTGAGTATTAGAGAATTTTCTTCTCATGTAAATGCGTTTAATGTTAATGATACAGATCAATGTCTGTGTTTAATGTATAAAAATTTAATTAGTGTTAAAGTCTCTTGCGTATTAAAAGACATATATGGACGCCAATTTGTAGCATGGTATTGAGTGCAAATTATTTACCTATAAGCTACGAACGAATTTGTTTTATTTCGTTTTTAAGTAAAAATAATATAAAATATTATATCGTCACGTTCAAATCACGAGTTTTCTTTTATTTCAGTTTGAAGATTATATAAAACTATTTAAGTAGACATAAGATTTTGATACTTTAAAGGATAAAAACTGCTGCTTCATATATGCAAATAAGCTTTCTGTAAGACTGATTCTTGTAGACAAATTATAGTTTAATTAAGGAAGTACCCTCGGAAATAGAATTAACAGCGATTTTTTGATGAAACTTGGAATGATGGTAGATGTTGGTTTAAAAATATGTAGTTAAATTTTTAGAGGTCTGCACAATGTATAAGAAAAGTTATAAACAATTTTATACATCTCCGGCGTATTATGGTCACTTTATCTACCTGTACAGGCGCGTACTAAGTTCCCCCTTATAACACAGCAGTCAATAAAGTAACCATTATAGCCCTAGGGAGATAAAGGGTATATTATTGACCGCTCCCAGGTCAATAAAGTACCCTTTATCTCCCTAGGGCTATAATGATTACTTTATTGACCAGCTGAGTTATATGGGAGAACTTTTAACATGCACCGGTACAGGTAGCATAGAGTAACCATAATACGCCTTTGTTGTATAAAGCAAAGTATGGAACAAGGGAGGTAACCTCGTTTATGACCTCGCACAATATTGAAAAACTCGGACGTACCTACCTTGTTGCATAATGTACTATTATGTTTTCACATTTTACATTGTGTCTTATGGGAAAATGCACTTTCATGATCTTTAAAATTCAAATGTGAGAAAAATGACAGCGAGATATTGATGTAACTTTTTACAGTTAAAGCTAAAGAACTTAAAAAAATTAATTATTAAAAAAATTAATTAAAAAAAATTAATTATTTTGTATAAAAAACACCTTTTTTATCAATCAGAAGTTACTAAGCACGACACTTGGCAACGTTGCTCCTTAGAGGCACTTATATAGGATATAGGTTATGGTAAAAAAAGCGGGAGAGGCGAAACATTTAAAATTTTAAATAGATAGATTTTTTACAATTTTAACAATATTATTATTAAATATTATTAATATTAATTTAATTTTTTGATTATGGAAAGTTTAGAAAAATTAAAAGTAACACCGAATTAATAATTTAATCTAAATAAAAAGAAATAAATTTTAAAAATTACAAATAGTTTTAAAAAAATTTCATTTGAATTATTATATACTATTTGAATAATAAATTTGATAATGAAACTTTTTGTAAGAACTCAATTTAACGATGTTGTGCAATTTCATACAGTGTGGTCGACTTTTAAAACTAACTGCTTGAACGCGAAACGTAATTCTAAAAGGATTTTTCTCCCTATTTGGACAGTTATTAAAAATGAGAAAAAATATCAGATATTAAATGAATTTTTGTTCTGTCATTTTATGCACAAGAAATTGAAAATCCAAAATAATACACGACGTCAGGAAGTAAAATGAGAAAATTTGATGTGCCCATCAGGTGCTGCCCTCTGGCGGTAATTTTATGTACCGCACATTTGTTTAACTTTTTTCTATTATTTTACTTTCTGTCGTTGTAAATGAAAATAAATCTTTTACTTTTTGTGGCAAATGAAACATAAAATATTCAGGATATCTAGTATTTTTTCCGATTTTGCAAAAACTGTCTGCATTAAAAGAAAAATCATTTTCAATTTTCAAATCAAGATTTCTCGATAAAGTGCAACTAACAGTCATCACCCAACAAATACGGCACTGACCGGTTTAAATGACGTGAAATTGGTAAATATTCATTTCTAACAAATTTTTCTCTGTTTACAGGCACTTTTTACAAAATATGACAACCTACAATCGTCACAAATGTTTTTAATTATCTGAATTCAAAAGATTTTGTTAATCCATGCAGAAACACGGTTGCAGCATTGGAATTACCGTAGCAATGTAATGCGAATTATTTTGACAGCTGAGCCTTTTCGCTTCCTGCATGCTTCTGCCCTCCACTAGCAAAATTGCTGTAACACACTTCTTGCCGCCTGTCATTACATTACTTTTGTATTTCTAATCCTGCAACCGCGTTTCTGCATGGATTGACAAAATCTTTTGAATTCAGACAATTAAAAACATTTGTGTCAATTGTATGTTGTCAGATTTTGTAAAAAGTGCCTGTGTGCAGAAAAAAACTCTTTCGAAAGCAATTGTTTACTAATTTCACGTCATTTAAACGATGCAATGCCGTTTCTCTTGGGCGATAACTGTAAGTCGCACATAACCTACAGATTGCAGAGACCATCGAACGCTCAGAACATTTAAATTAAAATTCCAAAAGTATTTTTTTAAAGACTATCAGAATTTTCTGAAATATTATCTAACATGGTTAATAGCAATAACAGACGACGCGAAATGAGACCGGAGGAAGCATATTACAATGTTGCCAAGCGTTGCATTAGTACTACGTGAGTAAATTGAAAACTTAAATGGTAATTGCATTGACTCACAATGCAGAGAGGGTTTTTCCTTAAGCATTGATTTAAAAAAGTTAATACAAAAATATCTGTGTTTTATATGTAAAAGCTCCTTATTAGCATAAATTTTATAAATAAATTGAAGTTGTTTCTTTATAGACTAGAAATATTAACCATCCTTTATCGACAAATGTTTGGTAATAGAGAATTTTCTTACCAATTAAATATGCTTAATATTAATTATTCGAATCAAAGGCTATGTACAATCTGCAAAAATTTAGTCTGTGTTAAAGTATTTTGTGAACTGAAAAACTACTTGTATAATTCTTTTTCATTTAATTATTTCTTTAATAAAGTTAAAAATACAACAAAATTTGTATGATTAATTTTTTTCAATTCATTTTAATTTTTAATAAAATCATAAATTAATGTGTTTTTCTAGTAATGTTTTAAATGATTTTGAAGAATACATGAAATCAATTATGATATTGTTTAATTATTTTAACAAATATTATTCATTTGTTTATAATTAAATTTTTTCAAAATTAAAATCACATATAAAAAAATTTGATTTAAATTCATATTCTATTATTATTTTTGTTTCTTGAGAATAAATAATGTATTTCTTTAAAATTTAAATCAAATAAATAAAAAGAAATTTTACAAAAATTTAATTAATTTATATACAATAAATTATTGAAGACTTATTAATTTATTAATAATTTATTAAATTTGTTAACGTTCTTATATTTAATTTTTTTTAATTTATTAATTTTAAAAATTTCATTTCTTTAACAACTATAAATTTAAATTATTTTAATTTAATTTTAATTTAATTCATAATATTTAATTACTGTTGCAGGAGAAGAAGGTCCTAATAAAAACGAAAAAGATCAAAATAATGAGAAGAGGGAAAAGCATATATCTCATCATGATAATGTAAGGAAAACAAAATCAACAACTGGTGGGAGCAGACAGATTTATGACGTACGACCAGGTCATTCTAAATCATCTGAATGGGTTAACAAAAATTTTAATCAAAATAAATATTTTTTTAATCATAACCGAAATCATAGGCATTATCACCACTATAAAAATGTTTTATCCAAATGGAGAAAAAGTAAGTATCATCCTCATACTAATATATAGTAGCATAATTTATTTGATAATAATTTTTTTTAATTAAGTTAAATGAAAATTCATTATAAATTCATAATATTATCTATTTTAGATAATAAACGTGGAAGCAAATGGGGGTGGAAACATTGGAATCTGAGGAAGCAAACAAAAGTTGAAAATAATTTGAAAACAATGTTTTCGGCTATGCTAAAAGCCGCAAAACAAAATTAAATAAATATAATCTAAAAAATGTATTATCCATTAATAAATAAAAATATTTATCAATTGTATAAATTTTTATTTTTAAATTTTCAATTATTTATAATCGACTTTTAAGTTTGAATCAAACATAAAATTTTTAAACATATTTTTATTTAAATCAAAACAGAAAATATGTTTATATTAAACATAATTATTTAAACAAAAAATATTTTCGAATCAAAGCAATAAATGTTTTTTGTATATTAGGATTAAATTTACAAACTAATTTTAGTTAAACAAAATCAGTTAAAATTATTTTTCTTTTTGATTTAAGAATCAAATATGTTAGCTAGGCAAAAAAGAAGATATTTAAAAAAATCCATTTTTTCCCCACTTAATTCACATCAATATCAAACATCGGAAAAAACCTCGATACATCAAAAATATCGAAATTAAAACATCGAGGTTATAAACATCAATGTTTCCGATGTCGATGTCCCATCATTACAGAAAATCCTATTAGTAAGAAAAGAATAGACGTATCTTCATCCTTTTCTTAGTAATTATTTAGAAAATCAGGCTAACATTCAAAACCTAACCTTCTAAGTTTAACCCTCCATTTTTCTCCGTGTACAAATAAATATTTAGTTATTTAAGAAAATTATTTTATTGATGCAAATAAATATTTATTTTAATTAAATACTATCCATTATTGAAGCAAGTAATTTTCATAATTGATTTAAAGCAATATTTATTAGATTAAATTATTCCATTTAATTGACTTAAGTAATTTGTATTTGGTTCAAATATCTATTTATTTGATACCATAAATTAAAATATTTATGTCCAGTAAATATTTACTTAGTTCAAATAAATAAAAATAAATAAGTTTAAATACAACCGAACGACCGTTAGCGAGTTAGGTATATGTCGCTAGTTAATAATTAATATTATTAACCACTTCAGCGGAATTAAAATAGTAACTGGAGCAAAAGTAGAATAAAACACTTGAGAGTAAAAACAGGTTAAAATTATTGTGTATTTTCTTGATAATTAATTATATTAATGCTTAAAAAATATTAACGCAATAGTAAAAAAGAAGACTTATTTTATTATAATTAATATTTTACATTCATAAAATAGGTACTAAAAAGTATGAGTACTTTTGTCGCATATATCAAAAGACTCTTTTGAGCTGACTTCTCACGGGCTCAATCTCCCTAATTTCCTCTAGTTCTTTCCGTTGCAGTTATGACTTGCCCAGTAAAAAGGCATTTAGAATAGGGAATGTATTTCCTTCTTACAATCGGCATTTTTATACTTTAGGTTACTCACGCATAAATATTCTTAACTTTGCTTAGAAATCTTTAATTCGAATGTTTTAAAAAAATGTATCCCCGGTAAGCAAAATGTATTCACCCTGATCTCCCAATACATGCTCTTTCGATCAGTGATTTTAGAAAATCACCATCTCTTAAATATATCTTGGTTTTAATGGTACTACATATCATTTGGAAATATAAAAACGGTTTTCTATTCAGTTTTTACCTAAATAGCACAGCATTATTTATTTAATCACTGTATACTTGTAGTCATCTATGCAACACGTTCTTCCGATGAAGGCATCGATGACCACAAGTGTACAAGATTAAGTATATTTTCATGTACACGATCGTATACTTGAAACAGACATGATCATGTACCAGTTTTTCTTTAGCTGAAACGAAATTATTCCATTGTGAAAGTTGTACATGTTCATTTTCCTATACCACATTTTGTACACCTAAAATAATATTTTTTTAAACTTTGATGTTATTTAATAAAAAATTAAGTTATTTTTAACAAGTGTGATAAAACTTAAATATTCATAAACATTAGTGTAAACTTCAGGATCTCCTGTACTGCAACGAGGAGGACCCCAAGAGACGATACCTATTATTTCTTTTCTGGATACTAATGGACTTCCACTTATTCCCTGAAAAGTAAAATCATGAGTATTACAAAATTTCTAGACATAAGGACATTTTTTAGACATAATTAAATATATATGACAGGCACTATAAATGTAACCTCCGGATTAAGCCAATTGTGGGTTATAACATTTGCTTCTTTATTGAAAAAAAGTTACTAGAACGTGTATTTATTATTTATATTTATTTGAATTTACTTTTAATCTTCAAATTTACCACTCTTTATAGATACTTTCTGTAGGTATCGGTGCAATCGGTACCACGCTCAATTCAGTGCGCACCCGTCACATTTACAAATTTACACCCGTCACTTTTTTTACAAAATTTCATATTTCACGTTCATATTAGGATAATATATGATAATTATTGTAATATTATTATAATAATATCTACCTATATTACAAAAAGATATCGCCGTCGCCGCTGTTTCAAGATTCTGTAAGGGCGCCCTATCCCAAAGGGGCCGTCAAAACTTATGTCAAAATTGACCTATTTTTTGACCTATAGGTCAAAAAGAGGATAAATAACGGCCTCACATTACGTCAAACTCCTTGTCTAATTTGACCTATTTTTTGACCTGTAGGTCAAAAAGAGGATAAATAACGGCCTCACATTACGTTAATATAGGTCAATTTTGAGGGCAGTTTTGACCTAGGCGTCAAAATTTGACAAAGAATTCCCGCTACTCTCAAAATTTAGGTCAATTTTGAGGGCAGTTTTGACCTAGACGTCAAAATTTGACAAACAATTTCCGCTACTTTCAAAATTTAGGTCAATTTTAAGGGCAGGTTTGACCTACGCATCAAAAATTGACAAACAATTTCCACTACCCTCAAAATTTAGGTTAATTTTGAGGGCAGTTTTGACCCAGACGTCAAAATTTGACAAAGAATTTCCGCTTCCCTCAAAATTTAGGTCAATTTTGAGGGCACTTTTGACCTAGACGTGAAAGTTTGACAAACAATTTCCGTTACCCTCAAAATTTAGGTCAATTTTAAGGGCAGTTTTGACCTACACATCAAAATTTGACAAAGAATTCCCGCTACCCTCAAAATTTAGGTCAAGTTTGAGGGCAGCTTTGACATAGACGTCAAAATTTGTCAAACAATTTCCGCGCGCAGACTTAATGATGAGGTGAAGTTTGGCATCTGACCTAACAATGCAAGGTTATTTAAAAATTGTGTTTGCTCTTACACCTATCATTTTGACCTAATTTTGACGTTTTATTTTTACTCCCTCATTTAGTTACGTCATAATCTATGTGTAATTTGACTTTTATTTAACTACAACTTAAAAAGGGACAATAAAGGACAATAAACGTATCTATGATACGTCAAAATCTATGTAAAATTTGACGCCTTTTTAACCTATAGGTTAAAATGGGTCAAAATATATGTCAAAGTTTAATCTAATTCTTGACATATAGATAAAAAAGGTCTATAACGATTGTTACATTACGTCAAAATCTATGTGTATTTTGTCATGTATTGTATGCAATTTATTAAGATGCATTGATATTAAGAAAAAATTACTTTAAATTTATAAAAATTAAAATAAATATAAAAATAGAGATAGGGGGTTGGCGCGCGAAGCGCGCAGGGGGCCAAAGCCCCCCTAGTAGGATAACAATAATATAAGGATGTTCTAAAGACATCCCTGGTTCCAGTGTCCAGAGGGTATTATATCATATATGAAGGGTGGCATAACAAAAAGGGTCAAACGCCAATTTTATGATCAAGGCAACAAATTATTATAAACGATACCCAAAAAAATTTATTTTGAGCAAACAAATAAAATAAACAATAACAGAAATTAAATTTTATAAATACCAGATATTATATATTTCACAAAATAAAAGATAAATATCGAATTTAAGCCAAAGTTTTGTACATAATAGAATTGAAAGGAAAGAGATGAGAATACTATAAATATTTCTCAACTCAGAAAGTTTGTTGAGCACCAGTCCTTTCTTGGGACATTTTCTAATTAAAGAAATTTAAAATTAAACAAAATTTAAAGAACCTTATTCTGAGGAAACAAAACCACTAGGTTAATCCCTCAGCAGTCAGAATTTAAAATATTAATAAAATTTAAAGCTTAGACTCTGGAAAAACGAGAGCTTGGTTCGGGTCATTCTTTTTTGCGATGTTCCTTGCTGTTACAGTTCCAACACCCTTTACGACAGTTGAGCCGTAACCACTTGAGAACCTATTCGGGTACCTCGCGTGATCGAGGCGGGTGACGATGACTTTCGAGGTGTCCTTTTGAAACGATTAGAACCAATGACAGTTTTTCTGAGGATAGAGTGAAGATCACAAGAGTAAGGTTCGGTTAGGAGAGGGGAGGATGCGCTGGGGTATAGGTCTGAGGAAAAGTCAGGGTTTGCTTGAGGTGTAGTGTTGGGCTTTGTGGTAACTGGGGTGTTTTTAAAAGACAATATTTCCTCGTGTTCGTCGTCCGAAATATCTAGGTAGAGCGATGGTGAGGGTTCACGTCGTAGGTCTTCTCATGAGTTTTGTTGAAGATCTGACGTCTGTGTACTGACGTGTCGTGAGGTGGTAGGTTTATTGTTGTTGTGTTCTAGTGTGAAGGTGAGGTCGACCTGTTTGGTTCTAGCTTCAATCTGATGAGAGTGTGAATTAACTCGTAAATGGGTCATTTTCGATGTCGAGTGAAGCGTCACAGATTTCGGTGATCTGTTGAGAAGTGAGACGGGCGAGTGGGAGTAAGGATAGACTACGACTACGTGGTGGCTTTTGGAGTGGAGACAATAAATGTGAGCTGTTTTTGTAGGAATATGAATATGTATAAGTGTTCGTGAATGAGTAAATCTGCTTATGTGTAGATGTGTATGGCTTTGCTGTATATGTGAATATGTTTTTTTATGCGCGTGTGTTTCGTGTATATGCAAGTGTATGTATGATAGATAGGATTTAATATTTTTTAGGATACAAAAAATTTATTTTTTGATAACTTACCCTACATGGACCCTGTGTAGCTTTATGAATAGCACATAATTGTCCCTTTTTCAGTTTATAATAACCATAAGGCATACAATGATTGCTATGTATGATTTTTGGATTGAATTTTTGTATGTAGCAACTCAATTCCTTCTCTTCGTAATTTTCATATCCCCATCCTGCAACTACGGCTGTAGTATTGTCAATGAAATCTGAACTTGGTAAATTTATTTTATTTTGGTATTCATTAAAAATCATAGGCTCGCATAACTAAAATGATAGTTAGAGTTGACAATAAAAAGCGATTTTTTTAGATATATTTAAAAAAATGTTATTCAGTATCTTAAAGAATTGGAATTTTTGTTAAATATATTAATTGCGATATAGTTACCGTCAATACAGCAATATCATCTGGCTTGGAACCAACTTTATTGCGTTCATATCCAGGATAGAAAGTACCTCTGCAAACTTTGTGTATCGTTCCACCCTGATACATCTGATCCGATCCAGTTACTACAGTTAATTGTCGAATTACATTTGACTTAATACTTCTATCAACACAGTGAGCAGCAGTTAAAATGGTCAATTCATCTATGATAGCTCCACCACAATTATATATTCCATTTTTTCGTATTGAAACAACATAAGAAAATTCTCTTTCCCATTGGTGTCTTTCTCTTTCCAGATAGTTTTGAATCGGAGAAGCATTTACTGTAAAACAACTTCATATTTATAAATAGATATCATAATAACATTTTATAAGGCATGATCTTACTATAATATTAAAATGTTCACTGCATGGTAATATTACATGTAACATCACCTTAATTTTAAAATAAAAATTGGCGAAATGATACGTAATAGTAATATTAACATAACAGTATGATATAAATAATAATATATAATAATGTTAATAAAGAGCTAGAAACAAAAATTATCTAGATCGATTTAAGTGATGAATGGCTTAAAAGATTCCAACATTCATGTACTTTAATGTACCAGTGGGCGGTGTAAATAATTAAGTGGAGAATCTATTACGGCTGTTAAAAGTCAAAAAAATTCGGACAGTTAAAAACATTTTCATAAATTAAAAACTAAAATCGACTTAAGGCTATGTCCAAGTTGTGAAATGTAAACAAACCAAGTACTAAAATCGCACTTTTGTAACAGCCATTTCTCTCACAAAAATTAACTTTTTTACACTTTCTTCACGAAAATGAAAAATTAGAGTGTCAAAGTTTCCAATGAAATCATTTTTTACTATGAGCAATAAAAAGCAATTAGTAAAATAACAAATTAAAATGACCTGTAAAATAGCATTTTTGACGCGTCGCGAAAAATAAACTGTTTGAGTATATCAACCGCACTGACGATGAAGAAGTCCCATGTCAGCGATTGGACCTTCAACATGTGGAAGGGAAAATTTTTCCCTTTTCTCCTTGTAATTACAAGAGAAAGGGTAAAAACTTCTTCATCATCCGTGCGGTTAATATAGTCTCTCTTGTAAATGTGTCTTATTTGAGCGTCATAGATTAGAAACATAATCTCTTAAATGTACGCATTTTAGTAGGCTAATTAGACGCTAATAAACGTCTTAAAATTGACAACGTAAATGTCCTAAACGTAGACCCTCTCTTTACAGTGATACGGATATTTTTAACTATGTCAAGAATATATGATTTGAGGTTATGCACGTGCAAAATATAACTTATAATTTAATATATCATCTACCAAAAAAAGTAACTAAAAAAATCCTACACTATCAGCTGGATTTATACATATATTTATTTTCTACTTATTTTATATTGATGCAATAGATATAGAAACAAACTTTTTCTAATTTCACAGCTCTTAGACGCACAAAAAAATTAATTCTTTAAACAAATTATTAGCGATTTTTATTTTTTTACGTCATTTGTTTTCACTAACCTTATACTACTAAACTTTTTTTGATGTAAAATATAAATAATTATTCATTTTATTAAAATTATAATATGATGATTTCACTATGACGATTCTGTTATTCCCTGTGCAACCTACCTGCTTTTAATATAGGGGAGAGCGGGGTTGAAAGTGCCGTTAATTATATCTCAGAAACAAAAAAATATTTTTAAAAAATTCAAATGAGGAAAGTATTGTTTGGCGCCTGTGCAATACTTCCCTCATTGAAATTTTTTAAAAATCTTTTTTTGTTTTTGAGACATAATTAACTGCACTTTCAAACCCGCTCTTCCCTACATATAAAAAACAATTTTTTTTTAAATATTAGAAATAAATTTTTTTTACAAGTATTTTGTTTTTCTTAATTCTACTAATTTAGACAATAGAAAAATGTAATATTCATTATATTTATAACTATATTTTAGTAAAAATATAAATTTTTTATATGAAATGGTAATGGGGACTGATTTATACCACAACGTTTTGGCACCTTAAAACATTTATTTCATATCTATTACTCTATTACTCTATTATTATTATTATTATTATTATTATTATTATTATTATTATCATTATTATTATTTTTCAGTAATAATAATAAGTTTAAAAATCAAGAATTTTTTTCCAGATTCTTATTAAGAAATGAAAAGAATATAAATTAGTTCAAATCTTTATCGCAAAATGGCTATATGGTGATACATCTGTTAATTTTTAAATATTCCTGTTAGTAGTTTGTATTTAAAAATTTTGGTACTGTTTACTTTCAAAAGTACACATTTATTTAACAATTTTCTTGAAAACAAACAACTTTTTTAATGCAGACTTTTTTTTGCAATAAAATCGACAATTCAGTATTAAAAACAAATTTCTCAGTTTTTCTTAAACTGTGTATTTATTTAACAATTAATTTTATAAGAAAATATGCGCATTTGACGTAATCCCAAAATGGTCCACTTTTACTTATTTTTCTCACTAATATGTAGATTTATCTTCATAAACTGTATTTCCACTGGCAAAGCGCAATAATATTTCGAAACCGTTTAAGTAGACTTCTTCTGAAATGATCAGGGGAATTTTTAAATGTATTTTCGTTTCCTGTGAAATCATGAAATTATTATTTTCCCCCTTTTGTCATGCCAACATTCATTTCTAATATAATTTACTGTCATCATAATTCGATTTTTGTCGAACGAAACGAGTCGAACAGAAACAAAGAAAAATCAAAAATATCGTTTCCTTGAAGTTCGTTTCAAACGAGAACATTCGAACGATGTCGAGCATTTATCGGTTCGACGTGCATCACTAATAGTTTCAACCCTGTAAAATGCAGAGACCTTTTACTGAAGCAGATGAAGATAAAACAGTGATATTTGTGTCGTTCAACGGCGCAGCGCCAGCGTTACGTACAGTAACGCGGGTGTACCACTAAGTTTGTTTTTAATTTTCTTCTACACTTATGGCCATTCCACTATAAGATTTACATAGTTTTTAAAAAAAATGTTAGCTTTCCAATAAAAATAAAAAAAATTCTTTAAATTCATGAAACAAAAATTAAAATCGATAAAGTTTTATAAAAGTTATATCCCAAAGAATCAAGCCAATCCCAAGACTTTGTTACGTCAAAACAAAAAACTTTTGAGTATTACCTGTCCTTACTAATACAAATGCCCTCTTATAAGTATATATTGAACACTAACTCTGTATTGAAGGAAGCAGACGAAAATATAATGAAATTATGACTTTCAACATTTAATTGAGGCTCGGGATCTTAAAAAGGCACTTGCAGCATTGATTTTAAATGATAAAAGTATCCTTTTAAGATCCGGAGTCTCAATTGCAAAAAAACAGAACGGTCAAATTACCATTTTCTTGAAAATAATTATTTACAATTTTGTTAGGTTTTTAGTAGTAGTTTTTGAATAAAATGTATAATCAACTTTTGCTAATATAGTCCCAATAAAGAGTCCCACACAACTTTGGCATTAATTATCTTTTTTCCGTACGGGAAAATTCTTCAAACTTTACAAATAGAAGGATAACCCTATGAAGAATGTATAAAGGAGGTTTTTTTTTAAAAAATCAATTGGATACACTTCAAATCTGTTTCTACGGTTTTCTTTGGTCTCTAATTACGAATACGTAATCAGTTTTTTAAAATAGGTACGAAATGCTATTTTAAATTCGTATCTTAAAAAACTGACAACATATTCGTAATCAGCGACCATAAAAACCTACTAGAAACAATTTCCAAGTGTAGCCGATTGTTTTAAAAAACCGTCCACCATATTGGATCAGCCATTTGCATTTTTAAAAACCAAAAAACCCCCTAGAAACAACCTGAAACCCACGAGTAATAAGTTTCAAGAGAATTTGATTGATTTTTAAAAATAAGTCCGCCATTTTTAATTTTGGAAAACTAAGGTCATATTTGTAATCAGTGACCCCAAAAACCTCTAAATGACCAGTTTCAATGGAATATGATTGATTTTAAAATCATGACTTTCACATTTTGTCAAAGTATGTCTGACAATATGTAAGACATAATCTTTTGCTGATACCTTTTTACGTCCTTTTCTAACAGCATTTGACAAAATGTGAAACTCATAAAGTGTAAAATCAAAAATTAGAAACGTTGTAAAAGAGGACATACTGCTCTTAAGATTCTTGTTAAATAAGGACGTTTCTAATACGTCAGCAATTATGAGCCATATTGGATCCACCATTTTGATCTGTCATTTTGAGTTTTCAAAAAATAAGGTCATATTCGTTATTAGCGACCCAAAAACACCTAAGTAACAAGTTTTAAGGAAAATAAACTATTTTTTTAAATTTCTTCCAGTTGTTTATAACATTGGTTAAAAAAAGTAAGTTTAGTCGCCATTTTGTGTCAGCCATTTAAAAATTTAATTCTCAAAATAGCTTGTAGCCTATACTATACACTGTAAAAAATTTATAAAGTTAACGGACTCGGGTGTTGGAAGTGAAATTTTTCGAGTTAGAAATCAACTCGAAAAGAAAGTTAATTTACTAACTCCTTTCATCAACACCCGCGCAAGTTATTTATTCCTTGGGTAGTTAGCATAGGGGTGTAAAGTTTTAACTCTCTTTATCCAACTCCCTTGGTATTAACTCCCCAATGAGTGCGAATTTTATAGAATCCCCTGGGTAGTTAAAATTTAACTCCCTTTTTACAGTGTATTATAACATTTGTCTTGAATTTGTCTGCAGTGATGCGTAATCGTTATTTCCTCATTAGACTTATGTTTCTTGAACCATACACGTGTTGAAATTTGCGTAACACCGATTATTGTCAATGGGATTTCCGTATCTCGCTTGTTTTTCCAGGGGTTTCGCCGAGTGTTGTTTACATCGTTTGGTAGATTGCTCGATGTTTTTTTTTTCATTGCTGCTCTATGACCTACTCCTAGTTGATGCGCAATCGTTATTCCTTTGACATTATTTTTAAATATTTTTCTTTCTTGGATTTATTATAAGAAACACATAATAACAATTATAATATTTGTTAGAAAATATACTGAATATAGTGCAATAATATAAGAAAATTGTATAAATAACAAATATAATAATAGAAAATATAAAAAGTTGTATTTAAAACACATAGAAAGTATATACTAACAATTACAATATTTGTTAGAAAATATACTAAACATAATGCAATAATATATGAAAATTGAATTAATATGAAATACAATATGTTGATAGTAGATACATGCATTAACAAAATAAAGATTAAATGCAAAGTTTTGAAAAGAAATACATAAGTAAATATTGTAGAAAATATATAGTAAATTAAGCATACTATTAAGAAGTTACCGAAGTAACAACTTTTAATTTTTGGCTGTGACATTTTAGAAAGAATGCACCATATTATATATATATATATGTAACGCGATCTGAAGAAAGGGACCTTAGAAGCAAAAAATTATAGGTTATGTTTGCAATTTTTTAAATGAAAATACAATAAAAGGATCAACTGTCAATATAAATCATTAAAGTTTAAGTCTTCATTAAAACTAAAATATTTAATAAACACTGATTTTAATTCGAAATAAGTAAAAAGAAACTTTCAAACAAGAAAAAAGTAACTCTAACCCAACCTTAAAATGATTTGCTTCTAAGGTCCCTTTCTTCAGATCGCGTCACATATATATATATATATATATATATATATATAAACTAACTAATTTATATTTTCTTTCTTACTAAGGATCAGGAACAAAAATTCTGAATTTTTAAACTTATTATTATTACAGAATAATAATAGAGTAATAAATATTTATTTATTTAAGAAACATAACGGGACATGCCCTTTCGTACAAAAGTACTCCTAAATCTAATATAACAATAAATTTATAATATCAATTCAATACTATGTATATATAAATAATAAATACAATTTTACGAAATATGTAAATAATAATTTACAATTTATAAAAAAAAAATTTATATGTAAAATTTTAATAAACAATTTAAAACGTAAGTTGATCCGACTATGAGCTACATAGTTGCACAGTGGGACGATATCACCTAAACGTGGCCAAAATGGAAAAAACTTTTTTTATTTTCTACTGTAAATGGTGTGATTTGCTGCCGTGATTATCCAAACTTTAATACCGAGAAGGACGATTTTATGTAAGGTTTGATTTAGCTAGTAGTTTATCGCAAAGTTAGCATTTGTTCCGCGTCCACACGACGCGTTGCACTAGTTGTGATATTAAGAACTTTAAAAGTGTAGTGAAACAAAGAAAATTGGTCTTTTTAAATCGCTCTCAAAATGGAAAATCTTCCTGAAGGTATACATAAACATTTTATATAATGTTAATATTAATCCACGTTTACGTAAGTGCAAATAAATATACGTATGTCTATAAATAGTGATTGAATAAAAGTCTATTTTAAAAAATGTTTTTATAAAAACTTACACAAACTTATGCTTTTATTCTACTTGGGATTTGTACCTTATAGTATTTCTTTTGACATATTTTAAAGACAGCTGCCATAAACTGCCTAACAAAGTTTAATAAGCAATTTTCTACCCGAGCGAAGTGGAAACATAATAACAAATAAATAGTTAAAATCTAAAAGCGGTTTCAAAATCAAATTAAACTTATTACTCAGAGGATTTTAATGTCGCAGATTACAAATCTGAAATCAAAAATTAAAAAAAACAAAATGGCGGATCCAAAATGGCGACAATTTTTTAAAAAAATTTATTAAAATTTTTAAAAAATACTTGTTAAGGAGAATTTTGGGTCGCAGGTTACGAATCTGAAATAAAAAATTATATTAAAATTAAAAACAAATACATGTTAAAGGGGGGTAAGGTATTTTTTTCTATATTAATGTATGATATGTCTTAACCCCTTGGCTGACAACAAGATTCCCACTGTTTGGGCCAAAAGTGTGTTGAAAAATTTTTTAATGGATTTTTATGAAACTTGGTACCCCAAGGTTTCTGGGGTAGTTGATTACGAATCTGAGATTAGTTTCTCGAAATTCAAAATGGCGGATTTAAGATGGCGGAAATTTGTTCAAAATTCATCGAATTTTCTTGAAACTGGTTACTCGGGGGTTTTAAGGGTCGCTGATTACGAATCAAATATTAGTTTTCAAAAATTCAAAAGTGCGGAACCAATTTGGTGGACGACAAAATAAAAAAAATTAATTATAATGGCTTGAAACTGAATACTCGGGGGTTTTTAGGATCGCTGATTACGAATTTGACATTAGTTTTTTAAAATTCAAAATTGCTGATCCAATATGTCGGAAATTTTTTTTAATTGGTCAAATTCGCTTGAAAATGGTTACTTGGGTGTTTTCAGGATCGCTAATAACGATTCTAACATTAATTTTTTAAAATTCAAAATGGCGGATCCAATATGGCGGACAACGAAATAAAAATTGATCAGATTGACTTGAAACTAAATACTTGGGAAAATTTATTGAATTTGTTTGAAACTGGTTAATCTGAGATCAGTATGATAATTATTGGCAAAAAACGCGTCGTTGCATGCAGCTACGTAATACTAAAACCCTTAAATAACTTTCAAGCCAATTCAATTAATTTCTTATTTTGTCGTCCGCCATACTGTATCAGCCATTTTGGATTTTTAAAAACTGATTTCAGTTTCGTAATCAGCAACTCTGATAATCACCGAGTATTCAGTTTTAAATCAATCTGATCAATTTTTTATTTGGTCTTCCGCCATATTGGATCCGCTATTTTGAATTTTGGAAAAATAATGTCAGATTTGTAATCAGCGACATAAAAAACCCCCAAGTATTCAGTTTCAAGTCAATTCAATCAATTTTTTTATTTTGTTGTCCGACATATTGGATCCGCCATTTTTAATTTTGAAAAAATAATGTCAGATTCGTAATCAGCGACCCTAATAACCCCCGAGTAATAAGTTACAATTGATTTGAAACACGTTTTCATATTTTGACCAGGATTTAGTGATTCTGTCGCACTGTGAGTTGGGCCAACTTTGGCTGTTCCCGTTGGTACGACCATTGTCACGATGGTCTTGACTTCGGCAACTGCTGTTGGGTCAACTTTGTCTGCCATCAAAGCCACCTTGGTCGGGACAACTTTGGTCAATATAGTTGGCCCAACCATGGCTGTCGGCCATCGTACATTTAGCTTTCGCTAAATGTACGATAATTTACTCATGATTGCAAATATATATTATTTATTTTTATACATTAATGCAAACGGTCGACAAACCTTTAACAACCAAAGTTGTGCCGACTGTGGTTGCCAAAGTCATGCCGATCAAAGTCATGTTCATGGTCGCTTAACTGTCAAGCTAGGCCCGAGCATGTTTCCATAATTGACCAAACTATTTAACCATTGGTCAGCCAGCGTTATCTATTCAATAGTTGGCCCAAATCATTGAAATCTAACATTGAGTCTAAATTTTATGGTTACACTTAGAAATATATTTTAAAAAAATAAAAAAACTTTTAACGGAAATAAAATATTTTAAAATTTATAAAATATTTTAATTAAATTTAAATTATTTTTTAAATGATATTATTTCATTTTTGATTAGAAAAAGGTAAAGAAGCGAATAAATACCTATAGTTTTTTTATTAAAATTAGTAATGATTTAAAAGTTAAGAAGGTGAATTAAAAAATATTCAAAAAATAATTGCTTTTAATATTATCAAAGATTGATGGACACCATAAATTTCCAATTTTAGAAGTTTAATATTTTTTTCAGAACTTTTTATAAAATTTACTAAATTTTCCATGATTTAAGAAATAGTAAGAGTTTATCACTTAGTACAAAAATACTGATGAATGTTGAGAATTAAAATTATTTACATTTATTTTCTAATTTTAATTCCTTTTTTTTAAGAAGATGTTTTTAATAAAAAGCCTTAATTAAAATGTTATTCACTCAAATCCTTAATATAATTTTTGTATTTCACTTAAAAAATGTATAAATATCTACACTGTAAAAAGTATTTCGGAAATTAATAAATCTGAAATGTTGTATATAATTTGTAAAATTGCTTAATGTTGTTACTTTATTAAGATTTATATGTAGTTAAAAGAATTATTTCTTAAAAGTTGCAGAAAAATAAATAGATTTACTATTTTTATAAATTTTGTAAAATCAACTATTTAAAATTGTTTGTAATGGCAAATTTTTTTGATAAATTAATTTGGCAAAGAATTTTTGGAAACTCCATTTATTTAAATGAAAAGCTACACTGGGGTCAAAAAGTTTCAGTACATTCGTACTGTTTACTTTTAAATGCTCGCTTCACTTCAAATTCAAATATTTCTGTAAAAATAGTTTTAAGAGCTATCAAACTATAATAATTTTAAAGTTCAATTAATTTAGAGTCAAATAGACTAATATATAACCAATTTAATAATATGTGACGCTCCACGAGAAAAGGTACCTTATTTACTCTTGTCATAAGGTCCCTTTTCTCGTGGAGCGTCACATATAAATATTAAAAAATAATTCTTTAAAGTTAGAGATTTTTTGTGAAAATTGCGATTTTGAAATCTGGAGTACAAGCGAACGCCAATTGTTCTTGGTCTTGTTTAAAAGATGATAAAATTCTGCACAACGCCACTGCTTTTGTTTTTAAAAAAAATTTCTATTGTTTATTTAATTTTAAAGTTTAACAAAAATTTTTTTCCACCTTAAAATCAAGATAACTTTTTTAAAAAAGGGATTATTACATCAGCAAAAGCCAAAATTTTTAAAGTATACTAACCTAGAAACATATTCTAATTGTTTATAATTTTTTTTAAATCGTTCATAATTGTTATTAACAATTTAGTCGATTAATTATAAGTAGTTTGTTTTTTTAACTTTCAGTAATTGAAATCCACCTAATCTTTTGTATTTGAGACCCAAAATACCAGTTAAAATAATTATTGTAACTCATTATTTATAATTTGTTTAAAAAATTTTAATGATTTCAGTTCCTATTAGCGAAATTTATGAATTAATGGGTACAATGTGCATTATTGTTAGTCAGAATAAACGACTATTACTTATTGTAGTTAATATTTACACATAGCATTATTAAAACAATTCTTAATTAAGGGGGGGGTAAGGTCTTAACGTTGAAAAAAGCATGTTTTTAAGAATGTTTTTTTGGCGATACGCAGAAAGTTAATTTATTTTATCGCTTTGCATATAATATTTCAACAATTAAACAATATTTCTCTAAATTTTAATTAAAAAATATTAAGAATTGAGCGAGATAATGAGATTTTCCTCAGACCACTCAAAAAAAAAATTAATTTGCGGTGTATGCTCTAACTCGCAACAGAATCATCCAAATAGAAAAAATCAAAGTGCATTTGTCAAAGGAGATGTTTTTTGAGGTAACACTAGGAGCTTTTTTTTAAAATTACCAATTTTACAATAACAAATTAATCGATTTTTTTATATCGAAAATCGACTTTTTGGCTATCAAGTGCTACAAAACATCGAAAAATAAAAAAAACTCCTCCCAGCGTTACCCCCAAAAACATATCCTTTAACAAATGCACTTTGATTTTTTTGTTTTAGATGATTCTATTGCGAGTTAGAGTGTACACCGCAAATAAATTTTTTTGGAGGCGCCTGAGGAAAATCTCATTATCTCGCTCAATTCTTAATATTTTGTAATTAAAATTAAAAATAGACTTACGTTGCTCAAAACTTTAACATTCAAGCATAAATTTTCTTGTAAAGTAACAAAATCACCATTAGCTTTAAAAAAACTGTACCTCTGAAAATGAATTATAATTTGTCAAATTTCTTTGATCAACTTCAAAATCTGTCATACATATATTTGGAGAAAATTATCTCATTATAATAGCTATTTAATATTTATATTACTAATGAAATATGTCAAAGAACATTAAAACACATAAATTATTTAAAAAGTCATTTTAATTTTAAATATTTATTAATGACTTTAATTTTATAATTATCATCATCATCATCAAATCGTTTTTATTACCAAACAAACTAACGAATAAAGTATTTTTTCTATTAAAAATAAAAAATAATTAAATTAAATAATAATTTCAGTTGACGCAAAATCACCACATTTTGATTTATATTGTTTTAATAAAGTAATAAGCCAACCCGGTTCCAATGAATATGGTTGAAATGACACCGGCAATAAAAATTACACTTTTGCAGAATCCAAGACGCACTACCCTACTTTCGTACCGTTTTAACAGAAGGTTCACATTTTAAAAAATTTATTTTACACAAATATATAACAATAATTGTTAATTTTCTATCTTACCAATAATGTTGAAATATACGACGAGAAATAAACTCCTGAAACGTATTTGATGATTCATGTTGTTTCGTGAGCTACCAGATTCGAACTGAGATAAAAAAGAGACCATCAACTTTTATATATTATGAATTGAAGAAGGTTTTATAAATGCAATTGTGTCTGCGATTACGTGATTTTAATATTAAATTTACAATAAGAAAGGTAAAAATATTATCTTCAGAAGATTAAATTTGTCTCGCATACCCAACATGAGTAGTAAACTTAGTTGGGATTCAAGAAATTAATTTTTAAACAAAAACTGATAATATTCTCAGACCTTTCACTTGGAGACTCTGCATGAATATAACCAACAGGAACGTCACCAGTTACTAAATTTACATGAATTTACACATATGAATTGTTCAACTATTTTCTAAAATATTATAAATAAACCATTCTTAAACTTTTTTTCAAAAAAATAATAGTTTTATTTAATAATAACCGGATTCAAAAAATAAAAAACGTACAAATCAAACTTTTACGAGTTTTTTTTTTAGTCATGAATGAACACAATTCATCATGGAAATTTTTTTTGTAAGGAAAATATTAAAGAAGTTTTAAGTCTCAATATTTTTTTAATATAAATACTAAATGTTGATTTATATAAATGTCTTCTTAAGAAAAAATTACATATTGTAATATAATTAGAGAACAATTTTTTAACTTTAGAATTCAGTCATATTTTATATCTTCATTTGATATATTTTTATTTCGATGTAAATTTAATAATAGATTTAAAAAGCGTATCTTTTTACACCTCAAAATGTTTTTTTGCAAACTCAACTACTAATTTTTATTTTTAAAGCTTTGCAGTACGAATTATAAATTATAATTTGTTAATCTTTGTTTAGAAAACCCTTCTCTCTACCCTTTTATTGTTACAAAAGAAATCTTATAACTTGTACTCTAAGACATAGATTTAATTATTTAAATAAAATCCGCCTTTTAATGCATCAAATCTCTAGTTTATGATATACCTATCATTAGCCCAAATATGAACAGTAAAATCCATTTTTTTTAAATCAAATCGATTAGAAAATTATAAATGAAATACAATAAAAAAACTTTAACTAACAGCATCCTACTTGTATATGTCATAATACTTTAAGATAAATGAAAAACAAATAAATTAGGTAGATGGAAAAAAGCGTTAATTATTTATAATATTTATCTCCATTTTATTTAATGACAGCACAGTAAAATCAGCATAGCTGTATTTTTCATGATTCTCAATAATTAAATGTTAATTGACATTTTACAAACAGAATAGAAAAGAAATAATTAACTACAATTTTGATTAAAAAAATCTCTTGTTTATTTTTAAACAGAATTTTAAAACCATTAAATAAAATTTTTAAATTATAAAATAATAGTAATATCAATAAAAATAAATAATTAAAATTTATTTTCGTTAACAATAAAATATTAAAGTATAATAATTCAATAAAAAATAATTTTATTTGCATTAACGTAAAAATTGTTTTAACGAAACTTTCAATAATCTACTAAAAATAATTAATTTTACAATTAGTTTTTAGATGCATAAGAATTCATAACTTTTGAGCCACATATCACACTCGTAGAAACAAATAATATTAATAAATTATATTATTTGCACTCTATTTTATTATTGTTTGTTTAGCATTATATTTTCTTAAAAAATATTTCTTTAAACGTAATGTAAATTAAACGCAGTGATTTAAAGAATATTTTACTTTTAGTGAAATCCAATTATATATTATACAATAGTTCCTGGAAATTGTATAATGATTCATCTGTCACCTCAGAAAATTATTTTACCGATCAATTGTTTAGATTACAATAAAATACTTCACACTTCCCACGTTTTAAAAAAAATAATGAAAATAGAAGAATCAGAATTTAGTAAAGTATATTCGTCACTTTAAAGTAACTAAAAATTGAATAATTAAATTTTTTACAAATAATACTTGTAGGTACATAATAAACATACTCTTATATTTTTTTAATTCTTAAATAAACATATAATAAGGATTTCTGATTATTTAGGTCACGTGATTTTTATATGTAAATATTCACAGTAGATTTTCTTTTAGAACGCTTTTAATGAATTGATTTTCAATAATTTTGTAGAAAAGTTTTAACATTACAGATGATTTTATTTAGAAAAGTTCCATTAAATTCAATAACAATAATAATACAAAATAATATAAAACCAACTTTTTAATGTAATTCATATTGAAAGAAAGTAGAATTAAAAAGTTGTACGGAAATTAAAAATTTTTATCAAAATAATAATAAATAAAAAAAATAACTGATTTTTAACTTACTGTCATTAATAATTTTTTTGCAACTGGAAACAGTCTTTGTATTCTAGCCTATTACCGTCGACTATTTTTAAATAAATATTCACTTGTATCAATAATTAATTTTTCATGTGTATTTAAAAAATTAGTAAAGGAGGAGGGTCTATAAGGCCTATTTTCGGCCCACTTCAAATTTTTATTTAAAAGCTTAAAATAAATTTTCCGCCAAAGAAAAATGATAATTATGATGAT
This sequence comes from Leptopilina heterotoma, assembly GCF_015476425.1. Classification (NCBI taxonomy): domain Eukaryota; kingdom Metazoa; phylum Arthropoda; class Insecta; order Hymenoptera; family Figitidae; genus Leptopilina; species Leptopilina heterotoma. The sequence continues at coordinate 1,226,991 of NW_025111153.1, forward strand.
TGAAGGTTAAATGAGGGAGTTTGGAGAATATTAACCCTTAAATAAGAAGGGTTTTCGAATAAAAAATGGGTAAAAAATAAGGGTAAAAAAATTTTCAATTATGAATTAATTGGCTCGAAACTTGTTACTCAGGGGTTTTTGGGGTCGCTGATTACGAATCTGGTGTTAGTTTTTCAAAAATCAAAATGGCGGATCCAATATGGCGGACGACTTTTTTAAAACATGAATTAATTCGCTTGAAAATCATTACTCGGGGGTTTTTAGGGTCGCTGATTACGAATATGATGTTAGTTTTTCAAAATTCAAAATGGTGTACGACTTTTTTAAAAAATGAATTAATTGTCATTAAAATTGTCACTCGGGGGTTTTTGGGTCCTGGATTACGAATCTGATGTTAGTTTTTCAAAATTAACATCATATTCGTAATCAGCGACCCTAAAAACCCCCGAGTAATGATTTTCAAGCGAATTAATTCATATTTTAAAAAAGTCATCCGCCATATTGGATCCGCCATTTTGAATTTTGGAAAACTAATACCAGATTCGTAATCAGCGACCCCAAAAACCCCTGAGTAACGAGTTTCAAGCCAATTAATTCATAATTGAAAATTTTTTTACCCTTATTTATACCCATTTTTTATTCGAAAACCCTTATTATTTAGGGGTTAATATTCTTCAAATACCCTCATTTAACCTTCAATCATCATAATTATAATTTTTCTTTGGCGGAAAATTTATTTCAAGCTTTTAAATAAAAATTTGAAGTGGGCCGAAAATAGGCCTTATAGACCCTCCTCCTTTTTGTAATATTTATTTTCATATAAAAAATATCTTATTTCTTAAAGTTGTTCATCGTTTTGTTTCCCCCTATCATCCCTACCAAGTAAGAAGCGAGAAATTAAAAATAATTTAGAAGTTTAATTCTTTTAAATTGATGAATTTCCAAAATCATCAAATTTCCCCATGTTTTTAGGGTTCCGTACCCTGGTAGGAACCCTATTGGAACGGTTACAAAAATGACCATGTACCCCCCCCCCTAGCACTCACAGTTTTACACCTAGAGAGCTAAAATTTCGTACACGTATGTATTTTCACGCGTAGATTACAGGAAAAATATAGCGAACGTGATTGGGATTGATCTTCATAGAGTTTTCGACGAAAAACTTCAAATTTTGGCCATTTTTCGCAAAAAAAGGCATGTACCCCCCCCCCCCCCCTAGCGCTCACAGTTTTTTACCTAGAAAGTTGAAAATTGGTATGCATATGTATTTTCAAAAATGGATTAAAGGAAAAATATAGCGAACACATTTGGTATTGATCTTCATTCTGTTTTTATCGAAAAAGTCAAAAATTTTGAAAATTTCGAAAAAAATCCATATACCCCTCCCTGGCGCCTACATTTTTTTACCTGGAGAGCTGAAAATTGGCATACTTATTCGTTTTTACGCATAGATTACAGGAAAAATATAGCGGAAGTGATTAGAATTTATTTTCATGTTGTTTTCATCGAAAAACTAAAATCTCTTTTTGCAAGCTCGAAAATTCTTTAATCCTTGCTGGTTCTCTCAATTCTTAATCTAGTCCCGTGTAGAAAAATTTTGGGGCAGTCTGGAGTCCAGAGATTGCCCCAACTAGACGCATCTGGACGGTCTAATCTGGACGGTCTAACTGTGTGCTATATGGGATTTTTCTGGACGGTCTAATTTAGACTTTCTAACTGTATGCTACATGGGATTTTTCTGGACGGTCTAATTTAGACTTTCTAACTGTATGCTATATGGGATTTTTCTGGACGGTCTAATTTAGACTGTCTAACTGTATGCTATATGGGACTTCATTGGCATCACTAGAATTCAAAATTTTTAAAGTACAAATCAAAGTACAATCAAGACTTTAGTGCCCGATTTGTCGGTCTTCTTTGAATTTATACATGGATTGTCACTTCAAAATTCAATGGAATAATTTAGTATCTAAAGAATCGTTCAAAAATAAATATTGTTGGTTTATATGAATTATTATAAATAAAATTTTCAATGAGTTTAATTAAAAATTCTAAAGATCTTAGATTTTTGAAAAATGCCTAATAATTCAAATTCTCCTGAAATTAGATAAATTTTTTAACATATTGTATTTGATTAATTATTAAAAATAATTTATCTGTAGAAGAATTTTAGTTAAAAACACTATAAGCAATTGAGTGTTGGAGAAGTTACAGATTATTGTAGAAATTTAATTATTTTCAAAAGTAACAAAATTCTACACAGAAATTCAATTATGTTCAAAAATTTGTTTAAATTCTCATCAAAATTTCAATTATCTTTATAAATAATAAAATCGTTCTCTGAAATTCAATTATTTTCCAAATTTTTAACAAGATTCTTGGCAAAATAAAATGTAAGCAAACATTTAATTACTTTCATAAATAAAAAACCTTTCACAAAAATTCAATAAGGATTTACAAATTTTTTATAAGTTTCTTCTCAATAATTCAATTATTTTTATAAATAATAAAATTCTCAAAATTTTTTTATTATTCAAAATTTCTTAGTTAATCTCAGAATTTCTTAATTATTTTTAATACAATTTTAATCGAATTCTTCGAAAAGTGTATAATTATACTTAAGAATTCTATTGAAATTCGCCATAAGAATTCAATTATTTAAAATTTTTTTGATAAAACTGAAAGTAATTCACTAAAAAATGGTTAATGATTATAATTGTAGTAAGAATTATTTATTTAAATATTCATATATAATAATTAAAATAATTCGGGATTATTATGTGTAATAATTTTAGTCATAGTTTTCACTTCGTCCTTATAAGCAACAGAATATATGACACTGGCATTGATATAGTAAATTAGGAGAGTTCACACCCAGACTTCAGTGGCCGTGCGGTTTAAATGCTTCGAGTCGGGTCGTCAAGGGTGGGGGGCGTGAGTTCGATCCCACATGCGAGCGGATATTTTTTCATTGTAAGTGTTATATAAAATAATAAAATTACTATATTTAATCTGTATAAGTGTTATAAATTAAAATTGTAAACATGTTTGTAAATAATGTTAAAGGCCTGTTAAAGAATGAATTTAAAAAATGTACCAATTAACGCAAATTGTTTTTTTATTAAAATTATCTTTCAATATTACTCTTTTAAATAATATTTACTGCTAGTGCATGCAGTATATTATTTTTTTGAAAATAATATAATTATTATAATAATAAGTTATTGTCATTAGATACATATACACACATATATATGAATAACAATAATATTTATTATTTTTAATAATTCATATTTTCACAGTACATTGAATAATCGTGAGAACCGAGTAAATTTGGGTAAATTATTTAAAATTAAAAAACTGAAATATTGAAATCGAACCTAAAATTTGAAATATTAGTACTGCTCATTAGCCCTGATTAGCTCGTCCAGTCTGGACCAACGCGTGGTTCGATCGTCACTGGTCTGATTAGCCCATGGTCAGACAGTCTTTTCAGCGCCCAGTTAGAGAATAGACTGTCTTTCTGGCACCACACTAGAACCCAACAATTTTTCTACACGGGGTGGACTGGCGTTATACATTTTTATTTATTTTTTCGTGTAGATTTCAACAAACATACAGAAAGAATTATTGGAGTTCATCTTCATATTTTTTTTGCGAAAAACTAAAAATTTTTTTCGTTTTAGAAAAAAAGAGTTCCCCCCCTTGGTTTTCACAATTCTTGGTCTATTGGACTATAGTTTTGCTTATTTTATGAATTTTCATGTGTACACGGAGAGAAATCTGCTGCTAATATTACTCGAAAGAGCACATTACTTAAATTGCTTAACGTTTCTCTTATATTTTTAGCATGGATTCATATACTTATTGTAAAAATACTTTCAATGCAATAAGCATAAGAGACAGTAGCTAATTTTGCACGAAATCTTTATTATAAATACAAAGAGAACGTGCTATAAAAGTATTAGATTCTTCTTATAAGAATCGCTCGAACTCCGACTGATTTTCAGGCGGACTTTATACAACACAATCTTACCTGTGTATACGCACATATAACTCACACACACACATATATATTTCTCTGGACAGTTTTGTCGTCTGGTAAAACATTATATATTATATGTAGTATTTAATACTTGTTGCTGTTATAAAAAGATAATATTTATTTAATAGTAAGTATATTATTTAAAAATTATTGCATTTTTATTCGTGTTTGAATATATAAGCAACATGTGAAAATTGTTAGGTTATGTTATTGCAAACGTCACCGCTTTGTACGCGTTCCGTTCCTCTAAACCATCCAGAGAAATATATGTGTGTGTGAGTTATATGTGCGTACACGCAAGTAAGATTGTGTTGTATAAAGTCCGCCTGAAAATCAGTCGGAGTTCGAGCGATTCTTATAAGAAGAATCTACTTAATACTTTTATAGCACGTTCTCTTTATATTTATAATAAAGATTTCGTGCAAAATTAGCAGCTGCTTTTTGTTTTTATTGCATCGAACTCTCCATTACATGAAATAGATGATTTCGTATATAAATTATTATAACCTCAAGCTAAAATTCTATTCAGCAGTGACTAATAAAATTTGTAAAGATTCTGCAAGCAATAATAGCAACAGATTTCTCTCCGTGTAGATTTCAGGAAAAATAGACCGAACATGATTGGATTTTATCTTCATATTTTTTTAGCGAAAAACTCAAAGTTTTTAAAAATTTCGTCAGAAATGCGTGTTTTTTACCCTAGCGCCCACAGTTTTTTATCTGAAGAGATGAAAATTGGTTATTTATTTATTTTCACCTGTAGATTACAGAAAAAATACAGCGAAAAATATTAAAGTTGATCTTTATATTTTTTCATCAAAAAAGTAAAAGTTTTAAACGTGGGTACGGAACCCTCGGTTTTAGTACGAGTTCTACTCGCACTTGTCCGGTTTTTTAATTGACTTGACATATTATGTATAAAATTCTCGTAAATTTTTTAATGGTCCCAGCAAACACGTTATATAAGTATTCTATAACAATGAGGTTACAGTGTTATAGAACATTTGTTCCTAACTAGTTATAGATCTGTGACAGAACCTGATTGTAACAGAGTTCTAGAACATAGTTACAAGTTAGTTACAGAATAGTTCTGTATTATGCTTATGTCACAGTTCTATCACAATGTGATGTAAGAGTTACATAACTTTAATGTCGCAAATTTTCTGTAACTGTTGTTCCAACCTTGTTCTATAACTGTGTATGAACATTGTTGTGTAATTGGTCTAAACATCTGTTGCAATGCAGTTCTGTAATATACAGTTTAACATTGTCCAAACAATGTTAAACTCTTCTAACAAATTTGGTGTAGTTCATATTATTTTTAATATAATATAATATAATTCGTAATAATTTATAAAAAATACCTATATGGGTGATTCTTCATTAAGTGGTCACTTTTGCTTCCCCTCTGTTTCCTATTTAATAACTTGAAAAATTGTTATCTAATCTACTTCAAACTTTTGCATAATTAATCTTCAATATGTTTTTTAGTAATATCATAATCGAAAAATTTTTTTTAATTAAAACAAAAGTTGTAATTCAATTGCAAATGTTCAAAAAATGCACATTTGTCGTTTCTCCACACATGAATCATGAAGTTTAATATGTTTTATTTTGCACAAACTTTATTTTAAACGTTTTTTTATTTATTCTATTCGAAAGTTCATCTCAAAAACTAAGTTTTAGTTTGTCGTTTTCTAATTTCCATTAAAAAATCTGTGTTAAAATATTTTTTTAATATTTTCCCCAATCTTTTTTTATTTAGAACTGGAGTTTACAATTTCATTGATTTTCATTAATTTTATTCCCTTTTTTAGTGCGATTTTATTTGCCATTAATATTATTAAGTTAATAAGTTGTATTTATGTTAAATTTGCAAAAAGAAATATAATTTTTAGATTTAAAACTACAAAAGTTACTATTATTTTATAGCGTATTTTAATGGTATGTAACTCCATACCCGACAAAATTGCCGAATTCTAAATGTATAAAAAAAATAAAAATAATAGTGATTTAGAGTAAGCAAATCTCTTTAATAATCTGCAAAAATTGTTTATTTTTATGAATTTTTACGGTTTCAATGAATTTTTTTCTTTGATTTGTAAACTCCAGTTCCTGTAAACTCCAGTTCCTAATTTCGTTTCGCGTAATGGAAGTGTTTTGTTTTCTTGAATAAATATTATTAACCTCGATTAACCTGTATCAAAACAAGTAATTTCAATAACAGGTATGAGTAAAAATATTATTTATTTATTTATTGAAGCAGTTTAAAGTAATTATTTGCTTATTTACACTATTTATAATTATTCACAGTCGAAAATTAACTTTTTCAAATAAATTATTTAACCTTTAAATTACAAATTTTTAAATTGTTTGTATATAAAACTAAAGAAAGAATTAAACTCAAATATCTATAAAATAATCATTTTCAAGCTTTATTAAAAAGATCTAAATAAAAAATTTCCAAAAAATTTAATTAAAAAAGAAAATTTTAACATATTCAAAAGTTACCACTTTGTGGAGAATCACTCATATAGTAATTATTGACAACAAATTGCTTTCTTATTTCTTTTATACTACTATCAGTAGCATTTTTTACTCTATCTTTAAATTTTCTTCAGTTTTATTATTCTTCTAGTGACTATTTAAACAATATTATTATGTATAAAAGTCTCATAAATGTTTTAAAGGTGCATGTAATGTAATCGAGAATGTAATTATTCGTTAATTGTTTGACATTATTATTATTCGTAATAGCAAATTTTTTTGATAAATTAATTTCACAAAGAATTTTGTAAAATCTATTTATATTTAAATGAAAAATTATAGAATATAAATTTGTTATAAAAATGTAGAAATTTCATTAATTAAGCTTAAATTTATTGCTTTAATCTTTCATTTAAAAAGTAATTTTTAAGCCTTTCCTTATGCTTGTAACTTTGAAAATTTACATTTTTTAATTAACATTATTAAATATAATGTATATTATACATAACATAATTATACTATTGTTGCAAATACAGTATCCTTTTTCAAGTTACAAAGCACATTTTCATAGTTCCTTCGTTATATGACGGGTTCCACGTTAAGTGACCCAGGTCAAAATTTTAAATGTTTGGGATCGGGTAAAAATTTTGCAAAAACAGTAGTCCTATTAGATACAATTAAAAATACCAAATATTATTAATTTATTTAAACAAATATAAAAACTGGAGGGGGTCAAAGTTTAAATTTTTGGTCTAACATGGAATATTTGAAAAATTTGTAGTTTCTTTAAAACAAAACGAAAATACGTTTTCTATTTTGGGTTTTTCTGCTGTTTTTCAACACTTTCTAACGGTGTAAACAAATGTAGAGAAAAAAAATGTTTGACCTTGAAAAATTAAATTAAAAAATAAAATTTCATTTTTTCATCAAATGGACAGTTTTTATTTTAAAAAAAAAAATTTTATCATAAAGGTGAGGTTTTTTCCTAAAAAAAATGTATAGGTCAAAACGTGGGACAAGAACTTTTAACTGGTCAAAATAAACATTTACTTCTGCAATCCACCGCCCCTGCTCGTTGTTGGGCTATATATTGTTTATAACAATTGAAATAAATTATTTTATGCTTTATTAATTATCTGGTGGTCATATTGGATGAATTTAAATTTATTTAGATCATGTGCATCAACGGAATAAGAAAATAAACCTCCTTTTTTAAAAAAGTGTATTAATTTGTTAACTTTGATTTAAAAAAAATTATAAATAATTAAAATCTCCAAAATCGGCCTCGAAGGATGTCTTAAGAATTTATTCCCCTTTAATTTAAGACAAAGAACACTCAAATCGGTTAAAAATTGTAAGCTATAGACATTTTTTAATAGTAAATTGTAAAAAAAATTCCACTGTGGGACGGTGCACGGCAGAAGTAAATGCTTAATTTGACCAGTTAAAAGTTCTTGTCCCACGTTTTGACCTATACATTTTTTTTAGGAAAAAACCTCACCTTTATGATAAAATTTTTTTTTTTTAAATAAAAACTGTCCATTTGATGAAAAAATGAAATTTTATTTTTTAATTTAATTTTTCAAGGTCAAATAATTTTTTTTCTCTACATTTGTTCACACTATTAGAAAGTGTTGAAAAACAGCAGCAAAACCCAAAATAGAAAACGTATTTTCGTTTTGTTTTACAGAAATTACAAATTTTTCAAATATTCCATGTAAATTTTTGACCTGGGTCACTTGACGTGGAACCCGTCATATATGTAAATTCTAAACTTCCTTTCATGAGCCTCCGTGGCGCAGTTGGTAGAGCGTTTGATTTATAATCCACTCCTAGCTGCGTCTTGCGTTCGAGACCTCGTGGTTGTAAATATTTAAATAAATAGCAAAACAAATTTTCTTCGACATGTATAAATATTCCGGGTATGTATGACATGCGAGAACAGCGTGGAATATTTTTTTAATTTTAATTAAAATATTTTTTAATGACAGATATGAGTAACAGAAATTTGTAACTGTTCTAGAACTGTGACAAGTATCTTCGTCACCATGTTACAGATCTGTTACTTAACTGTGACAACCTTCTGACTACGACATTTTGCGTACCCAGTGAGTCCCCTGTGAGTCACCAGTTACATCACATGTTCTTCAATTATTTGTCACAGTTCTGTAACAGATCTGTAACAGTGTTTGCTGGGTATACCCTTAAAACTCAAACACAATTGTCAACCATAAACTAAGAGAGATAACCCCAAAGATGTCATAAAAAACTGTCTTTCAATTCTCAAGTAGACCCTCTTTGGAGGTAAAACCATAAAACACATCGGTTGACCAACGTACATTTTATCCTTTTTCTCAGGATAAAATCACGTACTGGAAAAACCCAGTTTTCAATACTTTTTAGAAATGTTAATTATTCCACTACTTTTATAAATAATTGTAATTTGCATATTACATTATTTCTATCAATCTAACATCTAATCAATTATTATAATATAATTGATAATGAATTAAGACTTGTAAATAAACTACATTCAAGCTTTATAGTTAAACAATTAATTTGTTATAACTATCATGACCATCAACTATGTATAATTCTATATAATATTTACTATATTTGTAACACGTATGTGTCATGTACAGGTGTAAATATAATTATAATAAATATAAATATTATTATTAGAATGTATGCATGTGTATATATATATTGAAATAATTATCATGTGATAATTATTGGAATCATAATGTTATGATGAATGTGTATGTATCAACATCGACAAGTATGACGTATGAGTCAGTATTAGTATTAGTGAAGTGCATAAATGTATCTACTATATAGTGGGGATACTACTATACTATACTATACTACTGTATAGTGGGGGATGCGCGTCATTTAGAACATGCGCATTTCCTCCAACATGGACTAACAGCGGAGAACAAGTCCGCTGGATTGTAACTACAGATTAGATTTAAGTTGACTATTGACTAGAAAGGTTGCTTCTAAGCTTCCTTAGTCATAACTTGTATTCTTGAACTTTCGGTAAATAAATTATTTGGGTTTACTCTCAAGAAGACTGATTTCCTTCAATAATTAATGTTATTAATTATTGAATGATTTATTCTACTTGTGAGCTTTTTCCCTCCGTTTTAACGGAATATTCACGTTTATTATTTGAAATTTCCCGGTTCCTATCAAGGATTTAACCAAATTCTGAACTCAACGAATCACCGAGCAGTAATCGCGTTTGCGTGAGTAATTTACATTTGTGCTCGTAACACATGAGCCTCCGTGGCGCAGTTGTTAGAGCGTGCGATTTCTAATCCGATTCTAGTGACGTCTTGCGTTCGAGACCTCGTGATCAAAACCAGATAATAATATTATAACAAAAGAAATTTGACACAAACATTTAATATCTAATAAATTCTCAACTTATTGTAAAAACACAAAATCACAACGAATTACAAATGTATCATGCAAAAAACAAAATAGTAAATTAGATAAAATTCTTTCTTCCTTTATGACACATATGCAGGTCTTCATGAATACGCAATTATTTGAAATCAGACAAGCTGTAACCACCAACTCGAACAGAATAGATTTATTATTCAAAACTTTAAAAACAGAAAATGTATTCTTAAATAATAAAGAATAATAATAACAATAATGTAAATAATAGAAACATCAATGGAGATAATATTAATAACAAATCTAATAAACATACAAACAAAAAATATAGAAATTTAATAAATTAAAAATGTCATTAATCAATGTCAGATAGTATCAAACGCCAGGACATATAACTTATCGCACTTTATGAATAAAAATTATATTGCCATAGCCCTTATTAACGAAACCAAGTTAAAAAAAGAAACTTAAGACGTTTTTGGTGCCTAACACTAAAAATGTCTCAAAATAAGACGCCTCTTTTTGCAGTAAATTTATCCAACCTAATTGCCAAGTAAATATTAAAACATTAGAAGTTTTAATAATAATCAACTCATCATTATCAAATAATGTTATTTATTTAATCAAAGTTATTTATTAAAAGTGCATATGGGGCATTCCAGGCCAAATCGGAAATTATTTTGCTTTTGCATCTCAAATTTCTTTTAAACATTTTTTTTCTTTTAGTACTCTTTGAAATGAGCTAGCTTGATTTTTTTTAAATTTTTTCATAAAGCGGTTCAGGAGATACAGATTTTTGGAAAATGACGTTTTTTACGTAAACTTTTGTTTTAAATGCTTATAACTCGGTCAAAAATTGATCAAATTGGACGTTATTATAATTAAAAGTTTTGTTTTCACGCGTAGTTTTTAATAAAAATATTTTTTAAAAAATTTAAAGTAATTTACGATAAGATTTTAAAATTTTTTAAATAAAATTTCATTTTTAAAAATGTATGTATCGATCAATTTTTTTCAAAATTTTTTGTAAGAAACTAGCACTAAATTAACAATTTTTAAGCCTTGTCCGCTCGTGGGTAAACGATGGGTTTTATTTTTTTTTAATTTTTTAATTAGGGGAGAGTAGTCAAGGTTGGATCAGGTTCAGATTGTTTTCTATAACTTCTCCTGTCTACCGAATTTGACGATTTCCTCTTATATTATTGGAAAGTTCTACTAAAATGCAATGTTTTTGCTAAACATTGTAAAAAAGTTGGTGTCGCTATGTGATAAAACGAAATAAGCGCCATTATCCAACCTTGACCACCTATCCAACCTTGACCACTCTCCCCTATTATATACGCAGTGGTGGCCAATGACTAACTTGCCATTTGAGAAAATCACACAAATTTTTCACAGCAAATGTGTTTTCAGACTGAGTATCTCCAAACTTAACCTTCTTTCTGTGTAAAATTGTGATTTGGTCAAATGACAAGTTAGGCCTACCGTTTTCACTGTGTACCTATATAAAAATAAAAAATTTGTAAATAAATAGATCCCATCGTTTGCCCACGATCAGACAAGGCTTAAAAATTGTTAATTTAGTGCTTTTTTATAAAAGAAAAAAAATGTTTAAAAAAAATTTGAGATGCAAAAGCAAAATAATTTCCGATTTGGCCTGGAATGCCCCATATGCACCAGGTAATATTAGAGCAAATTTTACGAATGATCTAAACGAGTTATTTTATTAATGAAAATTACAAAACCCCGCAAATCTCTACCAACATGGCTAGGGATCTAAAAGCCAAACGTACGGAATGGCACGATAACATAACAAATAATTGAGGTAGATGTTTATATAATTGGCTGCAAGGTAAACAAATTGAATTCAGGACAACACTGGAAGGCTCGCTTCACCCCACATACCTATTTGCCAATTCATACTTAGACTTGATTATTGTGATGCAGGCGTCGAGGTCATCAACAATATTAATAATAAAATACCAGTACTACCCTTTGACAGCGACCATAATGCGTTATACGCATAAATAAAAATAAAAAATTCAGAAACGCTCTTTAAGATGGTGAAAACCAAAAAGTCATAAGTTGATTAGAAGTTTTAAAAATTTTTTTTAAAGTCAAAAGAAACAAGAGTAAAAATACGAAAAAACTGATTTTTTTGTTATTATACAAATTAAAGTAATGAAGACGATAATTTTTTATTATTTAGAAAAGTTGACAGTTTCTTTGACAACTGTCAACAGTTAAAATTCAAATTTGATATCATATTCGTAATCGGCGACCTCAAAAACCTTATTAGTTTTTTTTTAAAACGATCTCTTTTTACAGAAGTTGACAGCTGTCAAATTGTCAATTTAACATCATATTCGTAATCAGCGGCCTCGAAAACTCTTACAAACATGTGTCACTTAGTTATACTAATTGTTGCTATTTAGAAAACTTAGATTATTTTTTTTGTGTTTGGGGAGTTTGTTATTAATTTATATAAACAATTATTAAGAAATTTTTTTTATTACTTGTATGTTTTTTATTTTGTTACTGTGGTCCACGGTGAAGAAAATAAGCCTAACTTGTTTAAAAAATATTCATATTTAAAAAAGTTACAAGGGTTTTTCTAAGTTAAACATTAAATGCTGTTTTCTCGAAAACTTGTTTTCGCACGTAAGGTCCCTTTTAATAGTCCAGGTGTTATGGTTTTTTCTGTTAGGGAGAGTCCAATTCTGGATGCTCTCGTTGTTTCTCGTTATTCTTCGCCTTTTTGGCCTCTTGTTCATTATGTCTGGGATTGGTCGATCGCTCTCGTGACGTGTCAAAGGTTCCGCCCAGATCCTGTCCCCCTCTTTTTCCGATGTCGGTGCCAAACTGCTCAGTTACTTTTCTCTCGTCTTGCTGAGTGGAGCTGAGAGTCACCTGTGCTGACGTGAGCGTCACCTGCCGCCATTTTTGCCACGTGGGAACCTCTAGTCTCAACGACGCCATTCGCCACGTGCAACATACTATTCAATTTTCAACTCTTTTTTTGTAAGTTCTTACGCTGTTAAATTCTACGTTTGTGAAAACCAAAAGGTTAAAAGGAAATATACATTTTTTAATTAATCGACGAATCCGTTTATTGTCGACCCTTCTCTATTCGCAATCCAAGATCCCACCCTTTTTTTATTTTTCTATTTTTTTCGCAACATATTTTTTGGTCCTTCGAGCCGGATAATAGAAGGGGTCGACCGTTTTCGGGTTCTTTTTTTTTCTCTCTTTTTTTTATCGCTGCCACAGACGCAGCCGCCTCAGAGAAGGCATTTTGGATGAATTCGCTGCCACTGGCGCAGCCGCCTCAGGGCAGGCATTTTGGTTGAAATCGCTGCCACTGACGCAGCCGCCTCAGGGCAGGCATTTCGGTTAGAATCGCTGCCACTGACGCAGCCGCCTCAGGGCAGGCATTTCGGTTAAAATCGCTGCCACTGACGCAGCCGCCTCCGGGCAGGCAGTTTGGTTGAAATCGCTGCCACTGACGCAGCCGCCTCAGAGAAGGCATTTTGTTTTCTTTTCTCATTTCTTTGACATCGCTGTCACAGACGCAGCCGTCTTAGGGCAGGCACATGTTTTTTTTTCTTTTTTTTTTTTTGAACAAAGTGTTGATAGTTTCTGATTGCGAGCGATGAGGGCAAAAGTAAAAAAAGGGTACCTTACTCGCTCGCTTACGGAGACCCAAACACTGTAGCTCATGATAGCGAGTGCCGAGGGCAAAAGTAAAAAAGGGTACCTTACTCGCTCGCTTTCAGAGACCCAAACACCTTATAAAAAAATGAATAAACAAGCCATACAGAAGCGCTGAAAACGCTGCATAGTTCTGTGACATGCAAAAAACGTCTTTCCTGTCTAACGGTTAACTTTATTTAGTAATTTTTTTTCTCAGCAACCCTTTTCGACGCCGCGATGCGTACTCTATTAGCTACCCAGGGTTCGCTCATCACGTTGATTAACAGTTGCGTAGCCCGATGCCTAGACGAGGGTGTCGAGCAGATCACCGCGGGCGCTGTCCAGAGCCGCATTGAGCTACTCCAGGGCTATTGGGAACGTGCGCAGCGCAACCATATGAAACTGGTCACTAAGGAAGGCATCGCCGAGGAAGCGTATCTTACTGAAGGCATGTTTGACACTGTCGCATTGACCGTCACCGAAACATTAGGCCGTCTATATGATCGCCAACTTCATTTAAACACAATAGCATCAGTTGGGGAGCACCAGTCTTCACCTGCTACCGGTCTTTCCCACCGTCAGCTGCCGCGAATTAACTTGCCAACTTTTTCCGGAAAACGTGAGGATTGGGAACCATTCCGGGATCTTTTTCTCGCTCTTGTCCATGCTGATGAGCACCTTACAGATGTTCAAAAGTTGTTCTACCTAAAGGGAGCAGTACAGGGCGACGCGCGACGCGCTTTAGACGGACTTTCCGTTACCGACGCGAATTATTCTACAGCCTGGAGTCTATTATTGGCTCGTTTCGATAACAAACGCCTCTTGGTGCAGGATCATTTGTCAGCCTTACTGGCAATCAAACCAGCAAAAGCAGAAAGTGGCTCAAACCTCCAAGAGCTGCTGGACACTCTAGTACGAAAGCGAGACTCACTCAGAACTCTCGGCCGTCCTGTCGACCAATGGGACGATTGGTTCACGTTCATCGCAGCCTACGGCATGGACATGACGACTCGTAAGCACTGGGAGAATGAAATACGGGAAGCTGATCGAATTCCAGATTTCATCCGTGTTGAAACTTTTCTCCAAGGACGAATCCGAGTACTTCACGCGACTGAACTTCCTCGAGCTTCAGATTCCACGCTGATTAAGAGTAAGTCAAACTCAACGACGGCTTCTCAGGGACGACCGCGAGTAATGACCTTGTCTTCTGGTCAAGAGAACTGTACCGTCTGTGGTAATAATCACCTCGTTGGCAGCTGTTCAGAATTTAAAAGTCTCGATGTTTCAAAACGTCGAAAAACGGTTACAGAATTACGACTCTGCTTCAACTGCCTTCGAACAGGACACCAAGCTCAAAATTGTCGCTCTGTAAATCGATGTCGTCATTGCAAAGGATTGCATCACACTCTGATCCACGGCGCATCTGACCGTAAACGTCCTAACTCTGAGAGTGCTGGTGGACCATCCGAAAAACAATCTCGAACCAAAATGCAGAGTGATCAAAATAAACCCTCTGACTCATGACTACCATTGCTGGCTACCGCTGTTGTAAAACTGGAGACAACCGAAGGGGCAGTGGTCACAGCGAGAGCTCTTTTTGATCCAGGCTCCGAAGCAACATTAGTCTCATCAAAATTGGTAAGCTCTCTAAAGGTAATTCCAGAGAGGGTGAGAATTCCTATCCACGCTATAGGTAATACCCAAGTCGAAACAGCTCGCCGTAGCGTGACTCTTCGCATACGACACCAAGAATCACCACCAGCGACTCTTGTATTTGCCTTAGTTATCCGAAATCTATCTTTAAAGATTCCTTCATCCCCGGTTTCAAAACAAACGTGGCCTCACTTAAACGGTCTCAGTCTAGCAGATCCAGACTTTAGAGTACCTCGAGAGATCGATATAATTTTGGGTGCCGATATCTACGGCTCGTTAATTCGAGACGGAGTTCGTCGTGGACGTCAAAATGAACCAATTGCTCAACGAACCGTCTTTGGTTGGACAATCCTTGGACCACACTGGTCAGCAGAAGTTCCGAACCATGTCGCTTCACCTAATGTCACTGCAATGCGCGTCAAATCTCACGACGACCTTGTCGAGTTGCTGGAACGATTTTGGGTTCAGGAAGAGATCGCAGACCCAGTAATCCCGGAGAACGATTATGAGTGTGAACGATTGTTTCAAACTGAGCATTGCCGTGACGTCGGTGGAAGATATACTGTAAGGCTTCCTCGTCGTTCGACACTCAATTTTTCAATGGGAGAATCGCTAACTACTGCCAAGCGTGTACTTTCTTCCATGTTACTTCGCATGAAAAAAGAACCTCGTCTGTCGACGGAGTACACACAGTTTATGACGGAGTATGAACGACTTGGTCATATGAGACCCATTAGCGATGATGTTGCGATGAGGAGCGAAGCACCTGTCTATTATATCCCGCATCACGCAATTTGGCAAAGTGCTGATGGACGTCCTAAGATAAGGGTGGTCTTTAATGCTTCAAAACCCACATCTCACGGAACCTGCACTAATACCTTGCTACACTCAGGACCGAAATTGCAAAACGAACTAACAACCGTCTTAATGCGATGGCGATTCTTCCGCATTGTCTTTTGCGCCGACATCGAAATGATGTATCGCCAGGTACGGGTACATGAGGCGGACGTTGACCTTCAGCGGATAGTATGGAAACGTCCAGGCGAACAGAAGCTCACACACTTTCAATTGCTCACCCTTACCTATGGTGTTACTTGCTCTCCCTATTTGGCAATCCGAGTGTTGCACCAATTAGCAGATGACGCAGGAGATCGTTTTCCGGTGGCAGTCAAGATCATACGAGACAACACTTACGTTGACGATTTTCTAGCAGGAGCTGACAGCGAAGAAGAAGCGCTGGAGTGTCGTGATCAACTGATTGCGATAATGAACTCTGGAGGATTTCACTTAAAGAAATGGATATCGAACTCTCCGTCCCTCCTAGATACGATTCCCAGTAGTCACCGATTACGTCCCAGCTGGCGCCAAATCGAGATAGACGGACCCGTTGGAGCGTTGGGAATTTCATGGGATCCGATCAGCGATGAATTTCGTTTCAAACCCCTCGACATTACGCGTACTGATACACCGACTAAGAGAAGCATCCTTGCAACAGTGGCTCGTTTATTTGATCCTGTCGGATGGCTGGCTCCTATAATTATTGTCGCGAAGGTCCTAATGCAAGACTTGTGGCGAAACCAACTTGACTGGGACGATCACCTGCCGGCAACACTAACCCAAAGATGGCTTGCCTTTATCGATCACTTGCCACTTCTCTCAATGATACGATGTCCACGCTGGATCGGGACTCAACCTGATGATTTAATTGAACTCCATGGCTTTGGCGATGCAAGCGCCATTGCGTATGCTGCAGTGGTGTTCTTGCGGATTCGAAAATCAAATGGAACATTTCTATCCAGAATCGTTGCCTCAAAAACACGAGTAGCACCAGTAAAAACTATCTCTATCCCACGTTTGGAGTTGTGTGCTGCCGTGCTGGTAATCGAGCTTCTTACGCGCGTTATTACTGAACTAAGGTTGTCCGACTCTTCTATTTACGCCTGGTCCGACTCACAAATCGTGCTTCATTGGCTTAGGTCTTCTGATCCATCCCGGTGGCCAGTTTACATTGCCAATCGAGTTTCAAAAATCCAACGATCTCTACCATCGGTTTTGTGGCACTACATCCCAACGAAGGAAAACCCTGCCGACATTGCGACTCGTGGTACCGACCCGGGAACGCTTTCTGCAATGAGGTTGTGGTGGCACGGTCCTTCGTGTCTAGAGCAGGAAGATAGTGGATGGCCGCTCAATCCACCATTCGAAGAACCATCCTTTTCTCAGTCACAGACAAGCGAACTACCATCAACAGTGCTCATTGGTCATCTCAAAACTGTTAATGAACCGTTCTCACAGTTTTCCACTCTGATGAAACTTCTTCGTTGCACCGCATGGTGCATGCGAATAAAACAGATCTTGCTACCCAAAGAGGATCGATCTCTCTTAATGAAAAACGGATTGCAAGCAACTGAATTGCAACAAGCCTTTCTTGGTTGCGTTTATTGGACTCAGCACCTTTACCTTGGCGACACTCTTCGAATATTGGAACACGGTAAGGAATTACCACGAAGACATTCACTTGCCAGTCTTCATCCATTCATTGATGCGAAAGGAATTTTGAGAGTCGACGGGCGATTGGAAAATTCTCCACTGCCATATGATCAAAAGAACCCTGTCATTTTGCCAGGACAAAGTCATCTTGCTGAACTCATTATTGACTGGGCACACAAAAAATCGCTCCACGGCGGATCTCAACTGACATATTCTTACGCCATTCGACGAGCCTGGATCATTAAAGGGCGTGTTCGAGTCAAAGCGCATGTTCGGCGGTGCATCACATGTGCTCGTACAAAGATCCAGAGGGCTAGCCAGTTGATGGGACAACTTCCAGCTGAGCGAGTGACTCCCTCACGGCCCTTTGAACGATGTGGAGTCGACTATGCAGGGCCATTCTTATTGAAGACTACGAAGGGTCGCGGATACCGTGCGACTAAAGGTTATATCGCTCTGTTCGTCTGTCTGAGCGTGAAGGCAGTACACCTTGAAGTCGTTGGTGATCTTACGTCAGATTCCTTTCTAGCTGCTCTGCGTCGTCTCATCGGTCGGCGCGGCGCACCGTCCGAAATTTGGAGCGACAACGCAACAACTTTTCATGGCGCTGAGGCGGAGCTCCGATTGATGCTTCGAAAGGCTGAATTTGATTGGGGTATGATCCATGACTCACTAGCCAACCAGGGTGTGACCTGGAAATTCATTCCCCCAGGTGCTCCACACTTTGGAGGATTGTGGGAGGCTGGAATAAAAACTGCCAAGTCTCACATGCGTCGAATCATTGGAACGCGAACGCTGACATACGAAGAGATGTCCACATTGGTTGTGCAAATTGAGGGTTGCATGAACTCGCGTCCATTGGTACCAGTTGTTGGAGATCTTGAGGACCTGGATGTTTTGACACCCGGGCACATATTGACAGGCGGACCATTATCACAACTTCCTGAATCATTAGACTTAAACCCTTGCTCGCAAAACGATAAGCATTGGCATTTGGTGAAAAAAATGAGGGATCTCTTTTGGACGCGCTGGTCTCGAGATTATCTTCATACACTCCAGCAGCGCAATAAATGGACCAGAACCCAAGCCAACATCCGACCAAACGACATCGTGTTGGTGATTGATCCTTCCTTAATGCGAGCAAATAAATGGCCTCTAGGACGAGTCCAAGAAGTTTTTCCAGGACCAGATGGACTTGTACGCACTGTACGATTACGTACAGCTTTTGGGACTTATGAAAGACCGATTCACAAAATCTCCCCCTTGCCGATATTAGTTCAGGAACAACAGTAAATCTCTGATCAAAACGATGGATTACGGCGGGCGGAGAGTTGAGCTGCTCAACCAAATTTTCTAACAATTTTCTTCATTCTTCTTTTCTCGTCCGACTCTTTTAGAACCCTTTTTTTCGTTAAATTAACGAGGCGGGCGGGATGTTATGGTTTTTTCTGTTAGGGAGAGTCCAATTCTGGATGCTCTCGTTGTTTCTCGTTATTCTTCGCCTTTTTGGCCTCTTGTTCATTATGTCTGGGATTGGTCGATCGCTCTCGTGACGTGTCAAAGGTTCCGCCCAGATCCTGTCCCCCTCTTTTTCCGATGTCGGTGCCAAACTGCTCAGTTACTTTTCTCTCGTCTTGCTGAGTGGAGCTGAGAGTCACCTGTGCTGACGTGAGCGTCACCTGCCGCCATTTTTGCCACGTGGGAACCTCTAGTCTCAACGACGCCATTCGCCACGTGCAACATACTATTTAATTTTCAACTCTTTTTTTGTAAGTTCTTACGCTGTTAAATTCTACGTTTGTGAAAACCAAAAGGTTAAAAGGAAATATACATTTTTTAATTAATCGACGAATCCGTTTATTGTCGACCCTTCTCTATTCGCAATCCAAGATCCCACCCTTTTTTTATTTTTCTATTTTTTTCGCAACACCAGGTCACATATAAATATACACTAGTGGGCACAAACATCCGTGGGATATTCTTTTCATAACGTTTTTATTACATTGTAAAAAATTTAAGACAATGTCTTAAAAAAGATATACTGATGATGTCTTGAAGGCAGACTTAAAGGCATCTTAATCAAATTTTATGTCTGGCCTAAAGACGTCCAAATGTGTCATATGGATATTTTCAGGAAGTATTTGGGACATTTTCAGGACACATTGAGGACAATTTTAGGACAAACTCAAGATACACTTAGAACATTCTTAGGGCATGTTTGTGACATTCTCAGGAAACGTTGAGAACATTTTTGGGACATATATGAGATATTCTCTTGAGATGTTTGATTTATATGTATTGAAATTTTTTTTAACGAAATACAGTGTTTTTTCATACGGTTTATTTAAGGAAATTAAAAAAGAAAAAGTTGCTAACAATTTTCAGGATTTAAGGTACGCATGAATTTATATGGTTTTATACGTAGACAAACATTTTAAATTTCCTACTCAAAATCATGTCTTAATTTCCCATACGGTTTTACATGGAAAATGTAGTTTTACTTACTACATCCTAAGAAAAAACATCAAAATTTATCCAAGACGTATCCACGTTAAACTCCGTGTAGAGATTGCAGACTCCAATGCAATAAACCAATTAGTAATAAACAACGTTTACTTATATTAATAAAAACTTTTGGCTACTGTTAACTGAGGCTATTAAGAACAGATTTCTACTTTAAAGGCTTGTAACTTTTTTGTGTATTGAAATATTGCCTTAATTTTTTTCTTTTTTTGATCTTGGCAAGAACATTGAAGGGTTAAAGAATTGTTTTGATCAAAGCTGGAATTTGAAGTAAAACAAAGAAAAAGACGCATTTTTTCAAAATTACAAAATGGGGCTATTACGAACAAGGCGGTAGAAACCATTGGAAAAAGTATTTCAAGTTAAAGAAGTTATTGTTTATTGCTCCCATAAGAAATCCCTTTAATAAAAAATAATCACTTTGAGAAGTTAAAGCAGGAGCAACTTACCTCGGAGTTTAATGTTTTGGAAATTCCCTATGAGCATAGCCAATCAAAACTCTGGGCGTTTCTGAATATACTCAGAACGAAGGAGGTATACAAGCGCCTTAATAGCCCCAGTTTACAAAAAACATGGATAGATAAAAAAGCATATTTCACTAGACACATCAGTCGTAAAAAAAGCAGTAGACGAATTGCAGTGGTCTAACGAATCAAAACGGCACAAAGCTTCTAATTTTTAGGACACTTTTCCTAACAACTTTAGGATTCAAATCAAATAATACAAAAGCATTAAGACATGCTTTAGAAGATTTGCATCCCTTTACACTGGAACCAGCACCCGAAGTTGGAAGAACTACAAGAAATAGAACTGATATTATAGATAAAGAGAAGAGACAATTCGTGAACATATTGAATCTTATCAACCACATATTTCCCATTATCGTCGAAAACATGCGCCCAATTGCCGATACCTACCTCATAAAATCACTATAAAACAAATAGTTGACAGTTTTAAATAAAAATATCCACAGTATTCTACACTTATAACATACGACGTATTCATAGATCTGTCCTGAAAGGTATAAAAATATCTTCTACTAAATTAGGCCATAAAGAGTGTGCAAAGTATGAAATTTTGGACCAACGCAATCCTTCACACAATACGGATAATCTATCATCTGAATGTGATATATCAGGTGCGTATCCAGGGGGGGTGGGGGGTTCAACCCCCCCTGAAATTTTGGAAAAACATATGTTAAAGCCTAAATTTCTAATTTTATTCTGAGTACACCTCTTATCAAATTCCATAACACCCCCCGAAACTTTTTTTTGGCTACGCCCCTGTGATATATGTATCAGTTAATCAAAACACAAAAAAATGTCGACAGAAGCTCGAATATTATATATCAAAAGCACTGTGAAGAATCTATTTCGAATACTAAAACGGCAATTTATTCGGCTGACCTTCAAAAAGAAATTCCGATTTTGTCAGTTATAAAATCAATGACTTCTGACGATTTTTCTATATGGAAAGATTTCACATCGCAACAAAAATTTAACAAAATGATTATTCGAAAAGGTTGAATGAAATAAAACATATTAAGGGGTTACCCCCACTTGTAGCGCAAAAAAATAAGCCTTTTTTATGAATTTTTTTAAAGAAAACTACAAAACTTTTTTAATCTATAACTATATCATCTCAAAGAACACATATTGAGGAACTTTTAGTAATTTTTTTATTAAAAAATATTACATCGTTAAGTGTCAAACTGCCGTCAATGAAATAATGTTTTTATTTATACGGTTTGCGGTGACCAAGATTGCGGCAAAGTGAATCATCTAAAACAAAAAATGTGGATAAATTTAGTCAAATATGAGTATAAACTAGTCTTTAATCGAAGGATTTAAAAAAATATTCATTTTTCACAAAATGGCTGACAGTCTAATTTAGAAGTTCGATTTTAACGAAAAAAACGGCCGTTTTTTGGCTATAAAACGGCCATTTTTTTTCGAAAAAGAAAATCGAACGATTAAAGACTACATTTTTATGTAATAAATAAGCCTGCAAAATTTCAAGAAGATCGGTTCATTAGTGTTTGAGTAATTTTGGTCACCGACTTCAGAAATACCATTTCGAGAAAAACGCGTTTAAAGTTTCAATTTCAGTTTCCACGAAGAAAATAATTTTTTTGAAAACTTACATAGAGTCATCTATTCCGGGTCCATATAGAAGTTCTTCCGCCGACGATACTGCTTGCAAAATGGAAATTTGGTGTTGCCTTCGTAACATTCTTCCTTCACGAGTGCTCTCGGCCGCACGTCTCTCTGCCAGTGCAATTCGTGCTTCGTCGATTTTTTCAGCGTATTCGTGTGCGTTGTGTCCACAGCTCACCTCGATTGAGTTCAAATAAAATAATAATGATTTTGAACCTTCGTTGAATAGTCCAGCGGCAATATAAGCTGCTAAATTTACAACGATTGCTCCACTCGAGACGATTTTTGAGCTGATTTTCCAAATAACTTGATTGAAGCTTTCGTTATTATTTTGATTGAAGCCACCGACGCATCTTTCAAGTAAAGTTTCTTTACTCAGATCCTTATATATAGGTCTGATGGCATTCAGTACATTTGACGGAAGTGGTCTGTAATCGTGTTGGAAAGCCTCGTTTCTCGCCTGAACTCGTTGATATGAACACCATGATTCTTCACCGGTTGGACATCTCTCGTGGTGTGGATTTGCATCAGTTGAACTGTAATGGTCGAAGGTCGCCCATATTGCCTCATGCATATCGTGAACAGAATCAGAATGGCGTCGAATAGCCAGTCCATAGTACACAGTGAGCTTGTCAATAAATTTTCCCGTCAGCTTTCCTTTACCACCAAGCATTTTGTTTTTTTTTTACTAAATTACGAAGGCGGGATCCCATACGCTTTTGGACGTGTCCGATGCATTCTTTTTTTATAACTTCTACGTCGTCATAAGGATGAGAATTTATCAGCCCAGTGTACGTCTTCGAATCTCCGTCTCCAATATAGTAAAGGTATAGGACATTATATTTTGCTATTGAACGCTTGAAGATTTCGATAATAGAGTCCACCTCCATTTTTCCCGAGGAGCCTTCGTGATTTGAATTGCAGTTATCTTTGTGTGTTTCGTACCATTCTTCATATTCCGCATCACTTAGTTTATGTTTCCACGATTCACACATTTTACAATACGCACTTTTTACTACAAGATCAAGTACTTTTCCACTGTAGTAGCCTACGATTGATGTAACTCCGAACAACGACGTATATCCTCGCTTCCTCCAGGATCCATCTCCGGAAACTGTTAATTTAGAAGTTGCATCGCCTGCTGCATTAGGTGTGTTTTCAATTTCTTAGCGTACGGCTTTTTTAAATATTACTTCTGCACAAGTTTTGACAGACTCATAAATACTTTTTAAAAGTATTGAATACGTAGTCTCGGTAAGAAACCTCGGCATGTCCATAAGTCCGCAAAATTTTTGTGCTCCAGCTAATCCTATGCCGAGAACTCGCATAGTGAATATAAATCGACGATTTATTTCATACGAATGTGCCACAAAAGGAGAAGATGGTATCAAATTATCTGCACAAGAGTCACATTTCACAACGACTTTGAAGCCTAGTCCTCTTGTACTTGCAGTTTCAAATTTAATATTTCCATTACACGTTTTGCACTTCACTAAACTTGAAATAGCACCAAACACAGCACTAAAGTTTAAAATGCGATATTCAATATTAGGATCCTGATTCACAGTCATATCAATATTATTTTTCAGTTTCTTTGCAGACGTGCTGAAACTTTCAGTTTCCGATTCGGACAGTTTCGGATTAAAAACATTCTTCCTTTTATTTGGTCGAGATTTCCGAAAATTATCACTGCTTCTTGTTTCTCGCGAACCTTTTTTTCGATTCATTTTTAAATGTAAAATAAAAAAAATCTGCGGAGAGAGGGTCGAACGCGCCAAGCTGCAGACTTGCCGGTCCAAAAACACTAGAAACAGGTGATCCAACTCCGGTAGTGGGGGTACGTAATAGTTTGGTTTCCAGAAATCGGCTGAAAAGTCATGAATCGTAGTAGCCTTCTGCGCATATTACCTACAGGTGGTAATTCAAAAAATAGATATTCATTTTATCGATGCATATATGTATATACAAATCAATATGTATCAGTCTCTTTTAACGCTCATATCTCAATCAATTTTGTTGGAATCGACTTGAAATTTTCAGGACATACTCTCAGATACTTATGCTTCAAAAAAATGCAATAAAAGAAAAATCGATTTTTTCAAAGTTGCAAGTGGGGGTAACCCCTTAAAGCTATTAGAGAAAGTTTTAGTTTGGAATATGGTATTAATTATGCTACATGATCCACTTCACATGATAATTTAAAAACATTACATTTTCTTCAAATAAAAATAATGAAGACTAAAACTATTCCCAGGCCTTTAAAGCAAAAATCATTTCACGGAATTTTGAAAGTTAGAAAAGAAGAAATTATAAAAAAGGGCAGATTTTTTTTTAATAAAAATATATACCTGTCGCTTTCTATGTTTTCCTGCTTTCACCAAACAAAAGTCTAAAGGGAACTTTTGAATTGAAAGAACTTCCAGTGACAATATTGTTTATTAATATATAAGGAAATTTTTTGTAAATTTTCATATCAATTTCTTCATGGTGTCCGAATAATGAAATGTTTAAACAATTGCGGGTCGCACGTCAGGCGTCAGCCTTACAGCGGTTACAGATGAATTTGAAAAATGACTGAATTTTTTTAGAAAATTCTGTATTAGAGATTTACTAATAATGGCATACATAATACTTTATAATTGTTGTTAATAATAAAAAATGGTAATTATCCAGATAAGCGGCTTTTCCCAATTTTGCTTATTTTTGGATAATTCTTTTCGCAAAAGCTTTTAATTAGCTAGAAAATGAAAAATCAGTTGGGGGAAGACGAAAAAGTTCATAACCGGAAGTCAGGGATGTGAAACAAAATTAAAATTTTCGTTTTTTGCATATAACTTGGTCAAAACTAATAATATCAAAAACTTTCCTTCATAAGAGTTGTAGACTATGTCAAAATACATCTCTTTTAATTCTAAACATTTTTTTCCTAAATTAAGAATTTTTTGAGAAATTTCAAAAATTAAAAAAAAACCTTAATAATGATGTACGGAAGAATAAGGTGCCTCAAGAAGAGTTCACAACGGAGGCTAGCGAAACTCGCCGCAACTTGATTCCTTCTCTTTTTTAATGCAAAAAGAGAGTCAAATTGACATTCTAGTTGGTACTAGAAGGTACCGAACCCTGATCCCATAGAGAGTATTATATGAAAACTTATTTTTACTTACTGGTATACTTCCATTATTTTCCTCGCTCATAATTTGATTCTTGCTCAATATTTTTATTTTTTTTATTTTAAAAACTCCTAACTTTTGTCAGTTAAACAATGCACGATGCACACAATATGTGTCAACCATAAACAACACAATGCATGTGAACGCCAACAAACTTTAAGGTGCGTTTGGTCAAAATTTCTAATCTAGTTACTTTCACTTTGCATTTTGCACTTTACACCCATCATGGGACTTTACCCTAAGTGAATTTCAATTCTTTTAATTCTTAAAACTTTTAGATGACGACAAATCGTTAATAGAATTTTTGAAAGAACGCAACGTGATTAAAAAAAATGTGATTTGCCCGCATTGGCAAAATCCTGCAATCTTCAATGATCCAGATTTTTTTTGGAGGTGTCAAAAAACATCTAAAATAAAAAGCGGGGAAAAGACGATTGAGAAGAAATGCAATTTTAAATTGTCTATAAAAACTGGCACGTGGTTCCAAAGATCTGCTCTTTCTTTGGAAACTGCATGCAAGTTTATTGCTTGGTATATATTCTTGTTACCTTCCAGGCAAGACATTCTAGTAAATGAGCTGCAAATTTCCCAAACTACTTATGTAGATTGGGCAAATTTTATTAGGGAAGCCATTTTCTTGTGGTGTATAAATCATTCAGAAAGAAAATTGGGTGGCCCTAATAAAATAGTGGAAATCGACGAAGCTAAATTTGGTAAAAGAAAGTACCACCGTGGTCGAGTAATTGACGGTATTTGGCTTTTCGGCGGTTTTTGTCGAGAAACAAGGGACATTATTTTATTGTTCCTGTACCTGACAGAACGGGTAAAACTCTTCTGTCCGTAATCAAAGACAAAATTGTTGAAGGGACAACAATAATTTCCGACTGCTGGAAAGGTTACAACTCTGTGGACCAACATGAGTTTGAGCACCTTACGGTCAACCACTCCTGCAATTTTGTTGACCCTGACACTGGTGCTCATACTCAACACATTGAGCGAACCTGGCACGATATACGAGCGGCAATTCCGACTTATGGTCGACGGGAAGAACACATGGACGGGTATATTGCTGAGTACTTGTTCAAAAGAAAGTTCAAGGATTTTAGAACTCGCTTTCATAAAATCTTTGAAATTATTCAATATGCCCAAGATCCAAACGAAGTCGCAGAAGTTGAATAAATTTAACACCAAATCCAGCATTTTATGCTTGATAAATTGGTACAACCTTTAAAATAATAAGCCATTATTAGAGCTAAAACTAAAATTTAATCTATAAAACAAATGGTTTTTTAGAATTTGCAATCTGCCCTTTTCAGGGCTCCGACTGAAATCTATTCTCTAAAACAAATAGTTTTTTAAAATTTGCAATCAGTCCTTTTCAGGGCTAAAATTATAAAAGGAAATTATAAAATTATAAAAGGAATCAAGTCTTTTTTTGTGGCGACACGTTGGAAGGGGATCGGGTCAGGGTTCGGTACCTTCTAGTACCAACTAGAATGTCAATTTGACTCTCTTTTTGCATTAAAAAAGAGAAGGAATCAAGTTGCGGCGAGTTTCGCTAGCCTCCGTTGTGAACTCTTCTTGAGGCACCTTATTCTTCCGTACATCATTATTAAGGTTTTTTTTTAATTTTTGAAATTTCTCAAAAAATTCTTAATTTAGAAAAAAAATGTTTAGAATAAAAGAGATGTATTTTGACATGGTCTACAACTCTTATGAAGGAAAGTTTTTGATATTATTAGTTTTGACCAAGTTATATGCAAAAAACGAAAATTTTAATTTTGTTTCCCATCCCTGACTTCCGGTTATGAACTTTTTTGTCTTCCCCCAACTGATTTTTCATTTTTTAGCTTATTAAAAGCTTTTGCAAAAAGAATTATCCAAAAATAAGCAAAATTGGGAAAAGCCGCTTATCTGGATAATTATTAGGTACCTAAAAAATAATTCATTTTTTATTTAAAAGAAATTAAAAAAAAAATTTTATTCAAGGAAAATTTTTTTAAAAGGTAACGGGTTTTTAAAATATAATTTTTATTAGTTAATAAATCGTTTTATTTAATTTTATTTATCAAGTTATTAAATTTATATTTTAATTCTTCCAATTACTTCTTAATATCAACGTTCATGTAAGGTTTGTTTATATTAAACTGATCCGACTAACTTGTCAATCGCTTTATTTACAATCAAATAAATCCTATTTAATTTTAAAATAAGAAAATTAGCAGTAATGTAGAGAGGTGATAATATATACTTTATAGACGTTTTCGCTACTGTTGCAACAAGTTTATCAAATATCTTATGACAATTGTTTAGAAAGTTTAAAATGAGTAATTATATGATTTGTGGACGAAAAAGAAAGAGGAATGAACAGTTTTGAAAAGGCAATATTTGTAAAAAATTTCGAAATATGGTAAGTTATTTAAAAACATTTTTATTTCAGTACAATCATATTCCTAGTTTTTTAATTTACGTCATTATATTTGAAAGCTTATTTTAATTGTTTAGTATTTATAATAATTGAAAATAACATAACGTATTTTTTTTAATTTGTTATTGCGTACATTTATCTTTAATTTTGCTTCCTCGTGAGGAAGCTTTGTAGTCGTTTGATTTACAAAATTTTTAAAAATACCTTTAACTCTTCTATATAGGACTATGTTATATAAGACCCTGAACAATTGTCCGGATGTATGTATGGATGTGTGTATGTATGTATGTGTGTGTGTATGTGTGGATCCCGATTTTTGTGAAGACGATAACTCGAAGAGGTTTTAACGAATTTGGATAAAATTTACCAGGTATATTTATCATAAAAATATCTCGAAATAGATTGATAGACTTTAAAAAATTCTCAGAAAAAAATTTTTTGACTTTTTTCTAAGAAAAATTTGTTTTCAAAAAATTTTTTTAAGTTGGTTATTAAAGTTAATATATAATAAAATCCTATTCTTTGCATCAAGACGAATCGATTGGTATATAAAATGTATAAATTGTATGGGAATTTACAGAGTTAATCACAATTAAAGCTGAAAAATTCGCATTTTTATCAAAAAATGAGTTCTTTCCGCAAAATTATGTTGCCGTATAAGAAAATCTTACACATTTATTTCTAAAATCTTATTCTTTGCACCAAGACGGATCGATTGGTATATATATATATAAAGTATATATTGTATTTAAATTTATAGAATTAAAACCAATTATAGACAAAAAAATTGCACTATTAATAAAAATTCATTTTTTCTTAAAAATCATGTTGCTGTACAATAAAATGTTATTATTTATTAAAAAATAAATCAAAAATCTTATTCTTTGCTTCAAGACGAATCGATTGATGTATAGGGTAACTGTACCAATTGTCGAGGGTTTTAGGCAACATGTGACTTTGACATTTTTTTTCTCGGAAGTAAATGCACTTTAAAATTTGATTTTTGTATATTTGGACGAAGGATCTAATAATGTTTAATATTCATATTTATTTTTTTAATATAAACTAAATTGTTAAGCAAAAAATATATTTAAAAGTCAATCGAGCAAAAGCACCATTTGTCGATGGTCTTGTGCTAATTTCTCGAGGGTCTGTTCCAATTGTCGAGGGTATGACATTTTTAATCCAATAACCCAATATAACCTAACAATTAACCTGTACAGATATTAGAAAATCGAGTAGATATTTATTTTTTCGATAAAAATATTATAGAACATTACCAGAAAACAAATATATTTATTTAACTATAATTGAATAATTTATAATATATCGATATAAAACATTTTTATAGTAGATGGTACAGGACAGAAAATTATTTAACTATTTTTTAAACTTTTATAAATATAAGTTAATTAAATTTAATCAATTTTGTTAATCAGACATTAATTGAAAAAATAAATTAATTTAAGTCACATTAAATTTGTAAACGAATAAAATAAACTTTTATTACGAACTGTAAATATAATGGTTAATTATAATTAAACTATAGTACAAAATTTTTTAGTTTTAAATAATGCATTTTTTTATTAATTTTTTTCGGTCTTCCTCGTTTTTTTGGTTGATTATTTTCTGTTGGTTGTAAATTTTTGAAGCATTTTTTTCTTTTTCTCTGTACCTATAAATGTTTGGCATTTATGTTTGACGTTTAGTCAATAAACACTTAACCATCGATAAATGGTGCATCAGCGAAAAAAGTGACTACACCAATTTTCGAGTCATTAC
This sequence comes from Leptopilina heterotoma, assembly GCF_015476425.1. Classification (NCBI taxonomy): domain Eukaryota; kingdom Metazoa; phylum Arthropoda; class Insecta; order Hymenoptera; family Figitidae; genus Leptopilina; species Leptopilina heterotoma. The sequence continues at coordinate 1,256,823 of NW_025111153.1, forward strand.
CTCGAAAAATGGAACTGTCAAAAAAAAAGGAACCAAATACCGATGATTTGCTTTTAAAAAATATTAAATATTTTTTTTAACAAAAAAACATGCATACAAAATTAATTTAGTTCGTGTACAAAATTATAATAATAATTTTGTACACAAAAAGTCATTATAAATACGTTTAATTTGCATTTCTAAAAATCTGTTTTAATCAACCTAAAGTATTAAGAAAATGGAGATTCGTGTAAATTTCACAGCAATGAATTATAATATTAATTAAATAATTATTTTAGTAGAATCGCTACGAAATTTGTATATATAAATATACAGTTGAAAATACAAAGATTATTTAGAAATTTTTTTTGTTCTTAAATATTATATATTATACTATTTATCTAAAAAAGAAAATTATTATCCTCGACAATTGGAGCACCCTCGGCAATTGGTGCAGTTACCCTATATGTCGTAGGGAAATAGAAGAATCCGTCATTTAGCTAAACGCCTACATGGAAAAAGTATCGGCGCGTTAGATATACAGGTTGTGTCAAATTTTCTTCTACATTTATTTTGCACGCCATCTGTGCCAGTTTGGCGTATCTGACGTGCATTATGTACGTCTGATATCTCGAAATGGCACCTCAGACGAGCAAAATGAAATGTACTGCTGTTGACACTGTCCTTGGCGCATCTAATGTCCCAGAATTTTTTCCGTGTAGGCAGTTAGCTAATCGACGCCGAATAGACGAACGAGCTTAAATATTACTATTATTCGTCTATTCGCCTGAAGGGAACAGGCAATTAGCTATCTGGCTAGGCATTTAGCTATTCGACAAATGCAGTTTAGGCCAATAGAAGAAAATTATATATTTAATAAAATTTTCATTTATTAAAATATTTGAACGCTTTATTTACAAGTTTTTCCATTGCTATAAAATTAAAATACTTATTGATTATAATTTAACACAATTATTATTATTAAAATTATTTATATTATTATTATTTTTCTGTTACTATTCTTTCTAATTATTATTATTTCTAATTAAATTAATTATAACTGTAAGCAGCAGCAAAATAGTCTATCAATGGAGGGCAGGGATTTAGGAAATGTAATAAATAAAAATGACCACAAACGGAATTTTTAAATTAACAATCATTCAAATATTTTCTTTTAAAAGAGTGAACAATTTTGTGTAATCAGTGTAAGTTTTATTAATTTATTGTAAACGGCTTTTGAGTTAATTTTTTTTAAATGTTGTAATATTTTGTTAATAAAAAAATAACCAAAATTTTAAATTTCAAAAAACGGTTGAAAGTGTTTTTTTGTGAACTACAGATTTTTATAGAAGTTTTAACATTTTATAAAATCAATGAAATTTTTTTAACACAGTTGAGCTAGTCTGACCCTATAGCAATGGAAAAACTTGTAAATAAAGTGTTCCAATATTTCAATAAATAAATTTTCTTCTATTGGCCTAAACTGCGTTTGTCGAATAGCTAAATGCCTAGCCAGTTAGCTAATTGCCTGATCCCTTCAGGCGAATAGACGAATAATGGTAATATTGAAGCTCGTTCGTCTATTCGGCGCCGATTAGCTAACTGCCTAGGCGTTTAGCTAAATGACAGATTTTTCTATTTGCCTACGACATATATAAAGTGTATATTTTATTGAAAATTATAGAATTAATTACAATCAAATTTGAAAAATTCACTTTTTTACAAAAATTTTTTTTGTTTATTTAGATTCATATTACTGTATAAGAAAATTTTATTCTTTCTATTAAGACGAATGCACTTTATTTTATAAATGTTAAATTGTATTAAAAATGATTTAAAAATGAAATATATTTATCGTTAATGCTTCCTCCACGAGGAAGCAAATTTTTTTTGCTGATCGTAAAGAGGAAGCAAAATGTTCATGTAATGAATATCTGGATTCACAACTTGTTTTACTGTACATTTACACTACCGTCCGTGATTATCAGGACGCCCCTTTTTTCATAAGTGGAAAAATGCTTAAAACGTAGAAAATAAGAATGACAAAAATTTTTCGTATTTTTTTCCTGAAAGCTAATGAAATTATGAAAAGACTGACATCTGATCGAAGAATTTTCGTTGACTATTCTGTCAGATACAGGAAAATACTGGATTTTGCATGCTTTTCGTAATTTTTTAATTTCTCGAAAACTAATTATGTTTATTTAATAGATATACTAAAATTTAAAAAAACTTTTCAATTACTTAATTTTTTTATTAAAAAAAATTTTTTTTTTGTTAAAAAAGTGTCAATCTGTTTTTCAAAACTTTTTTATCCGACTTTCAGAGTTTCAAATTTTTTGGAAAAATTTATATCACAATACCATTAATTAATTTAAATTCTACATTGAATAGAGATTGAAACAAGACCAAGAACGCTAAAAAAGTTAATTAGTTTTCGAGAAATTAAAAAATTACGAAAAGCATGCAAAATCCAGTATTTTTCTGTATCTGACAGAATAGTCAACGAAAATTCTTCGATCAGATGTCAGTCTTTTCATAATTTCATTAGCTTTCAGGAAAAAAATACGAAAAATTTTTGTCATTCTTATTTTCTACGTTTTAAGCATTTTTCCTCTCATGAAAAAAGGGACGGTAGTGTATATTTCTTATATCTTATTTTATTTTTCTATTTATTTGCTAGTGAATATACTAATAATATATTATTTATGGAATTTTGTTATTTTTTCACTCAACAGATTTTTTAAATTTCACACAATTACTTAAATAAATAATTACTTTTGAAAAAATTTCTTTAAATTATTATTTTTAGTTTTTAAAAATTATTTAGTTGTATATTACATTTTTTGGAATGTTAATTTTTAAAGAAATTTCTGTTAAATAAAATTACTTTAAAATAAGAAAAAAGGTTATCGCTTTTATTTTGTCATAATATTAGATAACAATTTTTGATAAATTTTACAGGGAGAAAAGTATACTGCATCGCGATCTGGTGAAATTGTTGACAAAAAATATTTCAAGCACCGCATCATGGTGCACTAAGAAATTTTTTTTAAACATTGCTCCTGCTAATCAAGAAAAATTATTTAATCAGTTTTGGGAACTTGCTGATTATTGTTCACAAAACTTTTTGTTAAGTTCACTTTTGAAAACAAACATATAGCAAACAAATCGAAAATTACAAAATGATCCTATTACATTCGAAAGGGATTTTCAGCAATCGATGAAGTGATTGTTTGCGAAAAGTTTTTATTGCAAGTCATTGGCATCAAGAGAGGTCGGTTGAAGATAGTTCAAGAAAAAATGAAACACGGTTTAGCTTTAAGTGATCAACGAGGTAAATCAAACAATAATTTTAAGAAAATAACGGATAAATTAAACAAACTAATTCACGAACATTGTGAAAGTCTTCCTTACTCTAAGTCTCACTACACTGACTCGAGATTAAACTATTTTAAAGACAGAAATTTGACTTTAAATCAACTGTATAAGAAATTTATTAACTATTGTAAATTAAAAACTGGAAAGAATGATATACCTTTCTCAAAATCGACCTACATTAAACATTTTAATCGTTTCGAGAATTTTACCTTTGGTGTTCCTCAAACAGATAGCTGCGATGTTTGCTATGAAAATGAGCAGAATAGAAAAAATGATTCGGAAATTCTAACGCATAAAGAAAATGTGCCGAAGTACACAAAATTGAAGACTTTTATGTTATCTACACACGAAGATAATTTATGTTTAGAATTTGACTTTGGGCAAAATCTATCTCTGCCGAAACTTCCAGTTTCAGCACAGTTTTATATGCGATTAATTTGGCTACATGTTTTTAACGTGCATGTCTATGAAAATAAAGGCAAAATTTTTCAAAGTTATATGTTTTTCTTCATGGAGGGATTTCTTAAGAAAGAAGAAGAAGAAGTTTAAATCCTGGAAGAATTTAAACGAAAATGTTACAATCAAATATTTCTATTTTCCGACTCATACCCCGGAAAAAATAAAAACTATAACATGATGGTATTTCTCTCGCTTTTATCGCAAAAACTGCAGGTGCCAATTCATCATCTATATCTAGTTCGGGGTCATTCTTATTGTCAATGCGATCGTAACTTCGGAATGTATGGGCATAAGACAAAAATGTCAGAAAGCATCACAACGGAACATGAGTACATAGATTTAATAAAAAATTTGAGAAATCCTCCTTTTACTATTGTTCAACAAAAAGATATTGTTGTAAGGATTACGAAAAAAAATTAAGAACAAATTTATGATTCCTGTTAAGCTTCAAATCAGTAAAGCGGTCCAAATAAAATACTTCCTTAATGGCAACGTGGAATGTTATTCAAGCTGCACGAGCGAGCCAAAAACTTATTTCATAGAAAAATTATTAGGCTTCGATGTTTTGCAAAGTTCTTCTTCTGCGAGGAAAGTTGGTATAACCAAAGAAAAAATTAGAGATTTAAAATCTCTGAAAGGATATGTCTCAGGATTCACAAATATATTTTAAAAATTATTTTAAAACAGTTGGAGTCAGGTCTTCAAGAAATAAAGATTTCTAATTAAATATATTTAATATATCTTGAAACAGGAGTTTTTGTTATATTCAAATAATTAATTAAATTTGTAAAATTAAAAACTCCACACCAGACGCGGCAGGGTTCAATGCTGTGTGGGTTCAGAGAATAATAAAAATTTATAAAAACCGCGGGCGCCAGTCGACTGAAGGTCGACACTAAATAAAATATATAATTAAATTTACTTTAAACCAACAAGAATAATCTCAAGGGGGGCTAAGTGGGTGAACCCAATGAAATAATAACAAAGAGTGTCGACTGAAAAGATATATTTTACAGATTATCTACTTACATTTTGATGTCTCTCTCAGTCGACGAATTGGCCAATTTCACACTCACACAATTATTACATTTAATAAAATAATTCTTTAATAAATAAAATATTAGTCGACAATAAAATTTAACACAAAGATGTTACAATATCGACGTACGATCCAAAAGTGATCAAAAACACACTTGTTTGCTTCCTTGCCGCATTTTCGGCTACGCAAGCGCAAGTGTCGTTACCATGACAGCACATGATCGTAGATCGACATTTAATCAATTAATATTCAATTAATCATATTTAATTATTTCTCTATAAAACAATAATTTGTCGATTAATACTTTGTAATTTCAGAATAAGGAGATACGTAAAATACGTCCTGTTACAAAATAGTAAAGAGTGATGCTCCTTATGTTATTGTGCTCACGAATTAAATTATTATTATATAGCGGTTGGTGTAAACTATTGTTCCTGCACTCTGAGCAGTTCGTGGGGTGCCTTTCAGTTCTTATCTACGGATAGCGCCACTTCTGTCCATTATATTTCACTTTACTTGTTCAAAGATATTCTTACTTGTAGTATCGCGACTCGTCGCCAGATGACGCCACAGTTTAGAGATAGAAGGAGATGAAAAGACCACTTGCCCATCTATACTACAGTCAGTTCCCGCAATATGAATATTTCGCTATCTGACGAATTTCGTCAACTGACTCTTAATGGGCTTAAATCGGTTTCGCTACCTGACCAACCGTACTTTCACTTTTGACGCGCGCTCAGTGCCGAAAGAGCCTCCTAGTTTTTCGTGGTTACTCGTAGTGACAAGGCGGCATAAAAATGTTGTTTAGAGCCAAAAAAAGTTAAAATTTGATAGGACTACGTCCTACGTCCCTGAAATTGCTAGGATCTTGGTGGAGGGGGAGCGCTTGACGGGATGGTCATATACCGAATAAGCCACCAAGGAAAAATTCGAGACTTTAGTCAGATTGCGGGAACTCACTGTATCCTCTATCTCACGTACATACCTCATTCGTTTCTTGGCGTTAGTTGACGCAACATCTAAGATTTCCAAAATGAGTGCACAAATTCTTCAGAAAAAAGAACAACTTAGATTTCTAGAAGAAGAAATGAACAGGGCATTTCAGGAATTAGCGGATTTGGAAGAAGAAATTCATTCGTTTTCTAGTTTTTCTTTGTTACAGAACACAGGCGTGGTGTGGCGTCTCGACGCCATCTTTTAAAAATATCCTCGTTGCTCGAGTTTCAATTTAAAGTTGAAACCACGCACCAGAAAGAAAATAAAACGGATTCACAACCTTACAGTTGTGAACTGTATAAAAATAAAAATTCCCTTCTGAGCAAAATTTACTCTTTTCAGAGGAAGCCGCTGATAAGGAAAACGCCAATATGGAGGAAAACAGGCTTGAAGAGGGAGAAATTTCACAACCTGAAATAGATGAGAATTTACAAATGGTCGAGGAATCAAGCAGGTTCTTGGGAAAAAATCCATCAGCACCACAGCAATAAACCAAATAACCATTATCAACGAGGTGGCAGATCGTGTCAAGGCATGGATCATAAAAGGCCTTTTAGAACCAGACGAAAAGGACGATCTTTTAAAAAAAAACCCAAGGACAGGTCAGCTAAACTTGGAAGCACCAATTTTAAATAATGAAATCTCTGTAAATCTTCTCCCTCGATCGCAAGCTAGAGATGAACACTTTCGTGAGTACCGAAACCTCACCGGTTCAGCTTTATCTCTTACCACTTCAACTTTAAGCGACATTTTAAATGATAACGAGGTTCCCTTAGATTGGGAAGAATTACTCACGAAATTATCAAATGCAGTAAAATTACAGAGTCATTTATTTTCCTCATTAACCAACGCAAGGAAGACCTTCATTTTAGGCGGCTATGAGGAAAAGGTGCAAAAGATTCTCAAAAAGATAGAACCGACCACGTTTTTATTTGGTGGCGATTTGAAAGCAATTATTGACAGCTCTAAGGTTATGGACAGACTGTCTAAGGATTTAAAACCAAAACCATGGCCACCTTTTCGACAAAACCAGGCTTTAAACTGGAAAAGCTCAACCGCGAGGAGAGAGGTGTCACGGGGGAGCTTCAGCACTGCCAACCACAACACCTCCAAAACCAACCAATACAGGCAGAAACCGTATCTATCAAAAAGAGTCTACAGCCAGTCTCAACCACAGAGGCACACAATAGTGATTTAACCTAGCAATAAAAAAACTCCTAAAGTCGAAAGCAATCGAACTTTGTCTTAAAGTAGAAGGCCAGTTTTTGTCATCCTTTTTCTTAGTTTTAAAACCAGATGGTACATATAGATTCATTTTAAACCTGAAGAAGTTAAATTTTTTTTATCAAAACAGAACATTTTAAATTAGAAGATTTAAGAACGGCCTTGAACTTATTGGACAGAGACGATTTCCTTTGTAGATTAGACCTAAAGGATGCGTACCTTATGGTACACATCGATTCAAATCACAAAAAAATTTTAATGTTTAAATATCAAGGACAAATTTTTCAATTTAATTCTTTACCTTTCGGTCTCTCCTCAGCTCCTTTTGTATTTACAAAAATAGGTAAACCAATAGTTAATTGGTTGAGGTATAAGGGGGTTAAATTAACAATTCACTTAGACGATTTCCTTTTTTTCGGAAAATCCCCAGAACAATGTTCAGAAAGACTGAACTTAGCAATTTCTTTATCCTATCACTTGGTTTTATTAATTGAGAAAAAAGTGATCTAATTCCGAAAAAATCTTGTAAATTCTTGGGAATGTTAATTAATTCCGCGGACATGACTGTCGAACTCCCTTCAGAAAGGAAACTCAAAATTACTGACATGTTAGAAAAAATTCTAATAAAAGAAAGAGATTAAAATTAATACTCTAGAAAAGTGCATTGGTACCCTAGTGGCAGCCTGTCCAGGAGTTGCTTATGGGTCACTTTATTATAAAAACCTTGAAATACAAAAAACAAGGTCCTTAATCCAAAGTGGTTACAATCCAAAATTTACTGCCAATCTCTCCTTAGAAGCAATTGAGGAACTAAAATGGTGGCAACTACACTTTCACACAGCCAAAAATAAAATCAGAACGAGTACGTTCGGTTTTGAAATTTTTTCCGAGGCTTCTAAAAGTGGCTGGGGGCAGTATGTGGAAAAAAGAAAGCAAATGGACTTTGGAGTTCATCGGAAAGAAAGGATCCGATTAATCTTTTAGAACTTAAAGCAGCTTTCTTAGCTCTTAAGTGTTTTGCTCAATTCTGGAAAGATAAACAAATTCTTCTCAGAATTGACAACGTAACAGCATTAGCTTACATAAATAAGATGGGTGGAACAAAATTTAGCAGTCTCAATAGATTAGCAAAACAGATCTGGGAATGGTGTATACCCAGAAAATTGTGGATTTTCGCTGAATACGTAGCATCCAAGGATGAATATTCTTCTTCTTCTTAAATGACTTTAGGCACTGCCAACTGTCAGAACAATTAACTATTTTTTTAAAATGACCCAATTCACTCGAAACTTGTGACTCGGGGGTTTTTGGGGCCGCTGATTACAAATATGAACTCAGTTATTTAAAGTAGAACATTTTGGTTCAAATATGTTTAAAAAGTCTTTAAAAATTGATGACTTGTTGTGACACTTGTTTTTTTATTAAAAATATTACATCAGTTTTTTGTTATTTAAAAAGCTCTCTGCATTTTCAGGGTTGAGACTGTCTTCAATAATGTGATTTGAAGCCCGCATTACTTTTTTTATTTTTTTTGTTGTTTTTTAGAATTTTTTAAGAGAACAAATAAAAATTAATTTAATACTGAACCATTGCAAGATTATCTAATGCGCTTGAATATTGTTTAACTTCTAACATTTTGTTGTTAGTGGGAATAAATGCATGTCCATTCTGAATTTTTGTGACGCTTGGAGCCAAAGTAAATCTCCTCGCAAGCTTTTTGTGCATTCTGGAATGCATTTCTTTGCTGTAATAAAATAATTTCATTTGCGTGAATTTATCTTTAGCCCATTTAAACAAATCTTGTGATAATAAAATTGCTTCTGATGGTTTAGCTTTGAGGCTAGCATGTGTGGCCTCTCTTTTTAATATAGCACTAACTTCATCGCATGCACCCTTACCATGCGCGGTTGCATGAAAATGCCATTCCGTGTTAATGCCAAAGTCTTCGGCATAATGCATCAAAATTTTCATTTAGAAACGATATTTGTAAGTTTGTTTAGGGCCATCAGTAACATGAATAACTTTTTTAACTTTTGGACAGATTTTCTTAATTTACGGTATTATCATTTCTTGCATTATATACACCCTGCCAGATTTGGATTTACTATATGTCCACTTTTAAAGTAGACAAATGGTAGACATATAGTAGACATACGGTAAAAGTGGAAATAAACTATTTAGAAGGTGTTTGATAGCAAAAGGAAGTGTTAAATATGAAAAATGGATGTTTAGAGAATAGATTTTAGCAAATATTGCAATAAATAAATCTCTAAATAATTAATAATTACTTAAAATTCCTGACAGATTCGATAAACATAAATTTATAGGTGATTAGACTTTAATTAGTAGAAAAAAGTTTATCAAAAAAACTAAAAATGTTAGAAAAAGCTCTTATAATTAATAAATTAACTATTCTACAGTCGATTTATCCATTATTTAAGTTGAATTAAATCGTAAATTGTTCAATTATTAATGATAAATATGCGAACTGTGAGATCTGTCAATGTATTGGTAACATGCGTGATACTTGTAGCAGACTACGATTCACTACGATCACATTCTGAACGGCGGAACGAAATGAACTGATTTGGATAAACGCGCGAAGTTTCAAAATGATGTGTAAATATAGTAAACATTGAAAAAAATTGCTTTCTTTGATTTAAGAGATATTACTAATAAAACATATCTTTTACCTTTAGAAAACGTTTTTTTACAACAATGTGATCAAAAATTAGAAATTTAGCAAAACTTTTTCGATTATTAAAATAAATATATTTATTTAAATAAATATTATTCAAAGCTAAAAATCAGTATTTTACTTAGAAAGATAAATTTGAATAAAATTTTCTTAAACAATTTCATGTAAAAAATAAATAGCATGAACAATTAATTTTGATTGAAAATTAATTATTATTATATTTAGTAGAATATAAAAAATAAAAAAGCAGAAAACAAATAGAATTAATGCTACAATCAATTATACTAAGAAAGATAAAATATACAATATTTTCCCGTTTTTCTAAAATAATTAGAAAATTTACTTTTCAGACCAATTAAAATGAGATTCTAACTCCTACTTTAAGAAAGCAATTTTTTTTATTCGTTGGTTGAACAGTCAAAAAGGGAGAAAATATTTAATTTTTAAAAAGTTACATTTAGTCTTAACTCATTAAGAAAAAAAACTTCTGGCCAATAAAAGTAAGCTCCTCCTATTTTCAAAGTGCAATTTTTTATTTGTTGGTTGAGTTAAACAAAATGGAGAAAGTAATTAATATTTGAAAAATAACACATATATTACCAACCCCCAAAGAAAAAATGGATGATTTAGACCAATAAAAATAATAAACAAACTACTTCCATTTTCAAAATCAATTTTTCTATTTGTTGGTTGAGTTAAACAAAATGAAGAAAAATTTATTATTTAAGAAATAAAACATATAATTCCAACCCCCAAAAAGAAAAATGAATGATTTAGACCAAATAAAATAAAATTTAATCTCCTCCTTCTTAAAGAAAAATATTTTTTTTTGTGGCTTTAATAGAACAAAATGGAGAAATTATTAATATTTAAAAAATATAAAATTTAGTCCCAACCCCCAAAAGATAAAATGGATGTTTAAGACCAATTAAATTAAAATTTAAACTCCTCCCTTTTAATAAAAACTATTTTTCATTCGTAGGTTCAAAAGAACGAAATGGAGAAAATATTAAACTTTAAAAAATATAAGTCTCAACCCCTCACGAAACAAAACTGCTATTAGCCAATAAAAAAATCAAACTCCTCCTAAATTTTTATTTCGTTCTTTTGAACCCACGAATGAAAAATATTTGTTATTAAAAGGGAGGAGTTTAAATTTTAATTTAATTGGTTTTAAACATCCATTTTATCTTTTGAGGGTTGGGACTAAATTTTATATTTTTTAAATATTAATATTTTCTCCATTTTGTTTTATTGAAGCCACAAATAAAAAATATTTTTCTTTAAGAAGGAGGAGTTTAAATTTTATTTTATTTGGTCTAAATCATCCATTTTTATTTTTGGGGGTTGGAATTATATGTTTTATTTCTTAAATAATAAATTTTTCTCCATTTTGTTTAACTGAACCAATGAATAAAAATTAAGGAGGAGTTTGATTTTTTTATTGGCTAATAGCAGTTTTTTTCGTGAGGGGTTGAGACTTATAGTTTTTAAATTTTAATATTTTCTCCATTTCGTTCTTTTAAACCCACGAATGAAAAATAGTTTTTATTAAAAGGGAGGAGTATAAATTTTAATTTAATTGGTCTTAAACATCCATTTTATCTTTTGGGGGTTGGGACGAAATTTTATATTTTTTAAAGTTTAATATTTTCTCCATTTTGTTCTATTAAACCAACAAATAGAAAGAAGGTTTCTTTAAGAAGGAGGAGTTTAAATTTTATTTTAATTGGTCTAGAACATCCATATTTTCTTTTGGGGGTTAGGATTAAATTTTATCTTTTTTAAATATTATTATTTTCTCCAATTTGTTCTATTGAAGCCACAAATAAGAAATATTTTTCTTTAAGAAGGAGGAGTTTTAATTTTATTTTAATTGGTCTAGAACATCCATTTTTTCATTTGGGGGTTGGAATTATAAATTTAAATATAATTTTTTCTCCATTTTGTTTAACTCAACCAACAGATAGAAAAATTGATTTTGAAAATGGGAGGAGTTTGTTTATTATTTTTATCGGTCTAAATCATTCATTTTTGAATGCGTAGGTTTATTTATTTTGCGTAGGTTTATTTTAGACTTTTAAGTTAAAACTACCTAGCGTTAATTACACAGTTAATATTGTATAATATAAGTTGCGGTTGCAACTTTTAGATTGTAAGAGTACTATGTACGAAAGGGCTTGTTCTGTATACTTGTTAAATAAATAAATAAATAAATATTTTCTTTTTTTTCTATAACACATATAGTAATATGTGTTATTTTTCAAACATTGATGGTGTTCCGCAGTGATCGCCTTTTAAAAATGGCTGCTCAAATGTATACTTGATTTGAAAATGATTTTTCTCCCAATTCGGGCAGTTATTGCAAAATCGGAGAAAATACAAGATATCCTGAATATTTTATCTTTCATTTGCGCGCAAGAAGTAAAAGATTTGTTTAGATTTACAATGACAGGAAGTAAAATAGGAAAAAGTTAAACAAATGCGCGATACATAAAATTACCACCAGAGGGCAGCACCTAATGGGCACATATAATTTTCTCATTTTACTTCCTCTAGTCGTGTATTATATTGGATTTTCAATTTCTTGTGCACAAATGAAAGAACAAAATTTCAGGATAACTGGTATTTTTCCCTATTTTGCAATAATTGTCCAAATTGGGAAAAAAATCCTTTTCAAATTATGTTTACGTTCAAGCAGCCATTTTTAAAAGGCGACCACTGTTTGAAATTGCGCAACACCGTTAATCACTTTCTCTATTTTCTTTAACTCAACCAACAAATAAAAAATTGCACTTTGAAAATAGGAGGGGTTTATTTTTATTGGCCAGAAGTCTTTGTTTTCTTAAGGAGTTAAGACTAAATGTAACTTTTTAAAAATTAAATATTTACTCCCTTTTTGTGCTATTGAACCAAAGAATAAAAAAAATTGCTTTCTTAAAGTAGGAGGAGTTATTTTTTGTATTCTACTAAACATAATAATAATTTATTTTCAATCAAAATTAATTGTTCATGCTATTTATTTTTTACATGAAATTGTTTAAAAAATTGTTATTCAAATTTATTTTTCTAAGTAAAATACTGATTTTTAGCTTTGAATAATATTTATTTAAATAAATATATTTATTTTAATAATCGAAAAAGTTTTGCTAAATTTCTAATTTTTGATCACATTGTTGTAAAAAAACGTTTTCTAAAGGTAAAAGATATGTTTTATTAGTAATATCTCTTAAATCAAAGAAAGCAATTTTTTTCAATGTTTACTATATTTACACATCATTTTGAAACTTCGCGCGTTTATCCAAATCAGTTCATTTCGTTCCGCCGTTCAGAATGTGATCGTAGTGAATCGTAGTCTGCTACAAGTATCACGCATGTTACCAATACATTGACAGATCTCACAGTTCGCATATTTATCATTAATAATTGAACAATTTACGATTTAATTCAACTTAAATAATGGATAAATCGACTGTAGAATAGTTAATTTATTAATTATAAGAGCTTTTTCTAACATTTTTAGTTTTTTTGATAAACTTTTTTCTACTAATTAAAGTCTAATCACCTATAAATTTATGTTTATCGAATCTGTCAGGAATTTTAAGTAATTATTAATTATTTAGAGATTTATTTATTGCAATATTTGCTAAAATCTATTCTCTAAACATCCATTTTACATATGAGCAATTCCACGCCAAGTGATCATAAGAATTTTCGATGATTTTAGCAATATTAAAAATACTTTCAGAATTTGTTCCTTTTTATACATAGAATAAAAGTGTATAAAAGTTTTTTCAAAATTTTCAAAATTTTTTGAGTTACCTCTTACTCAAAATTTTGGTCGGTTTTTCAAAAAAGGCACATAACTTTTTTTCTTGTTAACCGATTAAGATAATTTTTTTGGAAAATACTCATAATAAGAAGTACTTTAAAGAAAAAAATAAAAATTAAAAAAAAAAATTTTTTTGCCCGAAAAAAATTTCAAAAAATTTCTTGAATTCAAATTTTGAAAAAAATATATCTTCGATTTGAAATTTTTTTTTGGTAAATATTGTCAATAAAGTAAAGAATACTTCCTGTAAATTTAATTATGGGACAACAATAACTTTACGAGAAAAAAAATAAAGTGTCCGGCGCGGCGTGCTGGGACTTGTGCATGTATTCACTTATGGCGGCGCAAGTTTCGTTTCAAATCACTCTACAGGTCACAATTCTTTACCAAAACGCTTTTTCTTTTTTTCTAAATCTTCGTAATTAAATTCTCTATCGATCTTTCGAGCCTTATTTTTGAATTTTTGTTTTTAATATATTTTAATATATATCCATATTGGATCCGCCATTTTGAATTTTGAAAATTGGACTTTTGATTCGTGATCAGCGATCCCTAAAACCCCCGAGAAACAAATTTCAAGCTAACCTAATAAATTTTTGAAAAATTTGTCAGCCATATTACATCCGCCATTTTGAATTTTAAAAATTGGATTTCATATTCATAATCAGCGACCCCAAAAACCCCCGAGTAACAAGTTTCAAGCAAATTTAATTAATTTTTTAAAAAAATTAGCCGCCATATTGGATCCGCCATTTTGAATTTTGAAAATTGGACTTCTGATTCGTGATCAGCGACCCCTAAAACCCCCGAGTAACAAATTTCAAGCTGATCTAAACACTTTTAACAATTTCGTACTTTCGAATCAAATTTTGAAAAAAATTTGAACTTCAAACTCCAGTTTTGAGCCGCCATTTTAATTTTTAATTTTCTCTATAGTCCTATCTTCTAGGTTATATATCTATGTCACGTTATTTGTAACATTTGGAATTATTTTTTCGCTATTTCATAGTAGAAAAAATTGAAAATTAAACAAAAATTGGAAAGAAATCGGACTTTTTTTATAAAAAACATTAATAACTTTTTTGTTTATAAATTTTTGACTTTTTTTTAACGCCATTCGATAGAGTGCATATGAAAACATAAGAAATGATGATTCGTGAATTTTTCTATTGATTTTTAAGTACCGAAATTTTGCGTTAAAGGGTTAAAAAAATCATAAAATCGTAAAATATATTTTTCTTAATTTTATTGATTAAGAAAACTATTTAAAAAACCTATTAAAATAATGTTTTATTGATAAAAAATAAAAAATTATTTAGTTAAAAATTGTTATACAATAAAAAGTTATTATTTTGTTATAAACGGTACTTAGGGTTAAAAATTTATATTTTTTCTGAATTGTGCAATTTTTCATAAGTAAAGTATTAAAGTATAAAAGAAAACTAAAAATTAATTATTTAACCCTTGTTTAAACAGTTTATAGTTTTCAACTTTTCAATTAATTGTTTAGAAATAATTAGAAATTTCTAACCCAAATGAAACTTATGAAAAAATTTTAAAAATTACATAAGAAACAAATATAAATTTCTTACCCTAAGTATAAATATTTTATGTAAAAAATAGTAACAATTAATTGTTTAAACAATGTTTTAATAAATAATTGTTTTTTTATCATCAGTAGATGTATTACTCACGAAAAATTGTACAATTGAGAAGAAACTAGTAATTTCTAGCCCTAAGTACAGTTTATAACAAAATAATAACTTTTTATTGTATAACAATTTTTAACTAAATAATTTTTTATTTTTTATCAATCAAACATTATTTTAATAGGTTTTTTAAATAGTTTTCTTAATCAATAAAACTAAGGAAAATATATTTTACGATTTTTTTATTATTTTAATACTTATTGTTATTTAAAAAATGTTTAAAAACAAAAATTCAAAAATAAGGCTCGAGAGATCGATAGAGAATTTAATTACGAAGATTTATAAAAAAAGAAAAATCGTTTTGGTAAAGAATTGTGACCTGTAGAGTGATTTGAAACGAAACTTGCGCCGCCATAAGTGAATACATGCACAAGTCCCAGCACGCCGCGCTGGACACTTTATTTTTTTTCTCGTAAAGTTATTGTTGTCCCATAATTAAATTTACAGGAAGTATTCTTTACTTTATTGACAATATTTACAAAAAAAAAATTTCAAATCGAAGATATATTTTTTTCAAAATTTGAATTCAAAAAATTTTTTGAAATTTTTTTCGGGCAAAAAATTTTTTTTTTTTAATTTTTATTTTTTTCTTTAAAGTACTTCTTATTATGAGTATTTTCCAAAAAAATTATCTTAATCGGTTAACAAGAAAAAAAGTTATGTGCCTTTTTTGAAAAACCGACCAAAATTTTGAGTAAGAGGTAACTCAAAAAATTTTGAAAATTTTGAAAAAACTTTTATACACTTTTATTCCATGTATAGAAAGGAACAAATTCTGAAAGTATTTTTAATATTGCTAAAATCATCGAAAATTCTTATGATCACTTGGCGTAGAATTGCTCATATTTAACACTTCCTTTTGCTATCAAACACCTTCTAAATAGTTTATTTCCACTTTTACCGTATGTCTACTATATGTCTACCATTTGTCCACTTTAAAAGTGGACATATAGTAAATCCAAATCTGGCAGGGCATAGCAGTAGTATCATGCGTTGTGTAGTGGTTACACGGAGAGAAATTTCCAATAAAAATTACTGTGCTTGTCACCTGAAAGTATGTGCAAAATGTTTTTACTGAACTATTTGTATCGGAAGAATAGAAATATTGACTTGCGCACAATTTTATTTCATATGGAAAACAGTTTTATTTCCAAAATGGCCTCGGAATATTTCTTTGAAAGCACTGTAAAAATTGCTGAACCAGGACTTTCTAATTTGGTCCGAAGCAAAATATATTAACCGTACCATGAAATATTCATGCGCAGGTTAATAAAATAGACTGTGCTCCCCACAAATTTTTACTGTGCTGCCTGCATGAAGTCAAGTTGAAGAAGGCCGATGATACCCGAAGTATCACGAACATCCATTTAATATTGCTACGATTGCTACCCAAGTGCGAAAACCAACGCGGCCCAACACTGGCCCAGTATTGGCAAAGCTGGCATCGAGACTTGGCAGACAATATTGGCCCGACTTTGCGCCGACTCTTGTGGTGTTGACAGCGGTTGGACGTCGGCAGCCAGATCTCGGCAGACATTAATGGCCCAATATTGGCCGCCAGATCTCGGCAGACATTAATGGCCCATTATTGGCAGCCAGATCTCAGCAGACATTAATGGCCCAATATTGGCTGCCATTACTCTCCCAGTGTTGACAAAATTAGAAAAAAATAAAAATAAATTTTTTTTTATTCAATTAACTAATTAATTTATAACATTTATACGGCTTATTTCTTAAATGAAACGCAAACTTACAAATATTTGAAAAATTCTTACTTCTCGCGGGGATCGATACCTGAACCTGACGCACCACAGCCTAACACTCTGACCACTCTGCTACTCTGACTTGAAGTCGAGGAAGCAAAAGGGTTCTTATAAGCTACACTACACTGGCCGATACTGTGCCATTATTGGGCCAAGCTACGCCCTCATACTGGCAATTATAATTTGCAATCAACGATACAAAATGTTTGCCATTCAAGTGCCAATAATGAGCCATTAATGAGCCGATCTTAGTCACATCACTGGCAATTGAATTTTGCCATTAAAGATTGATCAACTTTGCCATGAATGTGCCGTTATTGGGCCAAGCTACGCCACAATACTGGCAATTATAATTTGCCATGAAAGATACAAATTTTTTGCCATTAAAGTGCCAATAATGAGCCATTAATGAGCCGATCTTCGTCACATCACTGACAATTGTCTTTTACCATTAAAGATTGATCAACTTTGCCGTGAATGTGCCATTATTGGGCCAAGCAACGCCCCAATTCTGGCAATTATATTTTGCCATTAAAGATACAACATTTTTGCCATTAAAGTGCCATTAATGTGCCTTTAATGGGCCAATCTTCGTCACATCATTGGCAATTAAATTTAAAAAAATTTTAATATCAAAATTCATGGCATATTTTTAACATTTAATTATTATCTAAAAATTTGACTAGAATCCATTTTGAAATCAATTTTTACTAGAAAATTCTACGAGAATTTAATTATTTAAATGCAAAAATAAATAATTTATTGAATAACTAAATGTTTCTTAAAATTGAATTATGAGAATTAAATTTTAAAAAACATTCATTTATTCAATAAATTTTCTTAAGGAAATAATTTGCATCATTTTTATTTCTTAATTACAATTGCTTTAAGAAAAATTCAAAGATTTTTAAAAAATAAAGGAAAAAAATGTTTATAAATTCTATTTGTCAATTGCAAATATTAATTGAAAGTGAAATTGAAAATTTCTTAATTTTTAGATAATAAAGGAAAAATTTTACTCAAAAGAAGGTTTCTGTTACATTTATTTACGAATTTCTTTAATTGTAAAATTATTTGAAAACATTAATAACTTCTTTTTTAAATTAATACTTAATTAAACTTTTTCAAAAAAATTAATTCTTTAAAATTGACAGTTAAAAATATAGAAAATTCAAAGTTTTAAATATTTTAATTTGAATCCTTTTCAAGCTTATTCAATTATTTAAATATAAAATAAATAATTTATTGAATAACTGAATGTTTCTTAAAATTAAATTCTTATAAAAATTTTACCAAATTAAAATGCCATTAATGTACCTTTAATGGGCCGATCTTCGTCACATTACTGTCAATTGTCTTTTGCCATTAAAGATTGATTAACTTTGCCGTGAATGTGACGTTATTGGGCCAAGCTACGCCCCAATACTGGCAATTATAATTTGCCATCAAAGATACAAAATGTTTGCCATTAAAGTGACACTAATGTGCCATTAATGGTCCGATCTTCGTGACATCACTGGCAATTGAATTTTGTCATTAAAGATTGATCAACTTTGCCAATATTGTGCCGTTATTGAGCCAAGCTACTCCCCAATACTGGTAATTATAATTTGCCATGAACGATACAAATTTTTTGCCATTAAAGTGCCAATAATGAGCCATTACTGGGCCGATGGTCGGCACATCACTGGCAATTGTCTTTTGCCATTAAACATTGATAAACTTTGCCATGAATGTGCCATTATTGGGTCGAGAGCTGGCCCAGTCTTAAAAAATTTGAAATTGTGACCATCGGCGTCATCATTGGCCCAGTAATGGGACGTTTTGGACACCAATAATGGCCCAGTAACTTCTGCCAATTCTCGGCAGACATTACTGCACCAATGATGGGCCGTTTTTGCAGTCTTGGCATTTCGCACTTGGGTACTGTCGTACTTTCCTCACCTGTTGGCAAGGAAAATTTTTCCGACGTTTTCGATTTTATGTTTCAATTAGTGGTATAAACAAATATTGGAAATGAAATAATTTTTACTGTCCATGATTTCACTTAACCTAGAAATTTTGAAATCAAACTTGTGTGCCTTGTATGCAATGCGTTTACAATGGAATTTCAACTTAACCTCAAATATTGATTTGATAATATCATGATATACATGGAATATAATAATCGCGTCACATGTAAAACAAATAAATATTAACTGTAATTAATTAACAAACATTATTTAATTTATGTTAATTCATTACATGAATTGTAAGAAAAGAATGTCACATACACAAATAGCTTATGTCAAATTATTTTTCTGTGTATTTTCTTTGCTGAGGTAGCACAGTAATTTTTGTAGTTAAAGAGACAGCAAATATTTTCGTTTTTTTAGGTATAAACTGTGTTGGTTAATGGTACATTCTACTTTGCCAACAAAACAAACCTATTTTATACGGAAGCACAGTAATTTTTTCCATAATTTCCTTACAAAAATTAACAGAAATTTCTCTCCGTGTATTGTTGTAATGAAAAGCTTGTGCCGCGTTTTGCACAACATAAGCATAATTTTCTAAAAAGTCAAAGTGTAATATTACTTCTTCATCAGTTAAGTTATTCTTTCAGTTAAATAAATATTCAGACTGATTTCTAGCAATAAAGTGGTGAGGCAATAATTTTCTTACCTGAGTACCCAATTCTTCCACGAAATCTTCAGCGGAAAGACATTCCTTTTTTAGAGTACATCTGTCGGTGGATTGCCATACACTATAAATTATTTGGTCTATCTTGTTCTCTTTTAAGATGTTGAGAACGTAATCAGAAAAATTGTCGATTCCGGGACACAAATTACATCCATTAAAGTAACAAGTTGGTTTTGCATTTTCATATGTGATAAACTTAAGGCAGTCAGTGTAGTCTTGAATTTGGTTCGGTAGTTAATTTGTCAAATTCTTAAAATCAGCAGCATCGATAATTAATTTGAAATTCTTGTGGATTACATATACCCAAACACTATGTGTTTCACTTGAATCAGCTAGCACATAACATTTTGTCCGTAATTCTGCAAATTTACTCAAACCTATTTAAATTTCAGGATGTTGCTCCTTAAACTGTTTGTGCAGAATTTTGACATTAGTCAACAACAATCGTTTTTCCATAATTCGTTTTTGACCATCTATTCTTACGCTTACAACGTCCTTTTTACTATTTATATCGTTTTCGTAAAATTATTTAACTAATTCAACTGTACCCTCGAATAAATTCTTGACCTTCTTTGGAATTGGACTTCCCAAGACTCCTGCATCTCTTTTAAATTTTTTTAGATTTTTGAGCTTTGAGAATACATATCTACACATTTTCAGCAAACTTTGGCATGTGGGAATTTTTCCAGTAACTTTTTTGAAATTGTTCTCAAAGCTTTACCAACGTGACCGTTGATGGTATTTAGAAGTTGATCTTCTAGAGAATTCACACATCTATCGGTCCAAGCTTTCTCTGTAGAAGAGTCACTGTTTTTTTAACGATAATATTTACTTTATCAAGTCAACCAGTTTTCAAAGAGCATATTAAACATATAAATATTATAAACAAACGTTCATTTGTTTAATAGCGCTATCTCACTCATATTTTTCTCAAAAAATATATAGTATATATATATATAATATAATATAATATATATATAATATAATATAATATAATATAATATAATATAATATAATAATAATAATATATAATATATAATATAATATTATTATATTATATTATTATTTATTTATTATTTATTATTATTATTTATTTTTTTTTATTATTATATTATATAATATAATATAATATATATAGTTTGCTTATAATATTTGTATCTAAAATATGTTCTATGAAGAAAGATGAAAATGTAAAAGTGATACTCTAGATAACCAATTAACAAAATACTGGCTAATAATAATTTTATTTAACCTATACCTGATTCCAAACTTAATTATTTCTCAGACGTAATTAAAAATTACATAAATGCCCGTATAAAAAGATCGTTGACTTTTCTAGAGACAAGCTCGATTCAATGAGGGTGTCTGATTCCTTTATTAAATGATAATCACACTGGTAAAGGTTAAGAAAAATATTCAAAAAATACTGCAAATATTTTCACACTTATATACCAATGAAAAAGTTTGAGAACATAGTGTAAATATTTGATTTACAAAAAATCATTCTCAAATTTCTAATATTTTATTGAAAAATTGTACATTTCAAAAAATTAAAAAAACAGTTTTGAGATTCCTACTTTCGAAAGGTAAAAAATTTAATTGAGAGTATAGTAAACTTAGTTACAGAGTATTATAAACATGACACATTTAGTAAAATTATTGGCATATACTAATATTCTGGGCCTATGAATAGATGGTCAGAAACAGGTTATTTAGAAAAGATTTTTATTACATTTAAACCTTCTTATTGAACTGTTTAAGCATCAAAATTCTGAAATTAATTAATTATTCAAATTTGAAATTTGACTGATTTTTTGATCACTTAAATAAATTCCACGATTGAAATCGTCTGAAATAGTATTTTTTCGACTGTATTGACGAGAATATGATTTGATATTTTTTCTATAAAATTTATGCCATGATTCCAAAGCATCTTCACTGTAATAAATAATTGGAATAGGATATTTTTTGGCTATACGACATCCATGTTGCAACAATTTATAAAGTGAAGGATTTATTCTTGCCCATGGATATAACGCGTAATCTCTTTGATATGTCTCTAGACACAAGCAATGAAGTTTCTCCAAATCTAAAGGAATTTTACACTTGTAAGTAAGCAATATTGTAGACACATTTCTAACAATTTCCAGATCAATTTCTAAGGCTTCATCGAATTTTTCTGACTATGGCCTTGTAAATTTTTTTTTAGTTTTGCATGTATTCTTTCATAAATATCTTTTTGAATGAACCGCTTTCTTTCTTCATACTGATCTAAACATTAATTTTTAAGTTATTTATATAGTTTATTTTTATATATTTAATTTTTTATTTGTTTCTAAAAAGTGTTTATATAATAATAAAATTGATTCTTGACTCGGAGTGATAGTTGACTTCAATACTTAATTAATTGTTTATATAATATATTGACTTTTAATTATTTATTTTTTATTGCTAACATACCTTATTCTTTTATATATTTAGTACTTATTTAAAAGTGTATAAAGTATTTTAAATAAATAATAAAACTTATAACTTCTGTAATTATCAATTAAATTTTTTCTGACGTCTTATGTTTTCAGGTTTTTACGATACGACATATGAAGGAAATATTGAAAAGCTTTTATTTCAGCATGCAAGAGTCCTTATCCAGGTTTGAGAGTTGAAGCATTCTGGGTAAATACTCTTTTAAGTTATTAAATTGGTTAAATTAAATTGGTATTAAATTGGTTTGTTGGTTTAAAAGATTGGACAACAACTATAGCATCTTTGTTTCCCACTACTGTATTTAGGCATTTCCCATCGAATAAAGTTTCATACACATTAAATTTAATTGTTGCTTTATTACCATTACCCATTAAAAAATTGTGCAATAGAAACACTTAAATTTATCTGTTGATACGATTGCATCCCCTTATAGTTGACTCATTATCTTTTTTCTTAAAAGCTATTCATAAAGGTTAACAGAAGCGAATGCTTTGTGGGGTTGGATTCAACCAACTATGAGCGTTGTTTTTAGAGTCTGTTAATTGAATCACAATTATGTGACTAATAAACAATGACTGATGAGGACTTAAATTTTCATTCTCTAGTTCCATATTACTTTGATGTGGGTTATTGTGCCCGCTATAACAATCAAATCCTATCAATATCTCAGAAGTATTTTACATCTGGTTTAAAGATTGAAGTAAAAATAAAAAACAATGGTTACATCTCAGTAGAAAACATTAAATATTTAAGTCTTCATTATAGGCAAAATATTAAATAAAAATTGTTTCTGATTTCAGTAAATCTAAATCAAAACTTTATTAATGTAAAAACTGACATAAACATAAAATTAAATTTTTTTGAACGAAGATACCTTTTGTCGCGAAGCGTCATATATGTCCATAAAATCCAATAAATAATATTTTAAAAACATAATAAAATTTTATAAAAACGAATGTATAAAATACAAAACTTATTTTATAAAATGTATGAAAATTATAAAACATAATTTATTTCGCATTCATGAATTGATCGTCTATTAAAGATAGGTAGTAGAAAAAGTAGTTATTAAATGAGAAGATGCATAAATTCTGCATATGTAATCGATAAATAGTAAGAATCAATTAATGATCATTTATTTAAGAGGATAAAAAGTGCATTCAAAACAAAATCTCTTTGAGCAAGTTACCACATTTAGAATCAGTTTAAATAATCATTTTATTGACATTATATTTTAAGTTTATATAAATAATATTTTATCTCGTTTTATAATGTGAAAATGTTATTATTTGTTTGAATTCTAATATAGTAGAATATTACTCAGAATGTTCTAATGAAAATTTAATTAGAAAACTAATTAACCAGTGAATCAGTTTTAAAGTAATTAAAGCTGATAGCGTATTGCACTACAATTATACATATTTTACATGAATAATAATACTTAGAATAATCTTAATAACGAAACCTAAATCGATGTTGTTTATATTGTACTGTAGCACTGTACTGTAGATTTTTTATTATAAAAGGCAAAAACATCCACTTTAGTATCTTATTTTCTATTGAATCACGCGTAAACTAATACATTGTATGAGTTAATAACATCCACTTTTACACAAATGATAAACAATATACATACATCATCTATCGCATCTTTCCAATAATTATTATAATATAATATTGATAAGATTAATAGTTTACATTAAACACACTTCAGCCATGCATTGGTACAATTATACTTTTAACAGTTTTATTAAATAAATATATTTATCCTATATCTTTCTTTTCTTTTTGTTACACTCCAAAAATTTGAACTGCTAGTTACTTTCTTGGTCCTCAATATTTTTGTCACTCCTGAACGACTTTAATTGTATGTCTTTTAATAAAGTTTAAAAAAGTGACATTATTTCAATGGCGTTTTAATGCGATTGTAATTTTTAAAATACATAGTTTTACTACAAAATATTTACTGCAAAGCAAATATTCATGTTCATTTGAATTCCATCAACTATTTTTCCAATTTTCCTATAATTTATATTTAAAATAATGTACAAGCAGTATAGAGTTAGGACAACAATACACAGTAAAAAGAAAACATTAATCTAAGATTTCTCTAAAGTTTTGCACTTGTCTGCATTCATGTAAAATCCTCCAAAATCTATTGCATAAATTCAGCTTTGGCTCTCTTAAAAATGTTGTATTTTAGATTAAGACTTTCTTTCTGCCTTTAAATAAGACTTTTTTTACTGCGTATAATCATTGTTTAGAAAAATAATTTTCGTTCTTTGGCACTGTTTTTTTTATTGTAATGATTTGAAGGATTCTTCTTTGTATCTTTAAGTAATAATTTGTATCGAAATTCTAAAATTTAAAATTTCCATTTAATATGACACTGTGGGCATTGGGACATTCTTTTGTTGTCTTTAGAACATCCTAAAAACTCTCAGATTCGTTTAAAGTTTTTGTTTTAAAGATATCGGCTATTCTAATGTCTTTTAGACCTAATGTATTTTTGGTATGTTTTCTAAGAACAATATTAGTTAAATGAAAGTTTTTATTTGTATGAAAATGAACTGAGGATGTTTCCTGATATACATTTTTCAGTTTGTCATTTTGCGATAGACCTCTTCAAAAGGAGTAAGGTGATTCTTTTTAATTAAAATATAATTTTGTAAAGTTACTAGATTAAAAAGATTTTTGAATTTTAGTTTTAGCACTAAAATTTTTAGTAGAACATTCTATCACAGATCATTCTTTTTCTTCATTTATCATTCACATTAAATGGTTTAAATTGTTAATTTTACTTAACAAAGAAACTTTTTCGATGTAACATACTTTTTATTAAATTTATTTTAATAATTTTTTAATAAGAAATCTTATGCGTGATAGAGTTTAAAAGTGCTTCAGTTATTGACTGACACTTTATATTTTATTGATTTTAAAATGTAATGAGATTCCATTAATTATTGAGTTAAAAGTTTAGAAATAAATTCTTAAAATTTGGACATTTTAGTCAACATTTTTAATCAATATTTAGCGTAGTTATATAAATTTAATTCAAGTAATTTATATTTTAAGGTCGACTTTTCCCAATTCTGCGAAATGTTTATGAATTCTTTTGGAAATAATAGTTTATGAAAATAGGATTAAAGTACTGCGTAATTAAACTCATGCAAGTTGACTAAAAAATGAATATAATATATTAAACATTTTTTTGTTAGTTTAAAACAATAATCATCATGTCACCTTTTATTTGAGGCTCTCCTATGGAAGTCATAGAGATTTAAAGAAAGTAAAGGTCAAATGTATTGTTTTTGTTAATTTAAAACAATAACCATCATGTCACCTTTTATTTGAGGCTCTCCTATGGAAGTCATGGAGATTTAAAGAAAGTAAAGGTCAAATGTATTTGAAATCAGGCATGAACCTAGTTTAACCTGGACATGGCAGTGTGTACAAGCCCTTAGGCAGTACGTTGCCAACGTAACCCAGTTCTGGGTTAAAAAGAAAAAAGTATGGTTTCATTACAAGTCCTCGTATTATACACCCTGTAATGAGCATGATTTTACAAACAAAAATTACAGACCTAGGCCTTTTATAAAATCACTATCAGACTAGAAACCAGTATATATGTTTTTATAGAATTCCATACAAGGTATCTAAACTCACTCTTTTAATGCCAGAGAACTAAACAAGAACGTGGTTATTAAGGGGTTACATACCTTTTTGACCGCAAAAAATGAGTGATTTTTAAAACTATTTTTAGACTTGTCATTAAAACTTTATTCAAATAATGTTCATTGCAACAGCTAGTACATGGTTTAGTGAACTTTTAGCAACTTAGAATCTTAAAAAATATTAATATTTGTGCAAACTGTAGCTGTTGCCCAAAAAAACAAAGAAAATTTTGTTAGTTTACTATATCACCTCGTTCGCGAACGAAGGGATTTGAGAAAAGAAATTTTTTCTAGGAAAAGTAATGATTTTCATCAAAAATAGAATTTTTAGGTTTTTTAAAAATTGGTTTTTTGACCGAAAAAAATATTAATTTTGGTTCAAATTAAAATTCCTTCGTTCACAAACGAAGTGATCTAGTAAACTTACAAAATTTTCTTTGATTTTGATTTCAGTTGAGTTGTTCCCGTTTTATCGTGCAAACCGCAAGCCGCTTTTATCGCTTTTGATAATGTAATATTTCTATTAATCGTTTGATCAATTAGTATGAAAACGTATTTCCGTCAAGTGACACAAGTAATACTGTTTGCAATGAGTAAAAAAAAATAAACAAGTATCGACCTCAAAACAAAATTATTAATTTTGGATGGAGTACATCATAAAAATTTGCCAAAATCACAAATTGAAATTAAATTTGGCATTCCAAAGTCTACGCTTTCTACAATTATTAAAAATGAAGTTAAGATAAATGAAGCAGCAGCATGTAGTTCTTTTCAAAATAAAGCGAAACGAATTCGTAGTGCCAATTACGAAGACGTCGAACATTTGTTGTTAGAATGGTTTAATCATATGAGTTCTGAAAATATACCGTTAAGTGGACCATTAATTAAAGAAACAGCAAATGCAATTGCATCTGGTATTGGAATTGAAAACTTTGAGTACTCCAGTGGTTAGCTGTGGAGATTCAAAAAACGGCATCACATATCTTCTTTAGCAGTTTGTGGAGAAGCTAATAAAGTAGATGAAAACAATGCGAATGAGTGGATTAGCGATTTCGAACGTGTTTGCAATAATTACGCTGCACAAGATATTTTTAACATGGACGAGACACACTCTAGGCATAAAGGGGGAAAAGTTATATGGAGGAACTCGAAGCAAACAGAGATTGACAGTTGTTTTAATATGTAATTCTGATGGGAGTGAGAAGTTTTGACCATGGATTATAGGAAAATCTAAACATCCGTGTTGTTTAAAGAATATGAACAGAGACAAACTGTTCTACGATTATACGCATCATAATAAAGCGAGGATTGATTCCAGTGCATTTCAACAATTTTTTCTAAAATTAAAACGACGTATGATACCAGAAAATCGTCATGATTTGTTGATACTCGATCATTATTCATCGCACAGCCTAGGAGAACTTACTCTCTCAATTGTAAATGTTCAGTTCTTTCCCGCTAATACAACCAGCCGACTACAACCTTTAGATTAAGGTATAATTGAGATAATGAAAAAAGCTTATAGAACACGTTTAGTACGAGCTCTGATTCGAGTAATAGCAGAAGATGCAAAAGCTCCTGCCTAGAACGTTTTAAATGCAATTCAAGCCATCAAGTTATCATGGGATTCAGTTTCTGCTAAAGCAATTGCAAAGTGTTTTAAAAAATCTTGGAAACGTACAAATATTACAGATAATGAAGAAGTTTAGAGCATTGATCTTTAATTTAATAATTTTTGAAACAATATATTATGGTCGACCCTATTAAATGCCTTCAATATGGCAGCGTAAATAACGTCAACTTGAAAACCTTTCTCTATGAAATTAGACAAATAAATTGTAAAAATACCCAGATTGGTAATCGTTGATCTCTCCTTAACAAATCCGTGTTGTTGATTAATTATTATTTCCGAGATCGCCGGAATATTAATAAGTAATATTACCATCAGGCGGACATTTAAATATGACTGCAATATTACAGTATTTAAGGATTTTATTCCACTAATTTTCTATATTACAGTAATATTGCCTGTTAATATTATTGTAATCTTACTGTAATAGTACGTGCTACTTGGGAATTGGTTAGTACCACTTGGGTAATTTTACTTGTTAGAGAAATAAAGTCAATATAATTTCATAATTTTTCTTCCGCGTTATAAACAATACATGTTTTAAAATTCTATAAAAACCATTTCTTTCTGGTTTAAAACTGATTATTTTCTAACCTTATACAGGCCTTCCTGTTTTCAAATGAATTTGATATATAACAAAAATATTTTTCAATACCTATTCGTGACAATATTCTGGATAATTAAAATGATAGCGCCTGCTTAGAAATACCTGCCAACTTTCGGAAATTACCAATTTATTAAAGATATCCTAATTTCTGTCAGCCGGAGGACATACATAAGAAGTCTGCAAGATATAATAAAATATCACTTGTTTTGAGAGGTGTGATGTTTATATTCGAAATACATCGTTCTAAATTATAGTAGTGTACGAAAGTATTACTAATAATATCGATAAGAAAATCGCAGATTTTAAAACGAACTAGGGATCGATTACGTAAAGTGATTTGATTTGACTTTCACTACATTTCAAATTTTTACTAGATACGTCTTTTTTAGTCACAGTTTTTGTGGAAACGTCAAAACTCGGAAAAGAGTTTTTTATTAGAAATTAATGGTTAATTCTTGGTTAGACATATTATCTTATGAAAAAGTGTAAAGCGATTTTTTTATTCATTTACAGTACAAACTGTCACTGAAAAACACGTGTTTAGTGAAAAAATTAAAATGCGGTCAAAGTCAAATCAAAATCAAATAAAATAAACGTATACGTAATTGACCCCCTGATACTGTTTTTCAATAAAAAATATAATCGTGCAAAAAGCAGTCTTTCAGTATTCAAATCCTGAGAACACTTTTTTAGCAATCAATTATTATTAATCTAAATGAATAGTAATAATATTTTGCACTACTGCGATGGTCATATTGGACAGTTTATAGAAGAATCGTTAGAGCGTTTTGTAAATTTGAGTTACCAATACCGATTGTAAACAATTTGTTTTATTTTGAATGAATTCTTCTGATTATAATCATATTTGTTATTTCATTCTCCCTGTATTTTATCAACAATAAATAGTACATTTATGCAGTACCACAGCCGGATGGCTTTGATAAACAAAACAGTTGACTATCATAAGATGGTAAATGGGTTTTTTCCGTGATAATAATTATTATAAGATGGTAAGGTGTCAATTTAGCGGATATATATTTATTTTGCTTATCATCGATAAGACAGAAATCAATATTTCAAAATTAATACTTCATTAATATTTGAAAATATATTTTATTTTGTGCATGGTTTCTGAAAAAAATGAATCGTCTCTCACCGCTGGGGTATGATCCCAGAACCTTCCTATTGCCGGTAGTTCCTCTCTGTAGCTCAATTGGTAGAGCATCCTACCGGCAATAGGAAGGTTCTGGGATCATACCCCAGCGGTGAGAGACGATTCATTTTTTTCAGAAACCATGCACAAAATAAAATATATTTTCAAATATTAATGAAGTATTAATTTTGAAATATTGATTTCTGTCTTATCGATGAT
The DNA here is from genome assembly GCF_015476425.1 of Leptopilina heterotoma. Lineage (NCBI taxonomy): Eukaryota > Metazoa > Arthropoda > Insecta > Hymenoptera > Figitidae > Leptopilina > Leptopilina heterotoma. Next base: position 1,286,352 of record NW_025111153.1, read on the forward strand.
AAGCAAAATAAATATATATCCGCTAAATTGACACCTTACCATCTTATAATAAAACAGTTGACTGTTTTTTGTAAACTTTAATTAAAATTTTTATAATTTTAAAATTTCAACACTGATGTTTTCATTTTTTGATTAATGATGTTAACTTAACAATATAACGTTTAAAACGTAGTTGTGTCACCCTTCAAAGAAAAGTACCTAAGAAGAAAAAATTTTTGGTTATGTTTTTAATTTTTTGAGTAAAAATACAGAATAAGAATCAACTATTTATTAAAAATTATTGAACTTCGAGTCTTCATTATATCCAGAATATTCTATGAAAATTGGTTTCAAATTTATTTAATAAAAAATAAACTTTTATTCAAGATAAATCTTACACGAACAAAACCTACAATTCGTTTGCTTCTTAGGTACCTTTCTTGGGAGCGCGTCACATTTCCTTAAATAAATTGTTATACAACTTAATAAATAAAAATAAATTTATAGTCATGTTACCAGAAGAGCAGAAATTCTCACAATCACACTCTGAAGCAAACACCATTCTCACCTTTTATATCTGAAACGATATCAAATGTTGGAGTACAAATTTCCGTTGGTGTAGGACTAGCCAAAGGCGCTAATATCGAAACCTTTTTTTTTGAATTATCATCCAAAATGTAATCTGTACTAGGTCTTACTCTTCCCCTTCGGTGAGCTGAAGGCTCTAGTCTTAATATTCTACATTGTCTGTTAAGAGGTTGTTTATTGTGAAACACTGATTCTGTAGACCTACTTTGTATTTCACTTGCAGTTTTTGTTTTTCCAAAGTTCACACTAGATACTGAAGAATGGACCATTGTAACGGAAGGAACAGTTGGTTCACACGTGTATTCATCTGTTTCCTCGAAAGAAGTAAAAATATCTGAGTTAACAGCTGATGGGACTTCAAAAAAGGATTCATGCAGGGAAGAACTAAGAGCATCGGGACACCTAAAAGAACCAAGGCATGATGTAACGTCATTAAGGTCACTACCACTTGTGCAGTTCTGAAAATTATTTACTGAATAAGATGATGGGAAGTTCTGATGTTCCGAAACGTTTGATAGAATCTCCTGACTCCTGGATGATTCTGACCATTTAGAATCAGATGGTCTACGTGAACTGTACCTGGTTGAGTCATGCTCCACAAAAATCGAGTCTGTTAATTTGCTTTCTCTCCTCAATTCTGTACTCTTGAGAAGAGCTTCAGAAAGTTCAATGGGATCAAAGGTAGGAGTCGTATTAGAAGAAGTATCTGACCAGCAGTTACATATGTTTTCGTTGCTTTTAGTGGGACTGATACAACAGTCTTCGATGCTTAAAAGAACTGCAGGAATAACTGGATCCGAATGTCTCACTGGGCTTCTAATTTTTTTTGCTGCCTGTAGCCTTGGAGTAATATTTACATACCGCACTTTTTTTTCTTCAAGAGAAGTTAAAGGGATAAATTCTATGGGACTTGGAGGCTCAGAGTGTACAATAGGCACATTTAAAGAGTTTGTTATCTTGGAAGGTATTAACAATCTCGACTGTGATGTAACTTTAAAGGTCCATTCGGTACTCTTCAATCTCTCATGGCTTTTTTTAGTCAGATCTAATATCACTTTTGAATCTGTTGTATTTCCAGAAATTTTTGTTTTGGAGTCTATATAATTAGCAAGCCAGTTAGGTGTAATATTTAAACGTTTTGGTGAAATTTTCTGTCTAATAGTTGATTTGGAATTTGTTTTTGAAATTTCAGAATTTGGTAAAGAGTTGTTACTACAATCCTGTAATCTTGGATCAAAGGTTACACATGAAGTATCAATTCTATCAATCGGTTTGGAAGTAGAACGCAGTTGAGGGTGCCACGGTGAAAACTTTTTTTGGTTTTCTAAATGCCGACATTGAGCCAAACTTTTAGCAAGACTAGTTTCACATTTGTTATTAGATAAGTTTTGTACAGAATGCCCGTGGATATGAGATTTACTATTTGAGTTTGGAAGAAGCCTCAGGCAGACATTTGAATCTCTCATGGCAGTCTTTATGTTTGGATCCGAGAGAGAAGACAGATTTGAATCTCTTCTTTGGCAACGGCCGGAATCATGGCATATGGCATGGTTTGAATAAACATTTTCATTATTAGAGTTTTCTGAATTAAGAGCGGGATCTGATGTGGTATTTAATTTTTTTTTGTTCGAAATTTCACTACTTTTTAAGTTTTGAAAAGATGTGAACCTGGGCTCCTCAGACTTTTGTAAGTTTTTGTTAATAATTCTTTTTTGATTCAATCTCCTTAAGTGTCGTATTTTATTAAACGTTGGATCTAAAAGATATTTAAGATTTTTTATCTTATCTATATTATGATTAGAGTCAATAATATGATTACGATCAATAATATAGTTTGGATCAAGCATTTTAGTTAAATCATGAATATTTTCTTCTATTATATTTTCCTGGTTGCAACTGTTAGAAGAAGAATCCATATTTCCTTGTTCAGGTGATATATCTGCTAATTTTCCTGACATTTCTAGGCATCTACGACTTGTGTAAAGTTTGTAATTGTGTTGTTTAGCGGCAAAACAATCCTCGACAGGTTGGCGTTCATCACTGTTATTCAATTCGGCAAGTTCTAAATTGGTGTTTGAACCCCTTCGAATAGGAGAACATCCACATCTATTATGTTTAACACCCAAAATTGCTACTAAATCATCTGCAATTTTTCCAGCTGCAATGCGCATCTCGCCATGATGAAAAGCGTAAATCCAAGGATTCGCCCCACTGTGTGCCAGAACAGGTAGACCCAACCAGATTGTCCACTCTGATAGAATGTTAGTTCCACAGAAGATGTCCAGTAACATACAAGTCTGAAATGGTAAATTAAAATTAGTCCTCTTCTTAAATATAATTTCTTGAATAAATCATTCTTATTACTTATTAGAAAATTCAAAAGAATTGTAATTCAAGGTTTGAAAATATTAAAAATTTTTAATATTAAAATAAATATAAATATTAAATTTAAATATTAAATATATGTTCCCTGATAGAATAACATTTTTCATCAAATCCAAAATAAATTTAACTAATCAGTTAACAATTATTGGCAAAAAAATTACCAAATATTAAACCACATAGTTCAAATTATGAGCAATTCTGTAAAATATTAAAAATTATTGATCTAATTGTAAATAGTTTTACTAACATTGAAATAATGTATTTTATAAACATTTAACGTAAAAATTGTAAAAAAATATTGTCAATGGTAGCTGTACCTGAAAAGGCAACCAAAATATGAAAAATGCTCCAACCGTCACAGCCAAAGTTTGTCCATAACGAGGAAGAGTCAGAGTCTGCGTTTGATGGCGGAATGAGAGCTCCACTGTATAAATTGCACGGGCATGTGCTCGTGCCACTAAATAGACGTACATATAGCACCCAAGTAAAATGAGTGCACTCGGAGCCCAAACAGCCATTACCAGAAATATTCTTATAGGCGGTACTATTGCCACTCCAAATCGGCAGATTTCACTGCAAATTAATACATTCTATTATATTATTTCTAACATTGAAGTAAATAAAATTAAATATGAAACCGTTTTCTATGATTAAAAAGAAACTATCTTTGCAGCTTACAACTGACTGAGTCCAAATGCTGGATAATGACACAGGGGGTGACTTCCCAGTAAGAAGTGAGGAATTGAAAAGAATTAGAAATTTTTAATTCTTTTGAATTCCGTTTCTGAACAATTCGTTTTAATATTTTATACTGAAAAAAAATTTGTGGGTTCGAAGTTTTAAACCCTCAATTTTCATTGTGGGAGACAATGAGTTTTTCCGTGCAAATATATAAACCGTACTACAGATATTGAATTTTAGATATTCACTTTAGAGTGTTACAAACTTCAGGAATTTGACTTATTACCACACAGTATTTCGGAATATAAAACAATTGAAAAATTAGAGAAATATTAAAACGGAATTGATATTTTGCCGAAAGTATTATAGGCATTTTAATTAAAGGTTAGATATCGTATAGAAACATACTCATTATATGCATGCCTAAACGACTCTACAATAATATTTTTTAATTATTTATTTTTTGTATTTATTTATTAAAAGTTTTTAAGGCTAAAAAGCCCCTTAAGGTATAAAGTAATTATACAATAATTTTATAAACATAACTGAGGAAACTTTAAATTAGATAATATTAGAATAATAAAAAGAAACTTAGGAAAGAGAAAAAAATATATTGTATACAGTTTATTCCATAATCTTGCTCCTCTTATGTTAAAGGATCTTTGCATTCTATATGTTCTATGTTGCGAAATTGTTAGAGAAGATTTACTTTCTCGTAACCCACGTCGAGCTTTCTCATTGTTGTTATTAAACTTAAAAAGTTGTACAAGTAAATAGGAACTTTATTGTTGAAGATATTAACCATTTTACTGGCAAGGCATTCCAAATGGCGTTCCACGCATCGTGGCACAGACTGGCAAAAACACCGAAAACTTTTATTAAAATTATTATTAAGATATTTTATAAATTAGTAATAATAGTATATAAATATAAAAATTTATTAATAAAAATACGAATTGTACTGAGTAATGATTGAAAAAAGTAGTGCGCCATTCGTTGAAAAATGTTAAAAATAGCGGATTTCAAAAATTATGATTTATACGTTTTTGACCCGTATTTTTTAATATTATAAGAATTCCACCAACTTAATGGTGCGGTGGCATAGCATCCATCATGGCCTGAGTTTTATCAGAGTTGAGAGCAAGTCCGTTTTTTCAGGTTTAAATTATTTATTGACATGACAAACATATTATATATAAACATGTGATGTTTTAAACATAAATAAATACACTCTAAAAGTGCACGAAAAAAACTATTTAATTTTTTAAATATTATTTTTCATTTAACAATAATGAAGGAAAATATTAATAAAAAGAAAGTGGGTTTTTAGTATGGATGGTCTAAAATAAAAAATACTTTAAATGAGATAATCGAAAGATATGTCCGCAAAAGAAATTTGTTGTCATAAAAATTATTAAAACTAATAATGGAAGACGCAGAAGCAAGGTAAAAAATTGAAGTTTAAAAAAAATATTTCTAAACTCGTGTGCCTAAAAGCAATGATTCGTAGTTGTTTTTTTTTGTTTGGAATGAGGTTAAGCTTTCTGAAAGTTCACTTAAAACATTAATGCTTTCCTTCCGGTTTGACTATTCTAATGTTATACTCTGTTCCACTAGAGAATGCTTTCCGACTCGAAGATCTTTTTCTTAAAATGTGGAGAAAAAATTTGAAATGTTTTTTTCCAAAAGTCATCTGCATAATTTGTATATTACAAATTTAAATATAATACAAATTTTAATATATAAATATTTTATTGGCGAAATTATCCCATTTTATAAGTACTGCCATAAACTTGGGTCGCCGGAAAAAAGGCTTGGCCTCACTTTTTTGTTAAAATGAGCAGTCTAAAATCAAAATTTTATCGAATTGTGTTAATTTCCGTACTATCTGCTCGAACTGGACGAAAATTCATCTTTTTTCGACAGCATTCTCTCGTGGAAGAGGGTATAGAACAACTTAGGTGATAAGTGAAGTTGTGAGGTAGCATATACACAAATCTTGTGAATATACCATTGTTGTTAAGTAATTGGTAATAGGATATGGTATATCGAGGTTACAATTAAAGTCGCCCGTAATTATAATGTTGTTAAAGTTTTGAAGTATAGAGAAAATGTAGACATTTAGACTTTACCGAACGATCCATTTGGAGGCATATTTACAACACCAACTAAAGCGTGATTGATGAAGGTGTTGAAATTTACAATTGATCGATTAAATTTTTTTGAATACAGCTGGGCCGAAAGCCAAGTTTATTACCAAATAGGAATCTTGGAAGAAGCAAAATGTTTCACAAAACAGAGAATAGTTTTACGAAGCTGGAGAATTCAATGATGTAATAATAAATATATTTGTCTAGGGCTTAATTAATTTTCTATATTTTTATATATTTTATTACTCGTTAAAGTCAGTATCATGGCAAAAATGGTGTTTTATTCGAATTCAGGGTTTTCCATACAGTGTCCTTGAACCTCATCAGTTAGCAATATCACTTGACAGCAGTAAAAATTTGCCAATTCTGCATATTTAAAACTTTGCATTCACTATCAGAGTCGACGGGCAACTAGCTATTACAACACAGCCTCATTCTTTTTCGACATTTTCAAAATCGAACACAAACAATAATTCTTTAAACTCCAGACTGTTTTTATCAATGAGAATAATTTCTTTTATTTAATAGTGAATTGTTTTCAGAATATCAAGTGGCAAATTCGTGGAATTATCTGAGGCGATCGAACGTGAATTACCTGCTGAAGATAGGAATATTTATTACATTCCATTTTCCATAAATAAAGTGACAAAGCAAAAGGTTTTCGCTAAAGGAAAACTTTTTGACAAATATCACTTATTTAGAGAAAAGTTAATAAAAAATAACGTGATTAAAGGAAATCCTAGAAATAAAAGAAAAAACGTTTCAAAGGCAATTGTTTTTGGATTTCGAAGAATGTTTAGTGCTTCGACTGAGAAAGATAAGAAAAATAAATAGAATTTATAATAATTTAAGATTATTGTCTCTTCTTAAAAATTAAAATACATTGTATAATGGCAAATTTTCATACTTTATAGAAAACCAACAACGTATTGTTGAAAAATTAAATTGCTTGGAAAAGAATCTTGGTCCGTGGAAAACGGTAGAATATTACTGGGAAGCAACAGTCATTTCTAGAATTGAAGAATTGTCGACAACTGACATTACAAGTTTTCAATACTTTAACAAATTTAAAGTTTTAGGTCTACTTATAGGTAGACCTAAAAGTCTGTAACAGTGAGAGGTTTTCGAATTCTGTAAATATTAAGAAGGTCACGACTGTTATGATCTATATTTAAATGCTTAGCAATGGATTCAAAGATTGTTGCAAGATTTTCGTTCCGCGAAAAGGAAAAACCATAAATTTCGAGTGATCAAGGAATAAGTAATTCTTAGTTTCGATTCACAAATTTTTCGAGAAAAGCTACTTTTTTTAGTTTTATATTTTCATTCTTAACTCAAACAGTCTCATCATCACTTTTTCCAGAGTTAAATTAAAATTTCTCAATTCTTAATGTGTTGTTTTTGTGCACAGCTCATTTCCTCACATTCTAAAATGAATTCCGGCTAAGAAACTAAAAAATTCCAACTTTCGCAAAATAAGAGTCACCCCAATATAATATGTATATTATATATTTTATTAATTTTATTTTGAAATTTTCTTCTACATATGTTTATTTTTGTGTAAAAAAATTTTATGTAATCAAAATATATAATATCATTAAAAAAAGACATTGGAAAAAACCTTCGGAAGAACCAGACTTCCCCCCTTTTAAGGAAAAAAAATAATAGAAATCAACTTTGAGTGCTGAAGGGTCACGAGATAATTCGGTGAAAAAACCTGAGGAAAAATGTTTAGCAATGTTATTATACTGAATAATTTATTTCTCGCTGGGGATGGAAATCATAAAAATTACAAAAGAGCACGTTTATTACTCTATATGAGAGTTTTTTTCTAAAAAGGATCAAGCACGTACAATTTTGAATTATATTTATTTATTTACTTACAAAAAAGAGGATAAATTCCTGTATAATATATTTATATATATTTATTTAAAAAAGAAAGTGACAAGAAGGTCAATGGCAAGAAAATTTAAAAATTCAGTGAAGAAAGTACTTAGTACACTCGATTCGTATTAAAAGTAAGCAAACTCCAAATGCATTTTGGTATTGAAGTCGTATGTATGACGTAGTTTTGATGAATAATTTGTGCTTATCCTTGAATACTTCTCTCTTGAAACGTTGAAAAAGACATTTTAAGAGAAAAGTTCATAATATAAATTGAATGAATGGAAATAAATAAAATAAAAAAGTACGCGAGTGTAACGTGCATTAAAACAGAAAGCTTTTTTTTAATAAAATGAACATTTTTACATAAATCACAATACATATAAGAAATGTAAACTTCATTTGTCTTGTGTAAATTATGTTTTTATTCAAAAAAGTTAATCGGACATATCTTTTTAAAAAATTATTTTTAGCAGTAATATTATAATATAGTAAAATTGATTTGAATGTATAATACGCTAATTATCGATTTAATTAGAGCAAAGTTTTAATTAACTTTCGTCCTTATAAAAATTAGATTTTTGTTCTTGTTTTCTCCCCTATTATTCTGTTAGACAACTTTCTTACCCGCACAATTCTGTCACGTAATATCCGATAACAATTCGTTCGAAAATTCCTTCCATTTAAAAGAATCATTGATCCGTGAAATTGAGTTGCATTGTTCTCGTATTGAATATAGAATAGTGAGTAACTGACAATTATAAGCGTTTTATCATTTATCTAAATTTACCAGGTCTACAATCAATTTTTAAAAACAATTTTAAATTATAACTTTCGAATGCATAAAGATATTGTAAAAATCTGTGTATACAGATTTCCTTTAATTTTCCTCTCACTAAAAAAACTTCTAGTGAATCTAAAGCCCACATTTATAACGAATATAATATATTTGACATGCTGTTTAGTTCATTTTACAGCACAGTTTTTGAATCAATGAGAAATTTTTGTTTTATTATAAATGCTACAAAATCGAAATTTTTAAAGTCTGACTTGAAATTTGTAAGGAGCAACCCGAAAAACCACTAAGTACTTATTTTAAAGCAAAGTAAATAAATTTTTTAAAAAATGACCGCCACATTGGATCCGCTATTTTGATTTCTTGAAATCTCACTGCAGATTTGTAATCAGCGACCCTAGATATCAAGAAAAGAAAAATTTTTTAAAAAAATATTTTAATTTGTCCGCTATAATGGATCCGCCATTTTGAATTTTTAAAATCTTAATGCAGATTCGTAATCAGTGATCTCAAAAACTCCTGAGAAACAAGATGCAAATGAATCAAATAAATTTTTTTTTAATTTGTATGTTACATAAATTACATAAAATCTGACATTTTTTTGAGGTTAGAAAAAAATCCTGACGTGATGCAAATCTGACCTTGGACTTGTGTTCAGCGCACCAAAATACGTGGGTGTAAGATATTTTGGTCTGACGTGCAGGATCTAATAGTACATACCCACATAGCACCATATTTTGCGGGAAGCTAACGGGAAACTAACCATGTTAGCTTCTATAGCTAACATGGTTAGCTTCCCGTTAGCTTCCCTTGGCCTCAGTGGCGGATCCAGGGGGGGGTCATGACCCCCCCCCCTGGGGCGAAAAATTTACATAAAAAAAAGGTCAGCTAATTATGGTCGTTGCTCGCTGAATCTATAAATGACCCCCCCCTGGAGTAAATTCTGGATCCGCCACTGCTTGGCCTATAAATGTCCTACGCTTTTTAGTTTTCAGTGTTAGCTTGCAGAAAGTTATCTAAGAAACTTTTCTGAAAACAAGTAGAGAAAAGTTCTTTAAAACTATCTCTGGTAAGTATCTGTAAGCATTGGAAGTTAGTTTCAGGTAAGCGTCATAAGGTAAGTAATATAATATAAATTGATATTATACAAATAATCATTTACGGAATTTCCGTAATTATCTATTTAATTTGCACTTAAACTTATTTAATATTTCAGTTTACTTATAGCTAAAAAAATAGTATTTATAAATTTAATAAATAAAATAAAAAATATTTCTCTCTATAATTTATTTATTGCCGCGAACTGATTACTTATTTATTCCTCAATATCAATATTATATTATTGAAGAATAATTTTGAAAATAAATTTGGAGGGACTGGGGATAGAACCCGGGTTCACAACGCAGAAAGAAACAACCTAATCAACCATGTGTAGGGAAGAATATTTCGGGTCCTTTTAAGCTTCAAGTGATCTCATTGGTTGGCGTCACTAATGGCGGGATAATTTAAAAAAGGATTCACAAAGATATTTGAATTTTCTCATTACAATAAATAATTTAATTTCTAATATTATTTATTAATTAAATCTTCAAAAAATAAGAATAAATAAATTATTAAAAATGAAAATATTAAATTAGAAAGTTAATAGATAAGCATTAAACTAAACTTTATTTTTTTCCTTACTTAATTTGACTTCACATCTATTCGCAATTTAAAGTTAGTTGTTTCTGTTTGCATTTTGTTCTCTAGTTTTTTTATAATTAATTATTCTTTTTAATATTTTAATATTTAAAATTAATGAAAATTCTAATGTATAATAAAATGCTTTCAATATTAGAAAAGCAATTAAACAAAATTTTTGTCAATTAAAAATATTCCTAATGCGTTATTTCTTACTTAATTTTATAATTTTTAACCTGCAATAATTTAATTTTTACAAAAAAATAAATCCAAAATTTTCAAAATAATTAAATTTTTTGCGAAAAATTAAAATAAAATCTTTTAAAAAAGTTTATTCTTACGCAAAATTTAATTAGAATAATATTTAAAATATTTAAATTTTTATAAAGAGTTTTATCAAAATTTCTTATAATAATTTAATTCTTTTGTGAAATGTTATTAATTAATTATGAAACTAATTGAATTTCTGAGAAGAATAATTTTATTAAAATCTTTGAAAATCCTAATTAAATTCATTTGAATTTTTTTTCAAATAATGGAGTTTCTTTAATAATTTCAATCGAAGATTTTGAAAGTAATTGAAAATTTATGAACATTTTTATTTTGTTATTTACATAATAATAGTAAATCATTCCGTGCATAACATTTGCTGATTTATTGATAACTTTTGCAAAATAAAATTTGTAAATACCTTAAGAATATTAAAATTTGAAAAAAGAATAGCAATTTTTATTAATAAATTATTTAATATTACAGGGTTGCCACAAAAAATTAATTTACTTAAAAAATTATTAGATAAAAAAAATATTCTATTACATTTACTTACGAATTTCTTAAATTGTAAAATTATTCGCAAACATCAATAACTAAATTTTTAAATAAACATTTAATTATTATTTTCCCATAGAAATTAAAATTCTTCAAAACATTCAAATTCAAACATTTTTAAAATTCAACAACTTATAAGAATATTATTATAAAACATAAAGATATAAATCACTCCGAGTCTTCGACTCGGAATATAAAATATTTCGAAAAAGTTAAATTATTTACAAACATTAGGTATAATAAAATTCATTGCACGAATTCAATTATTTTCATAAATAATAAAATTTTTCACAGGATTTCAATTATTTTTAATACAATTTTTAATTAATTTCTCGAAAAATGAAATTATCTTCAAAAATTTTGTTGCAAGAATTTAATTACATTTCACGAATATAATGAAATACTTCGTTGAAATTCAAATATTTTTAAAATCTACTATTTTAATAAAAGTTCTCAAAAGAATGCAATTATTAAAAAAAATGTAATAAAATTCATTGCAGGAATTCAATTATTTCCCTAAATAATAAAATTCTTCGCAGGATTTTAATTATTTAAACAAAAATTTGAAATAATTCATTGCAAGAATTCAATTACTTTGATTAAATAAATAAAATTCTTCACAGGATTTCAATTATTTTTTATACAATTTTAAGTAAATTCTTCGATAAATGTAATTATTTTCAAAAATTTGATTAAAATTCTTCAAAAGAATTCAGTTATAAATTATATTTAAAAATTCATGCCATAATGCTTTTAATATTCAATTATATCTGAAATTTTAACTGATATTCATTTTTAAATCAATTTTTATTGAAAAATTCTACAAGAATTCAATTATTTAAATATAAAAATAAATAATTTATTGAATAAATGAATGTTTCTCGAAATTGAATTATCATAAAGAATTTTATCAACAAAATTGAATTTTTTGAGGAATTTTAATAAAATTTTCAAGAATAATTAATTTTTTCGAGAAATTCAATTAAAATTGTATTAAAAAATTAAAATCTATGATGAGTTTTATTATTCATTAAAATAACTGAATTATTGCGAAGAAATTTATAAAAAATTTTGTAAATAGTTGAACTCCTTTGAAATTTTTATTATTTATGAAAATAATTTAATGTTTGCTTAGAATTTTATGATTATTTTTTTATAAATATTTGAATTCTTTTTAAAAATTTTATTAAAATATTAGATACTGAAAATCATTGAATTTTATTATTTTTAAAGATAATTGAATTTTGAGGAGAATTTTTTTTAATTTTTGAATATAATTGAATTTTTGCGAAGAATTTCATTACTTTTAAAAATAATTGAATTTCTGCAATCGTTTGTAACTTCTCCAAAATTTAATTATTTCCAGTACTTTAAAAAAAATCTCTGACTTTTCCGTGATTTCCCTTGCCTCTGGCAATCCTGTAATAGAAATAATTTATTGTTTAAATTATATTTTTTTTAAAATCAATTCTTTAAATAAAAACATTTCAAATGAATAAATAAAATAAAAATGATATAAAAAAATAGTAAAGTAAATATAATTTAAAGAATAAATTATTTCTATTATTAAATAATTCATTAATAAAAACTGCTATTCTTTTTTTAAATTTTAATATTCTTAACGTATTTACAAATTTTATTTTGCAAAAGTTATCAATTGTAACGATCCAAATCGTTTTCTTACTTTTCTTTAAATATGCCATTTTCTGATTGTTTCCCCAATTCACAATTTATCGCGCTAGGTGTTAGCTTAATAGCTACTGCGACCACCGGTCGTTAAAAGAGTTATAAATTCGGGTGTCATCGGACCAAAGACGAATGGCCTTATGGTTACGATGACGATTACGTGAAAATTCTCATCAGAGAGAAGCGTGCCTTCGTACACCGAAGAGATCTACGAGATCTCTTTTTGTAAACGTAGAATAACGCGTGTATGTGTGTGTGTGCATATTGTGCTTCGACGCTTAGTTGTAACGCGCTTTACAGTTAATTAAATATCTTCTTTTTAATTATTTTGGTATTATTGTGTTTATTCCCATCATTAGGAATATTATTTATGGGACAACCTTTGCGCTGCATCATTTGGTAAGTTCGCTCAATCTTCTCTATCTCGTCTATTGGTCTCGTCTTCCATTAATGTTGCAATTGCTCATTTAATTAATACTATTGGTAAAGTCTACTTTTGATGTGTGAAGATTTCGTTCATTAACCCTTGTGTCGACTGTCGTGAGCCGAACCCTTATCCTCATTTATTTAATTTTCAAAAATATTTAAAGACTCGCGAAGTTTCGCCACACAATAAATCAGCAAATGTTATGCACGGAATGATTTACTATTATTATGGAAATAACAAAATAAAAATGTTCATAAATTTTCAATTACTTTCAAAATCTTTGATTGAAATTATTAAAGAAACTACATTATTTGAAAAAAAATTCAAATGAATTTAATTAGGATTTTCAAAGATTTTAATAAAATTATTCTTCTCAGAAATTCAATTAGTTTCATAATTAATTAATAACATTTCACAAAAGAATTAAATTATTATAAGAAATTTTGATAAAACTCTTTATAAAAATTTAAATATTTTAAATATTATTCTAATTAAATTTTGCGTAAGAATAAACTTTTTTAAAAGATTTTATTTTAATTTTTCGCAAAAAATTTAATTATTTTGAAAATTTTGGATTTATTTTTTTGTAAAAATTAAATTATTGCAGGTTAAAAATTATAAAATTAAGTAAGAAATAACGCATAAGGAATATTTTTAATTGACAAAAATTTTGTTTAATTGCTTTTCTAATATTGAAAGCATTTTATTATACATTAGAATTTTCATTAATTTTAAATATTAAAATATTAAAAAGAATAATCCTTAATAGAAAAACAGCTATTTTTTTGGCTGAAGTTTGAGAGTGACGGTCGTGATTGGTTGTGAAAATGACATGATGACGGTCGCGAGTGGTTGAAATACGGTGATGACGGTCGTGATTGGTTAAAATCCGATGATGACGGTCGCTATTGGCTAAAATTTCATGATGTTGGTCGCTGTTGGTTGAAAATATCATGGTGACGGTCGCGATTGGTTGAAAGACGATGATGACGGTCGCTATTGGCTGAAAACCGATGATGACGGTCGCTATTGGTCAGAAATCCTAGCGGAGACGCTTGCTATTAGTGTATTTTCTTTGTTTATAAGAGCTTTAACAGTAGTTACAGTTTACAGTAGTTACAGTTTATTAACAGATTTTTACAGTATATAATACAGAAAAATAAAAGTGCAAAGTTAAGAACACGTTTTTTTCTCTCTTCCAAATTAAAAAAAAATAAGACAAAAAAAATTTTGTGATTAAAAATAAGGATAAGGAGGTCAGTTTTAAAAAATTGTGTAAAATACTGCTTTTTAATTGTAAAAAATAATTTTTCTTATTTGTAATTAAGAATTGCAATTAATAAATTCACATCTTTCCCGTCTAAGTCACTAACATTATCTACTTTTTCAACAATTAAACTTGTAAAGAAATTTAAATAACTTTCTAGAATCAGTGAAAGAATCCTTGAGCTCATCCTTGAGTTTGCCTTGTTTTATTAAAAACTTAATATAATTTCAGAATAATACTTTACATGGTTTAATATTTTTTTAATGAATCTTAACAAGTACCCAGTTTTTTATTATAAAAAAATTTATGTTGTCTTAAAAAAAAGAATATTTTTTATTTCAGTTCAAAATTAGAGTCTTTAAGGTAATAAACAGGTGCCATAATAATAAGGTGCCAGTATAAAAATCATGTTTTTGACTTATTTTAGAAGTAATTTTGATTACTGATTTTTAACTTTAAATTCTTAAAAATTGGTAAAAAATTAAAGCTTAAAGTGACCATCTGTACTGTTCATTTTAAAGTATTTTTATAATAGTATTTAATGTTAAAATACTTAAATAAAACTAAAAATTACTTAACTGACTAAAATTTAAATTACTTTTAATTTATAAAAATTTTGTATTTTCTTATAAATATAAAAATAAATTAATATAATAATAAAAAACCGCTGCCAAGTTGTATAATTTTTTTTTATAATTTTGGTGCTCATTTCATGAACACTTTACTTCCTCATGGAGATAAAAATAATAGAAATATATGAATAACTTTTTATAAATATGGTAAAAGTGATTGAATTTTGGGTCAATCAATTTATTTTTAAATACCCTACAAGATAATTACAATAATTTAATAGTTAAACAAAAATTTTTAAACAAAAAAGTTGAGAAAATGTCATTTTCCACAATTTTTGGTTTTTAAAATACTAATAACTTCGAAATTTATTTTCGAATTAGGTTCAAAAATAGGTCAATCGAAGCGTTTTTTGAAGCTCTACAAGTCGGTAACGATAATTTTAAGATTACTTCTACATTTTTCAACAAAATTTTCAAAAAAGTCTTATTTTCCAAAATTTTGAATTTTTAAAAGTTTAATATCTCCGGTTAATATGAACGAAAAATGTTCAATTAGGGCTCAAAAGATGCGTCTAAAAAAACTCTACAAAATTATGGAAAAACATTTATAGGTGTCCTAACATTTTTTTAAAGTTATGGGCAAAAAACGTTTTTTTGCAAAATTAAAAATCCAAAAAAAATTTAGTTAAACTTTATTAATCTATCTCAAAGTACTCTCATTTTATGTCCGCAGGTGAGATCTACAATTTAAAAAAAATTCAACCCAAAAGCTCTTCATGATTTCGAGATATTTATGAAAATGTGATAACACACACACACACACACACATACGGAATGACATTTTTTAAAAATGTCATTTTTTAACTCCTGAGGTCAAATAACATAAAGATATGTCAAAAAATCGAACTCGAAAAATTTCGGTATTACAATACTTCCTCTATGAGGAAGTAATAATAATAAAATAATGTAACTTTTTAATTTCTAAATTTTTGAACTTTATTATAAAAATGTTTTTTGTGTAAAAAAATTAGGTAGGATAGTGTTGTATTACTATGATTACTATGAGTTAAAATAAGAAATTAAAAAAATTTTATATTGTAAATGTTTTAAAAAAGGCACAATTTTTGTTTTAGCTTGATATTTTTTTAACCAGAAATGGCCAAGCATAGAAGTTAGGTTTTTACATAAAGTTCTGTCTTGTTCGGCTTTTTTATTTACATATTTACTTGTAAATTTTAATGTTAAATACTATCTTTAAAAAACATTAATTGTATTAAAATAAACTGAATGCATATTTCAGCTTTATCCAAAGAACATAAACACGTATAAAGTATTTCTAAAATTATATTAATTTTATTAAAACAAGACAAACTCAAGTATCTTTTTAATGATTTTAGAAAGATAGTTAAATTTTACTTTTAAGATTAATTTTTAAATAATTATATTGAGTTTTAGTGCCTTAGACGGGAAAAATGTTAATTAATACCTACATTTTGCAAAATAAAAAAATTATTTATAGCACTAACATGTAGTATTTACACAATTTTCGCAGATAGTGTATAATTAATTAAAATTGATTTAATAAATGGTAATAAATCATTTGTCAGAGAATAATTTATTCCCAACAAAAAATCTTTGATGTTTTAATATAATGGAGCCAAATAAGTGAAACAATTTCAAAAAAAATTTTATTATTAAAGTAATTTGGTGTTGAAGTTCTGGATCATTTTATTTTCATGTTATTATTACTTTAAAACAAATAATGATAATAAAGTAATTTTTTTAAATAAAGCTTAATGTCTATACTTTAATGATAAAATAAAAAGATTGTTAAAAAATTAAAATTTAAAATTGTTATTAACAATTCTTATAAACAATTGCAAATTCAAGAATGTTCTTAATATTTTGAAAAAATTAAATTACCATGTATTGATGTGCAAAACTCTAAGTATTAATTTAAAAAAATTTTCGCCTGTATTTTGGCAGAAAAATCTACACAATTTCTATAATATAGAAGTTTACTGATTTTTCTTTCTTTAAATTAATCCTTGGAGTTTTGCCATAATTTTTCAAGTGGCCGGTTTCATTTATTTTGTCCCTAATATAAGTAAAAATATAATAAACTGATGGAAAATATCTGTAGCGTTTTTACTTTGTAATTTCCATATTATGAACACAATTAGTTTTGTAATATATATTATATAAATATTATTTCAATATTAAATATAAGAAAAACTCTAATAAAAATATTTTAATTTTAATAACTTTTAAAATACTGAATGCTTTTTAATGATGTTATGCTTATTTTAAATGTGATTTTCTCTAGAATGAGAATTTTTTATAGGCATTAACGTGTAATTTTTTTAGAAAATTCAATTTGTCAAACTTACATTTAAAAAATTAAAAAACTTTTAAACAATCTTATTAACAGAGAAATAATTTTTAAAATATAAACATATGTTTTTATTTAATTAAGATTTAATTTGAGGTTATATTAAGATTTTTGTTGTGGGAAAGGACCAGAAGTAGGCGCGCAACGCGCGCCCTTTTGGTTCTAGTTAATTATAAAAAAACTAGAGAACAAAATGCAAACAGAAACAACTAAATTCAAATTGCGAATAGATGTGAAGTCAAATTAAGTAAGGAAAAAAATAAAGTTTATTTTAATGCTTATCTATTAACTTTCTAATTTAATATTTTCATTTTTAATAATTTATTTATTCTTATTTTTTGAAGATTTAATTAATAAATAATATTAGAAATTAAATTATTTATTGTAATGAGAAAATTCAAATATCTTTGTGAATCCTTTTTTAAATTATCCCGCCATTAGTGACGCCAACCAATGAGATCACTTGAAGCTTAAAAGGACCCGAAATATTCTTCCCTACACATGGTTGATTAGGTTGTTTCTTTCTGCGTTGTGAACCCGGGTTCTATCCCCAGTCCCTCCAAATTTATTTTCAAAATTATTCTTCAATAATATAATATTGATATTGAGGAATAAATAAGTAATCAGTTCGCGGCAATAAATAAATTATAGAGAGAAATATTTTTTATTTTATTTATTAAATTTATAAATACTATTTTTTTAGCTATAAGTAAACTGAAATATTAAATAAGTTTAAGTGCAAATTAAATAGATAATTACGGAAATTCCGTAAATGATTATTTGTATAATATCAATTTATATTATATTACTTACCTTATGACGCTTACCTGAAACTAACTTCCAATGCTTACAGATACTTACCAGAGATAGTTTTAAAGAACTTTTCTCTACTTGTTTTCAGAAAAGTTTCTTAGATAACTTTCTGCAAGCTAACACTGAAAACTAAAAAGCGTAGGACATTTATAGGCCAAGGGAAGCTAACGGGAAGCTAACCATGTTAACTATAGAAGCTAACATGGTTAGTTTCCCGTTAGCTTCCCTCAAAATATGGTGCTATGTGGGTAAATATTATTGAATATTTTTCAAATTTTTGATAAGCTTACAAAAACAAATTTTATTTCTGTCAATGATGTGTTCATTGTATAAGAAATGCAAAAGAAAATTTTATCTTCTTCTTTCACAACAGATTTCTATTTTGCACGATGTGACTGTTTCTGATATTAAATCTATATACATTTCTCTCTTTTTCAATTTCAGTGAAAGAAATATGTTTTACCTGACAATTTTGAAACAAACATTATTTTATTAGTCATTCTTTTATTTCTATGTAAGTGTTGTGATCTTATCAATTGGTCGTCTTTAATAATGAAATGTGAATAATATAATGATCACTCCAAGTCAAGTAAGATAAAAAATGAAACACAATTCTTTTTTACGTTTTAAAAGCACAACTATCCTCTTGCTAACCTATCAATTTTACTAAAAAAATATTTAAAAAATTGTTCTTAAAATATAGGGGATATTCCACGTCAACACGGACAGAGCCCCAAACAAAAATTGCTCTGATGGATTTAAACGTTCTAGGGCTTAAAAGATTTCTACATTCACGTACTTTAAGATGCCGATGGGCGTTTTTTGAAAAGTTTCATTTCTGATACCAATAGAGCTGTCAAAAGTCAAAAGGTCAAAAAATCACAAAATACTTTTATGAATTAAAAGCAAAAAACGAGATAAATTATTCTGTTAATCATTAACAGTTTTTAGGGTCCCCAATTATAAATCTAAAGTTTTTTTAAAAAATCCAATATGGCGGACAAAATTCAAATTTGATCAGATTCGATTAAAACTTGTTACTCGGGGGTTTTTAGGGTCGCTGATTACGAATCTGAAATCACTTTTTTTAAACTTTCAAATTTGATCCGATTTCCTTAAAACGTGTTACTCAGAGGCTTATGGGGCCACAAATTACGAATATGAAGTCACTTTTTAGAAATTAAAAATGGCGGATCCAATATGGTGACAATTTTTAAATTTGATCAGATTTAATTATAACGTGTTACTTCGGGGTTTTTTAAGATATCTGATTACAAATCTGAAATCACAATTTAAAAATTTTAAATAGTGGATCTCATATGACAAAAAAATCTTCAAATTTGATACAATTTGCTTAAAGCTTGTAATAATAACAAATTGTTTACATTATAGAACAGTATGAAGCTAGAATTTCTTAAAAGTGACTTTTCAAATTCGTAATCAGATACGCTAAAAACCCCCGAGTAACAAGTTTTAATTAAATCTTATAATTTAAAAATTTGTTCACTATATTGGATCCGACATTTTTAATTTCTACAAAGTAACTTCATACTCGTAATCTGTGGCCTCATAAGCCTCCGAGTAACACGTTTTAAGGAAATCGGATCAAATTTAAAAAATTTTTCAACCATATTGGATCCGCCATTTTGAATTATTAAAAAGTGACTTCAGATTCGTAATATAACACTGGCACACAAAAAAAAATTTGGATTGCCAGGACTGCCATGTAGTAGTTTTTCTTCCTTAAGGTGTATCTAAAGAGAAAAACATTGTCCGACCTAAAAGTTAGTTCGTGTTCTCTTTATATATTCAGGCTTGGTGGGGGAGTGATGTTTGAGAAACTGATTTTTATGGGAATTTACTTAATTTTTATAAATAAAGCTGAATTTTTGCTTCTTCTGAATGTTTTTTTGGATTCAGTGACTTTAATAACATAAGAATTGAATATATAGAAGAAAATAAAAATGGCGGATCTAAAATGGTGGATTTAAAAAAAATTGTTTAGATTTCCTTGAAACTTGTTACTCGGGGGTTTTTGGGGTCGCTGATTACGAATCTGACATCAGATTTTCAAAATTCAAAATGGCGGATCCAATATGGTGGACAAAATTTTTAAAAATTCCTCGCATTTACTTGAAACTCTTTACTTGGGTGTTTTCGGGGTCGCTGATTACGAATATGATGTTAGTTTATAAAAATTATGGCGGTTCTAATATGGCGGACAAAAATGAACAGATTTCTTAATTTCTGTGACTTGAGTACCTTACCCTCTTGGTATCAAATGATCTCCGGAGAGGAGCTCTTTTTCTCTTCTTTGAAGTTTTAGTCTCAGGTATATCTCTTTTTAGCGTTTAACAATAGTCCGCTAACATATTCTTACTCCATTTGCCTTGTTAGCGTTTCTCCATATCCTTTAAATCTTGGTGAAATCTCTCGTCTTGTTCCTCGCTGAAATCACCAAGATTTTCAGGAAATTCATCTAAATGTAAATCCAAAAAGTGAATTTTATAACTTATCAAACATCTCAGCTTTTTAAAATTCTCTACCATTTTTCCTACAATTTCTCTATATCTGTGGCTTTTTTATTTCCTAGAAATTCCAAGCAAACTTCTTTAAAACTTGTCCAAGCTGCTTTTTCTTTAAGCTTCATCGTTTGTACAAATTTTTCGCCATATAACAACTTACGTATCTAAGGCCCATCTAACACGCCTTCTTTGATTTTAGCGTCAGACAGTTTCAGAAACTTCGCCAAATACTCAAAACATTTACCATTTTTGTCTAAGGCTTTTACAAATCGCCGATACTGAGATATCCCTCCTCTGCATCGTAAACTTCTTTCCTACTTTTGCCATGAAGGCATAATTTGAACCTAGAAACTTAGCCGAGAATTCGTTGCCCGCCTTCACTACGGGGAGGTGTCCTAGTCAAAAAAATAGAAAAAAAGAAAATAAATAAACAGGGAGACTAATTTTACAAAGGTCAAAAACTTTTTGAGATTGTAGTATCACAGAAATCCGATTAAATTTTAGTAAAACATTTACAGTAAACCATTTCTGAATTATGAAAAATTCAGATTTAAAATTAGCGGCTAGAGGAAACACTTAAGTACCAAGAACCAAGAAAATCTGAGAACAATTTCATCGTAAGGAGTATTGGATACACCATTTTGAATTTTTAAAATCCAACATCAGATTCGTATTCGGCGACCTCGAAAATCCCCATGGAGTAGCAAGTTTCAATCGATTTCATTCATTTAAATATATTTTGTCCGCCATATTGGAACCGCCATATTGAATTTTTATAAACTAACATCATATTCGTAATCATCGACTCCGAAAACCCCCGAGTAACGAGTTTCAAGTAAATGCGAGGAATTTTTAAAAATTTTGTCCGCCATATTGGATCCGCCATTTTGAATATCTGATGTTAGATTCGTAATCAGCGACCCCAAAAACCCCCAAGTAACAAGTTTCAAGGAAATCTGAACAATTTTTTTTAAATCCACCATTTTAGATCCGCCATTTTTATTTTTTTCTATATATTCAATTCTTATGTTATTAAAGTCACTGAATTCAAAAAAACATTCAGAAAAAGCAAAAATTTAGCTTTATTTATAGAAATTAAGTAAATTCCCATAAAAATCAGTTTCTCAAACATCGCACTCCCCCACCAAGCCTGTATAAAGAGAACACGAACTAACTTTTAGGTCGGACAATGTTTTTCTCTTTAGATACACCTTAAGGAAGAAAACCTACCACATGGCAGTCCTGGCAATCCAAATTTTTTTTTGTGTGCCGGTGTAATCAGCGACCCTAAAAACCCCCGAGTAACAAGTTTTAATCGAAACTGATCAAATTTAAATTTAGTCCACCATTTTGGATTTTTAAAAAAAAACTTTAGATTTATAATCAGGGACCCTAAAAACTGTTAAAAAATGAGTTACAGAATAATTTACCTCGTTTTTTGCTTTTAATTCATAAAAGTATTTTGAGATTTTTTGATTTTTGACAGCTCTATTGGCACCAGAAATGAAATTTTTTAAAAAACGCCCATCGGCATCTCAAAGTACATGAATGTAGAAATATTTTAAGCCCTAGAACGTTTAAATTCATCAAAGCAATTTTTGTTTGGAGCTCTGCCCGTGTTGACGTGGAATGTCCTATAGGTAAAATTAATAACAGGTTGTTGACACATATACAGGATAATTGTCACATTTGAAAAATCTTATTTCGGTCAAAACTTTTTTCAGGGCTGCTTACAACCCAACCATGTCTAATATATGAGAAAATACTAGCTCGTTTAATGGTGTTCCGCAGTGATCGCCTTTTAAAAATGGCTGGTCAAATTTATACTTGATTTGAAAATGATTTTTCTCCCAATTCGGGCAGTTATTAAGAAAATTGGAGAAAATACAAGATATCCTGAATATTTTATCTTTTATTTGCGCGCAAGAAGTAAAAGATTTATTTAGATTTACAACGACAAGAAGTAAAATAGGAAAAAGTTAAACAAATGCGCGAAACCATTGTTTGAAATTGCGCAACACCGTTAAAGTGATGTAAGAGCTTTTTAAGAAAGAAATGTAATTTTACCTACTTTTTTAAATAAAAAAATGAAAACATATAACAAGGAACAATATGAACTCACAAAACTTAATTATAAAATTTTCAGTTGGTAATTAATTAATTAATTACGCTTTAAAGATAGTTTGTTAAATTATCAAAAATTCCAATTGTTTATTTTCATGGATTATTGTGATGAATTTTTGCATGAAGTTATGAAACAAAAAAGTAAAATTATATTATTCTGCTTTTTTATGTGAAAAGTAATTTTAAAAAAATCATTCTTATAAAAATGAATAATATATATATATATATATATATATATATATATATATATATATATATATATATATATATATATATATATATATATATATATATGTATCTGTGGATGCATTTAATATCAAGTTTCAACTTTGTTTGCGATACGTGTCAAATGGTTCATTGCAGTTGTTCGACAAAGTTTACTGGGTGTTTATCCTGATGTCTCTCTTTTTGTTTGGAAAAACAGTAATGCGAAAAATTGAAAATGTTTATAAAACATTCTCAATAACACAGTTATATGCAGGATATCCGTGGGGAAGTACTAGGAATGTCTTTCAATCTTTAACGGTCTAGATACTCCTAGAATAATGTTCGCCCTGTGGAAACATTGCCTGGTAATGTTGACGTAACATATCAGATTTTGTTTAAATATAATTAGATAAAATTATATATTCATCAATTTTCGCTATCTTTACAACTCTTACAAAAACTATTAAAACATGTTGAGGCAACGTTGACAATGTTTACATGTAATATTGACACAATACTAAACTCAAATGTTGTGCTAATTGGGTGTGTTTTTGTTTTATAGTATTTTGATATTTGTTTGTTAAACTTCACCTGTATGTTCTTTAAACTAAATCAATACTTTCTGACTAAATATTTTAGGATATCTCTCACGGCAGCCGGAAAACTCTTTATTAAATATTTACCTTTTGATTTGCTCCCTCGTTGCAAACTGATCATAAATAAGAGGGGACAGTCCCACAGCAATTGCGTAGATCCAAAAAACAGCAATGTATTTTTCAATGCTGCTGTGCGTGATTATGTTTTTGTATCTTAATGGTTGAGCGAGAGATGTTAGTCTATCGACTGCAATCGCTACAGTAACAAGGACACTCACACTGCAGAGGGAAATAACGATGCAGTAAGGTAGAATGCACAAGCTTGTCACTTCATCTTCCGGTATTGTAGACAACTCCAAATGTATCCCGTAGGGCATGAAAACTCCTACCTGTTGCATAAAATTTAATTTTACTATACAGTCGAACCTGGATAAGTGGTCCCTCAATAAGTGGGAATCCTCTTTAAGTGGAACTTTCTTTGCGGTCCCTGCATAAGTAACTTGACCTTAAATGACCTGGATAAGTGGAATACCTCTATAAGTGGAACAAGAACTTTGGTCCCTTCAGGTTCCACTTATCCAGGTTCGACTGTATTTAAAAAAAATATTTTTTCCTATTACTACCCAGTTGAAAATCCCTGTACACATACATGACCAGTTGCGGAAATTGGAAAAGTGATAATGTAAATGAAATCGTACATGATCACGCACCAAAATTTTTTACTTTCAAGATCATTTACTAGTTCACGTATGTGTCCTGTATAAAAAAATTTATTTTTATAAAATTGTAAACCAATATTATAATATCGCATTGTTTTTGCATTGTAAAAGTTAAGTGCACAGTCGTAAATATTTAAGAAAACTACTGTGCAGCACTCAAAGTTTAATAAAAACTTTGTTTTAAGTAAACAGAAATTGTTTCAAGAAAATAGACGTGAACAGGTATAAGTTCCACAATAGACAAATTAATGTTCCATAAATGATCATGAACGATTTCATGTATATTTTCACTGATCCAATTCCCGCAACTGGTCATGTATAAGATCATGTATGTTTTCAAGTATTTGACCATGTACATTAAAATATACATCCCAGTAGGCACTAGGTTGTCTTATGGATGTCATAAGAATATTCTAAAGGTATACTAGATCTCAGTGTCTTAAGGACATGAAAAAGACAACCTTTTGACATCCTTAAGACATTCTACACGGAGAGAAAAAAAAGTAAGCGGCTCTACCTGTCGGTAGAGCGGTTGCGTTAAATGCGAAACAGCCGTTCAACTTGAGGTTAAGCACGCTGCTTACTCTCGAGGGGAGAACGGTTCTCCTTTTTGGGGAAAGCGGGTACACTTTTTGGAAAGTAAGCGGATCTATTTGTGTGGAGAAGAGAACCGATACTCCTCAAAAAGTATAACCTTTCAACGTTTGCGGCGCTACTGCTGCGCTTTATAAAGGGAAAACAGCGCTCTCTTGCCAAATCAAACGGCTCTCTTTTTTTTCTCTCCGTGTATGTCTGGCTTATAGATGTCTTAATAAGTGTCCCAAGAATGTCTTTTAAATGTCCCCAATATATCCTAAAAATGTTTTAATGTAAAGATTTAACGTAATGGTAAAATAATCTCAAACACAATCTAAGTGTTTTTAAACATATTTTTATACTGACCCAAGTATTTCCCGAGACTGTCCCACACATGTCCTCAATGTGTCCTGGAAATGTCCTAAATACGTTCTAAAAATGTCTTAAACATATCCTAAAAATGTCCTCAATGTGTCCTGAGAATATCCCAAATACTTCCTGAAAATATCTATGACACATTTAAACGTCTTTAGGTCAGACATAGAATTTGATTAAGACGTCTTTAATTCTACCTTTAAGACATCTTCAGGATAACTTTTTTAAGACATTGTTAAGATATCTTTAGGATATTCCAAAGATGTTTTTTACAATGTCCTAATAACGTTCTGAAAAGGATATCCCCCGGATGTATGTGCCCACTGGGATGATCTTGTACGTGTTCTTGTATCGGGGGTTTCAACTGGGTATATCATAAGGTGTAAATATAATAGTGTATAATCAATTTGCAAAACGACGTTATACCAGAAATTTGTTGACATTATATTTAAACAGCACAATGTTAAAGTTAAAAATTGGTCATATTACTATACAATATTAAGCTCAAATATTGTGCTACTTGACTAGTAAGATTTGACTGTATTTAAATAAAATTACAAAATGGAAATTTCATATTATTACTTTTACCTAATAATACCCCAAATTATGATGTAAGATTGGAGACCGGTTCTATTCATGTTGCGCATAAAATTTTATCATTAACGCTCAACTGGATTTCAAAAATTTCATTAATGGACAATTCAAGGTTTAAAGCTAAAAGTCAGACCTTTTGTACAAAAATATCCCAGCCTTACAATGAACTCTAATATTTTAGTTAATTTTTAATGCTATTTGGGAATCCCTACACTAAATAACTGAAATAGTAAATGTAAGAATATTAAATAGTTCAATTAATAATTATTTTTTAACTTACTCCAAAATCACTGATGGCTAAGGACACAAGCAAACAGTTTGATGCGGTTCTTAATCTCTTATATCTGTAGAAAGCAAAGAGAATAATCGAATTTCCACTAATAGTAATTAGTAACAAAATAAATACAATTGAGATTGCTAATGCGGTAGAAACAGGACTGACGTCCACTCGAGTGTCTAATCGTGACACGGTTGACATTAAAGTGCTACTAGTTTCCTCTGCAACAATTTCAGTTTGGAGTCCTGACATTGTCCTGATAATTTAGGTGAAATGTTCTTTGTATATCGGACCCTTCCGATAGAGAACACTGACAGTTTCTATTTCGTCTTCCACCATCATGTTGCGATTAGTTAATTCCTCTTTCTATATGTATTATCCTGCAACATTTAAAAATTTCTCTAATTAATTCTTATGAATTAGACTGAGGTCAAAATGCAATAAATATTGTACTACTGGTATTATTTGAATATTGGTTTGTAACTATCGTTATAAAATAATCCCTCTTAAATTATGTAACTTCCATACTGAAAATCCTATATGGAATTCTATGAGGGTTCTTGTACAAAAAGTAATAAATTGCCCTAAAAGCCTACAGAACTAAACAATGGCTTCTTTCCTGATTATTGGAAACTAGACAAAGTTTTTTTTTTTTGCTTAGGGAATTTTGGGAAATCTGCCTACAGATACTTTGGATTCCGCACTCCAAGGTTATTTGGGCTTGGTATAATAAAAATAAATGAAATAATAAATTTAATAAGCTGGCGACCTACTGCCAGCCCTGACCCACTAAAACCCGTAACCCTTATTTTGGAGCCCTTTACCCACCCTCGGAAATATCCCGAAAAAATTGTTGTCATAAATTTTTTAATTTTTGAAAAAAATTATTTTTTGACTTAACTTTTTTCTTTCTAGAAATTTTAATTAATTTTTGTCAAAATTATTCATTAAAAATATTATAAAAAGTTGTCACTGCAGCTTGAGTATAATTACAGTATACTACATTGATTGGTGACATGAATATTCAGAAGCTACGAATGAATAATACATTGATAATTAATTCACTTTACCGATGGTAGTACAACATATGAAACAAATTTACTTTTTGTCTTAATTATCAGAAATTTTTTTTCATTATGTTCTACAAAATAAAAAAAGGAATTCTGTATAATATGCATGTTTTATAAAATTATTAGCTCTATCAAATATTTTTACCTTTAAATAAAATTGATTTTATTATAAAAATATTGTATTTACAGTAAAAACAGGATTATTGATTAGGCGATTATCTAATCGCCTAATGAATAATCCTGTTTTTACTATCAAATCTTTCGATTTGATTTTTCGTTTGGAAAAAATTATTTATTAGCTTTATCAGTCGGTGATGTGTTGGTTGATGTCATAATCTAATTAAAAAATATTTCTGAGTTACAATTTTACTTTCGCTTCTTATTCAATTCAATATTCACCTAAAGCAAAATAATACAAAGGAAAATAACTATTGTGAATTCCATTAAATTCAGTAAAAGCATGAACTTTCAAAAATAAATTTTTCTGAACAATTCAAAGCAAATTTAAAAATAATTGTTATAAATTTTTTAAGTGAAAAAGTAAAAGTGATCATTCAATAAAGAATCACTCACCCTAGCAGCAACAGATGTTTCAGATGTATTTTAAAAGTTAATTGTACAATTGAAAAAGTAATTCAATTTTTGTAAAATAACTTTAAGCATAAAACATTAATAAAGTTATTGATAAAAAAGAGAAAAAAAATTTAAAATACAAAATGTGTCATTGAAAAAGTGCGACTCGATATTATGGATATATTTTAGTCCCTACAATCCCAATGTCTGTTACATATAAATTGGATTTTATCTACTCAGACACCTCGATTCCCCAACTTATGCTGAGAGGGTGTAATGTAGTTTTCAAATATCTCTGAAAACAATATCAAGAAAATTAACATTAAATTTAAGAGGAAAAATATATTTTTATAATAGAATAAGTATATTAAAATGCTAACTAAAGTTGTCAAAGTATTGTCACATGCCACGTGCGTGACCTTTACACGACCTTACAGGGTCACGAATGAAGATTATTTGATAGAAATAACACGACTTTTCAAAATTCCGTCATTGCGGAAGAACAGCATATTGTATGCACTTAGGTACCATTCCTGTAAACAAGCAAAGTTCGAGAAATTATAAAAGTAATGAGATAAGCAATCTTTTTACAACCCTATGACGTCGTCTCATGGACAATTTTTAAGTGTATAAGGGACTAAAATTGAAACCGAAAATTAGTAATCGAATCCAGTAACTAAATTCGCCAATAGTCAGTCGCTGTACCAAAATGAACGTAAGTACCCAGTTTAACAAAGTAATCCCTATTGAGTTTGACTTGTGTCAATTACCAGCCAATTAGAAAGGTCCTGCGGTTCCTAACATCTAAGCTGAGCTCAGAAGCATTATCTAAGATAACAGGTGTAATAAATGTAAATATTCTCAATATTATCTCAAGAAAACAATTGTAATCGAGTAAGAGTATAATTTTATTAAATAACAATTAAAAGTATAATTATTAATAGGTAGTAAGTCAGTTTTTCCTCTCCATTTTTTCCAATCCATTTATTTCACTACCAATTTTTTTCCAAAAAGTAATTGAATAATGTAACAATTTTAAAAAATTTTATATAATGTCCGATGGCTCGAAGATACTCCTCAATTTCGCCGTTGTCCTTCATAGTTTTCTACCACATTGTATAATCTCTCTTCAAATTTCAATCGAGAAATGTCTTCTGGCCTCCTGATCTTTCAACTGATATCTAATTCTTGTAGCATAGTCTCGGTATTCTATTGCTCCTTTCGAAGTTCAACTAGGAACGCGTATAGACTTGGATGATCTTTTCCCTCAAACTCAAACGCGGCACGATTTTGACATTAAACAAATTGAAGTTGATTTTAGTTTACCATTCAACAATTTGAAAAATGTAAATAATAATTAGTAAACAAAATCGTGATTGGAAAAAAATATTAGTGGGAAAAAAGGTTATTGGAAAAAAATAGTGATAAAAAAATACCTGTAAGAGCTCTCCAAAGGATTGTTACCATACGTCAAATTTTGGTCAAATTTGACGTATTTTTCAACCTGCAAATAAAAAGCTCTCCAAAAAGGCCCCATGAGGGGCTTTACGTAACGTCAAAACTTATGTTAAATTTTATTTATTATTTAACCTACAGGTTTAAAAAAGAATTTTTAACCTCATCTCCTATGAATTCTTACCCTATGTTAATATTTAGGTTAAATTTGACTTGTTTCTCAACATAAGACTATACCTAGGTCAAATTTGACCTTTTTAGGGTTTCGTGGCCAAGGGCCAAAACCCATATAGCGAGACTTCGGTGTCCGTCCGTAGTTTTTACGTCTTAAGTTTCAAGTCCTATGTATTAAGTCTTATGTCTTAAGTCTTAAGACAACATAACAACCGTTGCCATGGCAACCGTTGCTATGTTAATGATTGCCATAACAATATGATATGTTGATATGGTAATGGTTGCCATAACAACCGATGCCTCGGCAACTGTTACTATGGTAATAACAAAAAATTTCAATCTTGGGTACAAATAAAAATTCCTAAATAAATTATTATTTATTTTTTTGTCATTTTAGGAAACGAAACCCTATGATGTAGGCGCATTGCGCCTGCTTCTCTGACTGATTTTTTACAATGATAGGTCAAATAGTAGCATTATAAGGGCCCCTTATATTTTTGACAAAATTTAGTACAAATTAGACTATTTGAAAATGCGTGTCAAAAGTCGTTACGTAATGTTGAAGTTTACGTCACATTAGACCTATTTTCGACCTACAGGTAATGGTTTGTTACAATATATCAAAGTTGATGTTAAATTTGTCCTATTTTTTACCTGAAACCAACGTGTCGTTTACTCGTTTTGATAAAACGGTTTTGGACTCACAGCTGTAAAAGGTTGTCAAGTTACTACAGAATTTACCGGCCAAGGGTTGTTATGCTACAGAAAAGTTTTATGTCAAATATGAAGTTGACATTAAATTAATTATAGAATTAATTTTCAAAAGTTAAATATTATAAATTATATAATTACAACATTTTTAGTTATTCAATTTTATTACATTATAATTTTATTATAATTATGATTAAAAGGTTTAAGTTTATGTTCTTTTTTATATGTGTCGTAGGCAAATAGAAGAATCCGGCAGTAAGCCTACTTCCTAGGCAGTAAGGTTATACTGCCGGCAATTAGACGAATGCACAACGAAATCGTTTAGATTCATCTATTTGCTTAGGCAGTAAGCTTACTGATGGGCAGTAGGCCTACTTCCTGATGCGGGTTCGGCATTTAGACGACTCGCATCAGCATCCACGATGTTTAATTGACTTAGGTAAATTTCAATAATAATAATACACATAACACAGGCGTACAAAATTAAAAATTTTGTCAGACCCAGAAACGGGATACGTAATCCAAAACTAGCAGCAAAATTTCTCTATCACGTCAGGATTCTGAGATATTCTAACCTAAAAGAGTAAAAATGGCCATTTTTGGCAACATTCGACTCTCAATAAAATCTACAAAAAATTTTTTTTATCATTCGAACAAATTTTAAAATAAAGTACAATTATTCACTTTTCAAAATATTCTACACCCGATCCGATTCGACTTTTTTCACTAAGGTACAACAATTTAAAGTTTAGGTTACACGACCTAAAAACTGAAAAAATGAAGAAAAGAATAATTGGAAAGTACTTTAACTTAAGCATCTGATTCTTAATATTTTGGGATCTCTGATTACAAAACCGATGTCGGATTTTCAAAATTCAAAATGGCGGATCCAATATGGCGGCTGTCGCTTATTACGAATCTGATGGCAGATTTTCGAAACTCAAAATGGCGGATGTAATATGGCGACATATTTTTAAAAAATTTAACGGATTTGCTTGAAACTCTTCACTCGGGTGTTTTTGAAGTCCCTTATTACGAATCTGATGTCACATTTTCAAAATTTAAAATTGCGGATCTAATAAGATATTGTAAGGGAAGTGTTCCGGTTTTGGGCACCCTTTTGTTTTTGCCTCATAACATTTGTCCATGTGCATATTATACAAATGTATGTGTACGAATTTGAAGCTAGAGGTCTAAGGTGACTGTCAGTGAAGGGATTAAATTGATTCCTTTAAATAAAAAAGTTTTATTAGAAATTTAGTGAAATGGAAATTTTTTGACAAAATAATTTTTGTACCCGGTTGTGGGCACCCTTGAAAAATCCGCTAAAAATGAAAAAATATTAAAGGAAACCAACACAAATAAAGAAACAATGAAAGTTTCTTTATTTTAAGAGACTTTGCCGGGATAAAAAACAAAAATGATGACACGTTTTCACACTATGCTCATCGCTAACAAAAGCATAATGCTTGCATGTGAAGTAGCTAGTACGCATACCATAACGCACTTCTAATGCACTGAACGGCTATATTCATCGCATTTAATGGAGTTTGCGGCTGTCACTTTCCTTGGCAGAAAGTTTAGATAGATGAGACAGTAGTCCACATCATTGTCAGATGGTAGAGCCTCCTTAACATAAAGGTGCCCACAACCGGGAATGACAGTCATTTCTTAAAAAGACCAACACATTTTGTGATGCAGAATTTTGGTTAAACACGAAGGTATATCACAAAATATAATAACAATACTGCAAAAAAAAAAATTAAACCCTTTTTTTCTGAACGAATCTACACCCATATGTTGCTCTTCGAAAACAATACAAAATTACTTTTTTATTTATTTAATGCAAATTTTCTTTATTATGCTCACAGCTATTACACAAATGCATATATTTGTTTCGTTATCAATACGAAAAGTCCGTATTGTCAACGAACACGACTTGCAATACTTAGATCAGTAAAATCTGCTTGCTGTCAAAGTTTACGTAGGGGTGCCCACAACCGGCGCACTTCCCCTATGTTAGTAAAATCGAAAAACGTAAAATTCGAACATTTAGGGCATAATTTATACACTCTTTTAGTAAAGAAAATTAAAAATGTTATTTTTCTTTATGAACCTTTACACATTTTTCTTCAAAGCATCTTCGTATAGTTGGTTTCGTCTTTATAATATAATACAGAATCACTCCTTTGCTTATATCTGGACCTGTAAATACATCTTTTTTCAATTTAGATATATATATATATAGGTGTGGAAATCTTTTTTTCAAATACTCAAAATACTTCGAATTTCACGTTTTTTGATTTTACTAACATATAATACCATATTAGATCCGCAATTTTAAATTTCGAAAATATGACATCAGATTCGTAATAAGCGACCTCAAAAACACCCGAGTTAAGAGTTTCAAGCAAATCCGTTAAATTTTTTAAAAATATGTAGCCATATTACATCCGCCATTTTGAATTTCGAAAATCTGACATCAGATTCGTAATTAGCGACCTCAAAAACCCCCGAGGAAAAGTTTCAAGCAAATCCGATCAATTTTTTATTTTGACAGCTGCTATATTGGATCCGCCATTTTGAATTTTGAAAATCCGACATCGGTTTTCTAATCAACGATCCCAAAATATTAAGAATCAGATGCTTAAGTTAAAGTACTTTCCAATTATTCTTTTCTACCTTTTTTCAGTTTTTAGGTCGTGTAACCTAAACTTTAAATTGTTGTACCTTAGTGAAAAAAGGCGGATCGGATCGGGTGTAGAATATTTTACTTTCTTTTAAAATTTATTCCAATGATAAAAAAAATTTTTTGTTGATTTTATTGAGAGTCGAATGTTGACAAAAAAAGCCTTTTTTACTCTTTCAGGTTAGAATATCTCAGAATCCTGACGTGATAGAGCAATTTCGCTGCCAGTTTTCGATTCAGGGTGACAAATTACATCGGAAATGACTTATCCTGTTTCTGGGTCTGAAATTAGTAGGCCTGTGTAATGAGAAATGTAATAAAAATTAAATTTATTGATAAATAATAATAATTAATAAATTTTATTTATGTATTAAACTTCTGATACTTGAAGTGATACTTCTTCGTGCTAGATTGACACGATGCAGCTTGTCTTAGAAAAATAAAAACATCCTTTTTAACGTCTTCAAGACGTATCGCACCAGCTCCTGATTTTTCGATTTCGGTCCTAGGAAACCAGCCGTTGATTATTTCACTCCCAGTTCCCACTTGATAAACCCCATTTTTTAAGTCAGTTACAACTGCAAAGATTTTCCCAAAATCTAAAGGTCCTCAATCAACAGAAGGAATTGTCATGGTTATACAATCACCGATGGAAAGTGGTAAAAACATTTTTTGAGAAAATGTCATCATTTTATCGGCTGCTATTTTTTGCCGCTTATTGCAGTCTTCTTGAACATCGAGTAGATGTTTTCCCTTTGCACAAAGTAAACAAATAAATTTATCTGCAGCAGCTTGATTCACACATTGCAAATGAATTTCAGCATCGCAATCTGTAAAACAGACGGTCACGGTGGGTTCGAACTAACTTCAACCCAAAGGTCGAGGCACTTTAAATTAATTCGATATATTTATTTATATTAGGATAATAATTTTTACTTTTGCTCCTCGATTCAACGCCTCTAGCGGACACTCGTGAAGCTCTAGTTTTTTCTCTGTCTCTCTCTCTTGCAAACAACATTCGCCTGCCCCGACATTTGATGCACGAGCGAAGCGAGTGCTTCTGGTCGGGGGGCAGGCACGAAAAAAAATGTGAAAGATAAATTAATATTATATTTTCAAAAGAATTTTTCTGTTATTACAAAATTAATTTCATGTTTCTGAAATTCTAAACGTTCTAATGAACAAAATTTTATAATTTCTTTAAATTATAACAATTTTATTATAACATTGTGGCACGCATTAAAAAAGAAATTACGAAATTTTTAATTACTTAATTTTAGGTTTTAATGTTTATTAAAATAATTTTTGAAAATAATTATATCAGCAAAAGATTTCGTTCATTTCAATATTCAGAGCTTGTGGATAATAAATTTATAAAGTATATATAAAGTTTTCTTGATAATTTTTTTTCTCATTTTATATTGCAATAACAATTACTTCTTAAATTGTCATGGAACTCGAAATTTTCTTATTTACCGACATAGTGGTGTTTCTACTGACAAAGAGTTCTTTTACTCCTGCTGTAATAGAGGGCGTGTAAGAAAATCAACCAAAGCACAAATGTTTCACTTTCTGCTGCGAAATCGAAAAGGAAAATACGTACTTTCGACCGAGGCATAAAGAAAATTGATTTGCTAATTAAATTATTCTTTGCTAAAGACATTATTGGCGCGGTATCAACTCTACACATTTTAATTGTATACAGTGCAACTGAACACCGTTAATTCTATACAGTTCAACTCTATACATACGAATTTTAAAAAAGTTTAATTTTAACTCTACACAGTTTAATTAAATACGCGTTAGTTCTGCACAGTTCAACTCTATACAAATAAGTTTTTAAAAATTAATAACGTTTAACTGTATACGGTGCAATTGTATACAGATTAATTTGATAAATTTTTAGTTTTTAGACTTGTTTAACTCTATACAGTTTAATTAAATACACGTTAATTGTGCACAGTTCAACTCTATACAAATAAGTTTTTAAAAATTAATAATGTTTAACTCTATACAGTGCAATTGTATACAAATAATTTTGATAAATTTTAAGTATTTAGATTAATTTAACTGTATACAGTTCAACTCTATACAAACGAATTTTGAAAAAGTTTAATTTTAACTCTACACAGTTTAATTAAATACGCGTTAATTGTGCACAGTACAACTCTATACAAATAAGTTTTTCAAAATTAATAACGTTTAACTCTATACAGTGCAATTGTATGCAGATAAATTTAAGAATTTTTAATTTTTTAGATTTGTTTAATTCTATACAGTTTAATTGAATACGCGTTAATTGTGCACTGTTCAACTCTATACAAATAAATTATTAATAATTAATAACGTTTAACTCTATACAGTGCAACTGTATATTTTTTTAGGTTCGTTTAATTCCATACAGTTCAACTCTACACAGGCATTGAAAAAAAAATTAACTTTTTAATTATATACCTACAGTTTAATTAAATACACGTTAATTGTGCACAGTTCAACTCTATACAAATAAGTTTTTCAAAATTAATAACGTTTAACTGTATACGGTGCAATTGCATACAGATAAATTTAAGAATTTTTAATTTTTTAGATTTGTTTAATTCTATACAGTTCAACTCTATACATTACTGTCCATACAATAATGTATAGAGTTGAACTGTATAGAATTAAACAAATCTAAAAAATTAAAAATTCTTAAATTTATCTGTATGCAATTGCACCGTATACAGTTAAACGTTATTAATTTTGAAAAACTTATTTGTATAGAGTTGAACTGTGCACAATTAACGCGTATTTAATTAAACTGTGTAGAGTTAAAATTAAACTTTTTCAAAATTCGTATGTATAGAGTTGAACTGTATAGAATTAACGGTGTTCAGTTGCACTGTATACAATTAAAATGTGTAGAGTTGATACCGCGCCGACATTATTTTTTCAATAAATTGATATTCGAATGTAGTTTATTTTTTAGTTTGCAATAATTTTTATTATAAGTAAATAAAAGAATCAAGTTTAGGTTTTGAAAATAATTATTTATTTTCTGGTTAAACTATAGAAATTAATAAAACTTTGAAAACAATACTTAAATTAAACGTTGATTAAATTATATATTACTTTTCTAAACATGAAGACTGTTATATTCACATATTGCAACGATTTAAATAGTGTGTATTATATATTCTGATAACTGTCCAACTTATTGTTAGAAGTATGACTTTTTCATAATTAAGGGGACCCGCACCCGAAATTTCAACTATAATAGAATATAATTGGAAAAATTTTTTGTATTTTTTTCCTGACACTATTTTAATTTAGAAATAAGGTGAAAAAAACAAAAAAAATTTTCATGATTTTTTCGGAAATTTAAAAAAATTAAAAAAAAATTTTTTTTTGTAACTTTTGACAAAATTAAAATTTTACAAAATCCATGCCCTTAAATATAAAATGGAGTGTAACAAAACTCATTAAAACAAAAACCGTGAAAAAATAATAAAATTTGTGAAAGAAGAAGCATTTTTTATAAGTTTATGGTATAACATTATAAACCATAAATTTACAAAAAAATGCTTCTTCTTTCACAAATTTTATTAGTTTTTCACGGTTTTTGTTTTAATGAGTTTCTTACACTCCATTTTATATTTAAGGGCATGGATTTTGTAAAATTTTAATTTTGTCAAAAGTTACCAAAAAAATTTAAAAAAAAATTTTTTAATTTCCGAAAAAATCATGAAATTTTTTTTAAATTTTTTTACCTTATTTCTGAATCAAAATAGTGTCAGAAAAAAAATATACAAAATTTTTTCAATTATATTCTGTTATAGTTGAAATTTCGGGTGCGGGTCCCCTTAATGACAGGAGACGAAAAAATAAATAAATGAGCATTGTCAAAGTGTTCTTTTGTTTTACATTAATCAAATTTTATAGTAGATACTTTAGAAATAGACTTTTAGGAATTAAAAAAGTAAGTTATCTTGTGGAGTAGATGTGTTTAAAGCCTAAAAAATACAAATAATTGTTTTTCTCAAAAATTAGTCTAATGATTTTTTTATTTTTGGTCTCCAATTACTCAGAAGACATAATAGAATAGAAATTTACAAAAAAAACTTAAATTGACTCAACTTTTGGGTTGAACTTAGTTTGGACCCACCGTGGGTGTCTATCACATCCATTGGTGTTTCACAAAAACGGCAAAATTTTTGTACTTGATCCAGTGCTGTTGACTCAATCGCATTTTCTTCGTAGGTTTGTGAACTTGAAGGTATTGGGTCATCTTGATTAGCATGCGGTTTGTTTAAAGTAGAAAGAGCAGTTTCCAAATCCTCCTCTGTCTCTAAATTTTCTGTCACATTATTAGGTAGATTGAAACACGCTAAACCATTTCTTATCGGTCCAAGGGTAGCTTCGTATGGTACGCTGTTAATTATTCGGTGTTTTGAAGTCTTATTTTGCCACTAAAACAATTTAAAATTTTAATTTTTTAAAAAAATAATTCAAAAAAAATTCAAAAGAATTTAATTGTGAACAAAAACTCCGCGCCATAGCACCATACTGCACAAGTCGCGTAGTACGTTACCGTAGTCGGGCATTGCTGCTGCAACTATGACTATTTTTTACAAAAACTTCAATATCTCCGGAACCAGTTGAGTCTCCATAAATTTTTTTTATAAAATTAAAGGAGAATTCATAAGGAATCCAAATATGTTAATAACATTTTTTTCAGAGAGGAGTAAATAAACAAAAAATTGTTTACAAAATTTAAAAAAAAATTTTATTTAAAAATTAATTTTTTTATCAACTTTATTTGCATTTAAAAGTACATACTTTTACCTGAATAATGTGTAAATTTCATAAAAATCCATTAAAAAATATTTCGATATACACTGGAAGCCCCGAACTTTGGACTGCTATGTAATGGTGTCCAATGTTCGGAGGGGACACCTTGACGACTGAAAGTATAAATATTCAGGGCCGTACGCTTCATTAAAACGAAGATGCGCTTATTTAATATTACATATTCAATGACAATTTTGTTGTCAATTTATTAAAACATAATTGAAAAACATTGTTTTCAATTTTTTATATTTATAATTAACAACTGATTCACATGATTCAATTTATTAACAAGTTTTTAAAAAGAGCCACAAAACGGTACACTTTACGCAGACGCTACTGCTTTTAGTTCAACGTTTGTCCGTGCTTCCCGCCGACCCTTCACTCTACTTTGTCTATACTCTATGTCAAAACAATCCAAAGTGCGGGGGTTCCAGTGTATTCAAAATTTTATAAAATTAATATTAAAATTCAAAATTGGGTATCTTTAACAATTTTGAATTTTTTTTGCGCAAATCGGCATACCCTTTGCAAATCGTGATATTTCTGACGTAAAATGCCTCTATTATTATTATTATTATTGTTATTATTATTATTATATTATTATTTTAATATTTTTATTATTATTTTATTATTATTATTTTAATATTTTTATTATTATCATTATTACTATCAGGTAGTAGGCCTATTTCCTAGGCAGTAAGCTTCCCGCGTAAAAAAATGTTGGCTCGCTCAGGACTCGAGACTTGGTTGAAGCTAAAAATCCACCTAAAGCTCAAGGATCGCTAAAGGCTCGAGACTTGGTTGAAGCTAAAAATTCATCTAAATCTTAAGACTCGCTCACGGCAAATTATTCATTTTATTTTATTTATTAGTGTTTACAGGCACAAAGCCCTTTTGTACAAAGTACTTAACAATATTAAAACTAATCAACAACAAGTTACCATAAAGAATGTTTAAATGTTATTATTGTTTTCAAAGACTGCTAACTTTAAGTTCCTGCAAAATTTTCTCATTGGTGTTGAAAAAAGTGTAAATTATTAGTAAGTAAGTGTGCTGCTATATAAAACAAACATAAGATAAAAAAATATAGCCTGAAATTTAAATTTAATAACAATGTATTCTAGCAACACAACACCAGTGTTAATAATTGTAATGTTCAGGTGTGATTTTATGACTAAAAGTACTCCAAATTACTTTTAACTGAATAAAAATTTGGAATAGTGTAATCTTTGTTGTTCTTAATTGAACTTTTATGTCTAATTTTATTATCTAAAATATGTAGTTAGTTTTTAAGCTGAAAATTTCTTCACTGTTTAAGGCAGAAATTATTTTTGATTTAAAAATTAAGACTATTCTCTTAATAAAGGTACAAATTATACGTTCATTGAATATTTTTTAATTATATTTGCCTTACATAATACATTAGATAACATTAACAGATTGATTGTCTTTAGTTAATTATTTTTAATGTTCGTAAATAAATTAACGTTTTAGTCAACTTACATAAACTAGAAATTAAGAGGATTATACAATTCTATTATTTAACTTCAAGATAACGCTGGTCTGACGGGATTGTGTTAATATATATTTTACAAAGATTCATTTGATAGTAAATACTAATATTTAAAGCCAAAAATGGTATGTTTTTTAAAGAAGAAAAATTTGTCATACCCAAAGT
Organism: Leptopilina heterotoma; assembly: GCF_015476425.1. Lineage (NCBI taxonomy): Eukaryota > Metazoa > Arthropoda > Insecta > Hymenoptera > Figitidae > Leptopilina > Leptopilina heterotoma. Next base: position 1,325,653 of record NW_025111153.1, read on the forward strand.
TAAAAAAACCTAATTTGTTTATAAAAAATTTATATTTTTTTTAATAAAACATGAAAAAAATTGTTATCATTATTGAATAGTACAGAAAAAAACAAAACTTTTTTTCTCTTGTCAAAAAAAGAAAATAAACAATATTTTTTAGTTATCCGACATTAAAAATAGATCTGCATTTAATAAACGAAAATTTTAAAAATTCATAACTCAAAAATTTGTCCTAGAAAAAAATACCTATCTGTTTTTTTCAATATAGAAAAGAAAAAAGTAGGTTTTGCCGATTTTAAAGGTCGACTTAAATTTTACGTGAAATTGACCATATACAAAGAATTATGATTGTTTTCAAAAAGTTTTATAATAAATCGCGTGCATAAATGTTAATCATGAATATTAAATCAATATTTTCTATCGTTGACTCTTTAGTTTTCTTGATAATTTGGTCTATTTTAATGGTATTTAATTAAATTGTGAATTAAATATTCAGACAAGGAAATCGTGAGTATTGCCACCTAGCGTGTGTTAAGTGCGGCTACCTTTTTCTACACTCCATGTTATCGATACTTTACATTGGAAGAAAAAATTATTACTTTAATTAATGTTTTTATTGTTAATATGCAACAATTAACAAAACTATATAATGAATTAAATACATTAAATATCAAAGAATATATATTGATTGCTTTTTTTAGCATTTTATTCCTTTTTTCATTACAAATTAATAAATTTCACACACTATTTCAACTGTCACATTAACACTTTTACATATTAATATTTAATTATTTACAACATAATTTACCCTAAATGTTGGATAAATTTACACTTTAATACTCCATTTATTATTTTGAATAGTTTATTTCAACATTCTATGCTTTTTTATTGAATTTTTCGACCAATTACCGAACTTATACCGAACGTATACCCAATTCGGTATATTTTCAGGAAAACCCGACCGTCAGGGATATTAATGTGCTTGTCTTTGTAACTGGCGTCAACCGCGGCTGTCCACGTGCTTATAATCGGGTGTAAATTACCAAAGTGCAAATAAAATCCCACAGCATCGAGAATTTCTTGAAACAAGACAAGATCTCGCCCAGCGAGGTTAGAAATACTGCGTGGTAAAACTCGTGGAGAATTTGAGGTTATTAAAATGTCCGCTTATAAGGAAATATTGAATATCAAACTTGAGCAAAAAGTTTACTGAAAATAATGACTTTACATGTTTAGGTATGTATCAAAATTGTATGCAATATTCACCTAATTATTAAAATTTCGACTGCTAATATAAACTGAGCGATTTCTTGTTTAGTTTCAAAAAAATTCTCGGTGCTGTGTGATTTTCATATAAATCACGTATAATGTAAAATTTGTCTTAAAACTTTATTTAATTTTAAAGGTACTTTCCTTTATTTCACTTACTCATAAAAATTGACTTAATGAGCATTAAATTTGCCATAAATACCAATATTTAAAATTGAATACCTTTCTATACCTAACTTAAAATTGCTTTTCAATTCCTTTCTATACCTTGGTCAACGTTTATGTGGCGAAAGGAATTAAAATTTTTTTCTTTATATACTCTTATTGGAAATTCAAAACTCAGGACAATAAAGGAATTCAATTTTTTCAATACTTTCTAATGCAAGTCTTTTTACCGGGATTGTTCAAAATTTGTAAGGTTATGTTCTTTTTCTGATTAATCTTTTATTCTGTATTTTATTTATTTATTTATTTCTATTTAATTTACAACATAAGATCCCGCGATCCAAAGTGGATCATAAATGGGTAACGAGAAGTCGTACAATATATATATATATATATATATATATATATATTTTAAAAAGTTTAAACAATATAAGTATAAATATATGTATAAATTTTTCTTTTTTTTAGAAGATTAAATAACATTAGATTTTGCGTAATTCTATGATTAATTTTAAATATACAAAAGTTTATTTGACCGTCGCATAACAATTAATCGTCTATGAAATGTATGTATGTAAATAAAAGGTCAAATTTAACTTAAATATAACGTATCGGCCGATATGGAGAGCTTTATTATTATTATTTATTATTATTTTTATTATTACTATTATTCATTATTATTATTTTATTTTTATTATTATTATCCCTATTGAAAATCCCCATATGGGAAACAACATGGGTTCCTATGTCAAAAACCATGTAAAACCCTACTTCCATGAAGGAAACCACGTGGTTTACCATGTGGTTTCCCATGTCAAACCATATGGGAAATTGAGACAGGATTTTAGTTAGGAATAGACATGGGGAATTTGAACAGTTCAATAAAACCATATCAAATCCCACATGTTTTTCCCAGTCAAATCCTAAACCGAATCCCATGTGAAAAACAGTATCATTTATTTATAATTATTTTTCTAAGTCAATCCTATACTTTCACCGCTAGGTGGCGAAAGTGACTTCTCTCGCTGTTGAGACGACTCTAGAAGTATATAAAAACTGAGAACCTGTAGCAGAGAGGACGTGTTTTAAATGATCGTTTTTTTACTTTTTTGATGACTTGTAACACTAATACTATTTATTATTTAATTTTTTATTAAATAATTTTTAATCCTTTGAAAATTTCTTCATTGGATCTTTATTAAAATACTATGTTTTCAGATCAAAAATTAAATTCAAAAAATATAATTATTTACCGACAACCATATCGGAATAATTTTCTTAAGAATAACACCTGACTCTAAACCAAAGAGTTCAATTGACTTCTAATAGATGTCACTAATTGCTGATATAGTCGAAATCTTCCTTAATTAAAATTCTTCATCAGCAAATAATTTCCTACATTAACTATACAGCTCTTCGACTAGTGTATGGGCTTGATCTGAGATTATAAGAAACGTGAACGTCCAGGCTGTGTTGGCATGGTGCATTGGTAGGCGTTAGTCCCGCGAAAGGCAGCTATTAACTGGGGTTCGAGTCCTCACAGATGCACAGTGCAGTCGTTCACGCAGCTTATTTTTTCAGATCAAAAATTAAATTCAAAAAATATCATTATTTACCGACAACCATATCGGAATAATTTTCTTAAGAATAACACCTGACTCTAAACCAAAGAGTTCAATTGACTTCTAATAGATGTCACTAATTGCTGATATAGTCGAAATCTTCCTTAATTAAAATTCTTCATCAGCAAATAATTTCCTACATTAAATATTAATTTTCAGTTAAAATATTTACTAACTTGCTTCTGACAGTATTACGACCTCATAGGATATCCAATGTTTTTTCGGATCTGCACATTCCTTACTCCATTTTGGGACATTACAATAATCCTTTTTTGTAGGATATTTGCAATATTTCTTATAATTTTCATCATAGTGCACCCATCTTTTTGGAACCAAATCTACCATTAACTGTCCTTCATCATTGGAAACATTAAAATTGACGATTAGATGTGTTGTAGTTTCTTGAAACTCCATTTTAATCTAAAATAAAAAATTTAACAAATAAGATGCTATGAAAAATAAATAAACTTAATAAAAGTAAAACATACAGGTTTTTCCGTGCAGAAGAGTAAAAGCAAATGATTTTTGTTGATAGTTGAAAACTACGCATTTCCTAAATATTTCATTGAGTTGAATGACTTTTTTTTGCTTCGAAAATGAACCTAACTCCATTATGCCAATATCGCTGGATTTACATGGATTTTTAAAAACGTCAATAAGTTTTTCGCATTCATATCCTTTTATTAAAATATTTCGGTGTTCCTTTTTTATTTCAGTGATTTGGAAGATTTTTTTCCTTTCTGTCAGAACAAAATTATCTGGTTCTTTATTTCTTAATATAGAATCGTGGTAAATAATTTCAGGGAGATCAGCTTCATTTTGGTTTAAAAATTCAGCGTCCATAATAATATCTTCCTTTTTATGTAAAACAAATTTTTTTTTCGAGTCAGGACCAGATTTTAATTCTGATAATCTCGCGTTCAATTGTTCCAAAGGCTTCCTGCGCGATCGATTAAGAGATTTTAAATATCCTAAAAAGTTTTCGAAGCAATACGCCGAGTAATTTGGAAGAGGTCCTTTCATAAAATCGACGTCGTCAGCAATGTGAATTAAATTGTGATTATTCATTACTTGCGAGTCCTTTCCATAAAAAGAAGGAAGCAAGTAAAAAAACTGACGTAACAGATCTCGGGCAAAATTTGAATTTTGTGTGGCTAAATGAGAATCGCATAATACTCTAAAGGCGACAACTAATAAGCGGTAGTGCCGATAAATATTGTAGGGTAATATGTCCCGCATAACAATTACGCCACAGTAAAGAAGAAAAAACCTAAATTGCGTTCCTTTCCAATGAGAAAGTTCATCTAAATTCAAGGTTTTTCTTTGAAATTCCGCCGAAATCCCTTTTGAAACTTCAATTAAAGCTGCTTCCAATAATTTTATATTTGTTTTGCAAAGTCTGGCCTGTCGCTGTTTTTTCTTTTTAGCGGGCAACCACTGATCAAGCAGCCATTTTTGAACTCCCAAATCTCGTAAATGAAGTGATTCGATCAAAATGCACTTGATCGGATCAAAATTTGGCAAATGTGTTAGTGGTGATCGACCGACATGATGCTGACTCTGTGATTGCCTTCTAAAAGAAAATTTTGTTCTAAAGGCTGCACTTCTGGAAGGATAGACTCTCTTTTTATTAACTGTTTTTCCTTTCGTTACACAACGCTCACATGCGTAAAAGGATTGATGTCCTTTTACACATTTTATGAAAGCTCGTGCAGGAGTGTCGCAGGAGAAACCTATAATTTCCACAGAATAATCCGCATTGTGCAAATGAAGACCATCTTCCAAAAGTTCACAAGCTTCGTCAATGAAATCTTGCATATATTGTCTTACTGATATTGGCTTCAAATCTCCACAAAATGCAGCAACAACAAAGGGCCAAGATTCATAATCGTTATCAATTACTCTTGCTGAAAAAATCCAAAACTGCAGAGAAGAATTCCTAAATATTGGCACTCCATCAACATTAAATAATAATTTAATAACATTTTTATTATAATTTTCAGGAATTATCATTTTTAAATTATTTTCTATTCCATAATAAATATATTTTCCCATTTTTCCTTTTGCACTTTCCATGGGGCGAATGATTTGTAAATTATTCCTTGTTTGTAATAATGTTGCCGCAGAAATTGGAACATCGTGTCCTTCTCCTTTTAAAAGTTTTAATAATTGGGTTAAGCAATCTCTTGTTATGTTCCGAATATTATTATTTGCCCAAATTTGCAATTTTGTAGAAAAATTTTGTAGAATATTTAGTTCCTCGTCATCAAGCATTTCTTCATTATCAACTGCTTCTTCATTGTTAGACACTTCCTCATTTGATGTTGACATATTTGAAAACTCATCTGACAGTCGGTTAAAATCTCTGTTATTTTGAATTGAAGTATCACTGTCATGAAGAGATTGTTCTGACGGGGAGGATGGTGGAATAGTTTCATTTTGAAGTAATTCTTGAGCTCGCAGGCTACCCGAATTATCTAAAGAAGATGAATTATCTGTTTCGTTGGCTTCTTCCTCACTTGATGATGGACCTTCCTGTTGTTTTTTTAGTATGCGATGCTTCTTCAACCGCTCATAAGTACTCATTGTCTAAATCATTTTAAAAAGTGTCAAATGTTGCGAGAAGAGGTCAAGGTAAACAATTATTTTTATTTTGCAGTAATATAAGGGAATCAATATAATTGTATATAAAGTCTAAACATATAATATAAAAACATATTTATTTTTGCTTATACGAATTTAAACTTGTGTAATCTATAAAGTAAAACATTAATTTTCCAATACTAAATCAGAAATAATTTTTGCTAACCAACGACATACAAAATAATTAATTAAATGGTAAAGATTTGAAGAACGTGAAATGTTTGATATATTTAGAGATAATATTCTTAATTTATGAAACACATCCCTATTAGCAAGAATTTCACACTGATTAAACAACCTTGAAAGTCATGAAAGTAATTTTTCAGTATTGAATAAAAGGTTAAAATTACAATTTTGTCACAGGGAGATCGTAACATAATTAGCAAAAAATTTAATGAATGTTAATATTATTGATTATTTCTGTATAATTGCCTACACGGTAGAATTAATAACACTATTTTTAGGTTAGAAATTCAGAGATTTGAATTTCCAAACAAAAGTAAAACTTAACCTCTTAACTGTAAATATGTAAAAAAAATTATTATACATTGAAGTAAATTATTACCATAGACAATATTTATTTATTCTTTTCGTGAATAATAATAAATTTATTTGTAACTAGTATTTAGTAACAATAGCAAAAATAAAGAAAGTTTAATTTCAATTATCAAATTTCTACACACACAGATTTGTAACTTCAATTTTAATATTTGTTCTCTATAAATGTATTTTTTTAGTTTTTAAAAACTTTTAAGGAGTTTAAAAGTTGTAAGATAAAAAAACGTAGCGATTATGTATCTTATAGTATTAGTCACGTTTTTCAAGTTTTCATAAATCGAAAGAAATATACTTACACTTCACACTTATGTTCCGGCTTTAGAGATATCCTTTTATCTGCAAATTTTTGTATATATAACTTGTAATATTAATATAAATCACTTATAAAATGCACAGTGCAGAAGTTTTAATTAAACTGGCTTGAATACAATTAATATAATTTTAAAGAAAATCATTTCTTTACAACTTTATATCACCGACGCCACGGTAGCCATATTGTCGAGAGAACGCGATGTGACGCGACGCGAACAGGAAGACAAGATGACTTGCGCTTGCGCAACAGAACCACAAATTCATTTAATGGCTGCTTCAGGCGCGCTACTTTAAAATTATTTGTATACCAATACACACTAATTATTTAGTACAGCAGATAAATAAAGGACACATTAGAATAGAAAATTAATAAAAACTAATAGTAATTGATTTTTTTACACCTCGGTCGAAAGTACGTATTTTCTTTCTTCCATTTCGCAGAAGAAAGTCGAACATTTAGGCTTTAGTTGATCTACACATACACACCTACACTCCCTCTATTACAACGGAAGTAAAGAAATTCTTTACCGGTGAAATCACTACTGCGTCGGTAAATACGAAAATTACATGTTCTATGGAAGTGAATAATTTTTATTTAAAAAATAATTAATAAGAATATTTATAATCAATGAATTTAATGTACACAAGTTTTGACATTCAAACCATTCAAATGAACGAAATTTTCAACAATGTTGTAATAAAGTTTTAATTTGCAGAAATAATTAAATTTTGTTTATTTGAACGTTTAAAATTTCAAAAATACATATTGTAAGAGAGAGAGAAAGACAGACAGAGAAAAAGCCAGAACTTCACGAGTATCCAATAGAGGCGTTGAAACGGAGAGAAAAAGTAAAAGATGGCCGGCTGTCAAAATAAACATGATTGCAATTTTTTTAATAAATAAATTAGCGACTGTACTTTCAATCGGATATAAAGAAAAATATTATAATCTTACACGGGGCAAAATTATCTTATCAATTAATATAATACATAATTGGATGTGATAATGGTTATATTAAATACATAATTGGTTTGTCAGATTGTTTAATTAATAATATAATTTATACTGATTTACATTTAAATTTATAATTTGAACCAAAAACATTTTACTTAAATCAGATAGAAAGAATTAGAAAAATATGTTTATTTATTTGATAATAATCAAGTAACAGGTTATTTGAATCAAACATTTTTTCCAGTATAAACTACAAGCAATTTTTTCAATACTGAGCCAGTACTGGCTGCCCGTCCTTAGAGGCCTGGCTAAGCATTGGGGAAACAAAAATTCTGTACTGGGCAAGTCTTGACTGACAAGGCTTGTCTAGAGTATGGCTGGACAATCGGCTTAGTACTAAGCCAGTGGTAAGCATCGGCACTACACTGGCATTTCCCATTGGGTAGATGAACTGTTCAAATTTCCCATGTCAATTCCTAACTAAAATCCTGTCTCAATTTCCCATATGGTTTGACATGGGAAACCACATGGTAAACCACGTGGTTTCCTTCATGGAAGTAGGGTTTTACATGGTTTTTGACATAGGATCCCATGTTGTTTCCCATGTGGTTTCCCATATGGGGATTTTCAATAGGGATCGACGGTAGTTACAAAAATAAGTCAAAATTGGAATAGACGCAACGTAAAGGTCCTTAATATTGGGTCTCCTTTTGACGTGTAGGTAAAATAATATATTATTTTTAGAGAAAACCACATTGATCGTATGATTTGTCTTTGTCGTGAGAATCACCCCTACATTGATTTTTTGAAATTAACTAATAAAATTTTACAGTTGTTAATTTTTTTATTTAAACTGAAAGTTGTTTACTTATTTTTGTGTGCATTTATAATATTAAAGTAATTCAATGTTCCCTGAAGACCCAGATACTGATGGAATTCTATGAATTTATGATTTTTTCTTCGAGCACAAAAACATCCATCAGTTTCTTTGTTTGAAATGCGAAACAAACTGCATTCCAGCACGAGTGTTTGCCACAAGGGACTTTATACTTCACTCGTTATTTGCTTCTTGAGCGTATATTGGTTCAGGAAGTTAAATAGCTGCTCTAAAATTGGTCAATAAATCTTGAAATCGAATCGTGTGCAATTTCAAGATTAATGTGTTGTAACCAGAAAAAGTAATATATTTTTTAACCTTTTATAATATTACTTACATATATGAAAAATAAAGTACCGAATTGATGTTCGTTAGACAAAAATATTTATAAAATTGTATAAAACTAAAGAAAAATTGTACATTGTACGTCGTAGCCACTTTGTTAAAAATGGCAAAGTATGGTCACTTTGTAAAAAAAATTATTTCATAATGAGTACAGAATTTTTGTACGTTTTATGAAATACAAATGTAGTTCTCAAAATTTTTCGAAATATTTCAAAAATACGGAAAACAAGAATTATCAAAGCTCAATATACATTAAAGATGAAAACAAAAGTTCTCTTTATTTACAGTGTATTTTTAACTAAATAATCAAAATTTATTTTTAATTATTGTTATGATTATGACTGTCATTTGTTTAATGTTGTTATTTAAAAGAAAAAGCTCTTAGGGATACCTGAGGAATTATGTGAAGGAGTACAGTGTCATATTTCAGACCGTTTGGTCAAGTAGATTTTGAGTTATGACGTACACGAACTTCAAAAACAACAAGTTTCTGAAAAAAGCTTCAACCTTTGAGGCTCAGATACACAATACTTAAAGTTTGGCATTATTTTTAAATGTTAAAACGCAATTTTAAAAATTTTGCAATAGACATTTGTTGTGGCTCAGGAATCGCTCTTTTAAATAACCCAAGAAAAAATTGACAACTGGCGCAGTACTGCGCCAGTACTGCCTAGTACTGGCAGAGTACTGGCCGCCATGGTTGAACCAGTACTGGCATTTGACCGAAATGATAACGCTTTTCAGTACTGGTTTGATGTTACTGGCGCAGTACTGGCAGCCAGTACTGGTTTAGTACTGGCGCAGTACTGTTTCAGTACTGGTTTAGTACCCGTGTAGAAAAATCTTCTGGCGCTGGCCTGAATCAGACCAGACCGTCTATTTTCCAATCTAGTGGAAAATTTATTTAAATTCAATGTTAATATAATAAAAAAAATTAATTTATATTTAGGGTAATGTCACATTAAGTGGACCGCTACTTTGAGTGGACCACCTGAGTTTTTAAGTTATCTGACAGCGGAAACGTGAAATAAATAAAACGAATAGCAGCACCGCACCTAGAAACAGTAAGAATTTATGTTCCGCGATAATCATACACGTTATTGTTTGATGTAACGCATTTTTAAGAACACAAACCAAAAAAGAAGTCGCTCTTACAATGAGTAAAGTGATTCGGAAGCGTAAAAGTAGTGCAACATTTAAGTTTTAAAAGGTAACTTATTTTTTTCCTACTACTTTGGACATTGGAATTGATTGTGTTAGTTTAATTAAGTGATAATTTTGACTCAAAAAAAAATTTTGGTGTCTGCCATAAAAAGTTGCATGTCACCATGAGTGGACCACTGTTTATAACCATGATTGGACTGCCTGTTTTTTATATTTTTAATGTCAGTTTACCATTTTTATGGAAATAAATTGACAATAAATTGGTTTGAAACTGTTTTATGTTCTTTATTAATTTTTTTGTGATTTTGATGTGATATGTGCCAAAATTATTGAAAATGGTTTCACTTGTAAACATTGCGACACAAACATGGTCTGAAGCTGCATAAGCATGAATTTTGTTTTAATATATCAGAAATATTAAATACATTAAAGAATTTAGAATAACTTTTAAAATTTTTTAAGAGTGGTCCACTCAAGGTTACACTTTTTTCATTCCTTAAAAATGAGCTATTTTTTAAAAGTTAATTGTTTTTTCCAAATAAAAAAAATCAATGCTATTATGGTATAAACACTTATCTAGGGATCTAAACTAAAGCTTGAAATAGAAAACTCCGATTAATTTGCTGTCATGAAGAATTTTTTAGAAAAAAAGCTTAGGCGGTCCACTCAAGGTGACATTACCCTACAGACATGTAATAATCCCCAACTTTTGACTTTTAATCAAATTAATGTTTACAACGCAGAATAAACGCAAACCTATAACGAAATCAAATTTGACACTGCGAGGAATCGAACCCACGATCTACGGACTTTTAGCCTAACACTCTAACCACTACCCTATCGAAGCTACAGGACAATAAATTTTAATTTTTGACACCTTTTATACTTACAATTAATAAAGAGCGTTTAACTGTGTAATTTAGTTAAATTATTATTTAATTGAACTAAATTCAAAAAAATCAAATTAGTAAATTACCTAATAAATTTCCATAAATTATCTCTAAAATATCTGTAAATTACCATAAATTACCGACGTTACATTTTTTAGGTCTAATTTGTGTTTTACATATTTTAATAATTAAAGTATCGTCAAAATGTTTATAAATTATCTCATAAATTTCCATAAATTACCGATGTTAATTTTTTTAGTTCTCGTTTGTGTTTTACATAGTTTTATAAACTATCGTCAAAATGTTTATAGATTACCGCATAAATTTCCATAAATGACAGAAATCCAAAATTTTAATTATTGAGAAAATTTCTATAAATTTCCATAAATTACAGCAAAAATTTCTATAAATTGCTAAAATAAAAATTTTTAATTGTAACTTATGTGGAACATATTTTTATGAATTATTGCAAAAATTTCCATAAATTACTGCATAAATTTCCATTCATTAGTTCCTAACTGACTATTGTCAGTTTACCGTGTTAGCAATACTGGCACAGTACTGGCGTAGTACTGGTTTGCCAGTGCTGTTTCCGCAATACTGGCACAGTACTGGCATACCAGTCTTAAAGGCAGTACTGGCGTAGTACAGAAATTTTATTGAAGCCAGTACTGAACCAGTACTGGCAAGCCAACTGCTGGCAAGCCAGTACTGGTGCAATACTGCGCCTGTTGTGAATACTGGCATTTGACAGAAATTTTTGCTTGGGAATGTATCCGAAAATTTTTAAATTCAAAAATAAATAAATTACAGATGATTATTTAATAAAAAAAACATGAATCCTGGACCAACAAAAATTACTTGCTTCACGAATTTTGACTGAAATATCTATTCAAAGAAATCAGTGAGTGAAAACTTTACTTATAATAACTTATTTGTTTTAAATCTTTACACTATAATACAAAAATGTTTTTTGAAATAATTGAAGTGAAAATAATATTTCACCTTGGACGATATACTTCGACCCGATTGAGCAACATAAATTTTTTCTGGTTCTAAAGCACAAAAATTATTTAAACATAAATTTTTTTGTATAGTTTGATTACGACAAATGCCCCGCAGACTAACCAGATACAGCTCAATCGAAAGTAATTCATGCAAAAGGTCTGTGCATTAGAAATGCTCAAATATGAGTGCTAGTTTCAATGCATGTATTCACTGTCACTGTGATTCAAACTAGAACTGCCCAAATAAATAAACTTATAGAAGTGGCAAATTATTTTTATAATAAGTTGTATCAAGTGTAAAGTAAAGTCACTCATTTGTTCGACCATATGAAAATTTAATTAATAAATACAACAAAACATTGTCAACAAGAAACAAAGTTTTAATTTGGTTGAGAAGGGGCGCATGATTATTCCTCAAATTTCAATTTCCTAATGTTCAAAACATCGAAATTCTTATCATCGAAACATCATTTCGCATAATTTTCAGTTTTCGAAATTTCATTCAACATAATTTTTAATTTATCGATTTATTCTTTATCTTATTATTTAAATAGTTGAATTGTTTTTTAATATAATTTTTAATACGTCGAAAATTTTTTTGACATACATTTTGCTTTTCCGAATGACTATTTGTCATAATTATTAATCCTCCGAATTGCCATTTGACATAATTTTCAAACCTTCGAAATATTATATTACATAATTTTCATTTATCAAAATTTTATTTGTCATAATGTTCATTTACTCAAATTATCAAGTGACATAAAGCGCATTTACTCGAATTCTCATGTGACATAACCTTCAAATCTTCGAAATGTCATATTTAAGAAATTTCATTTATCGAAATTTTATTTGTCATAAAATGTTCATTACTCGAATTATCAAGTGACATAAAACGCATTTACTCGAATTCTCATGAGACATAACCTTTAAATCTCCGAAATGTCATATTTCAGAAATTTTAATTTATATAGAAATTTTATTTGTCATAATTTTCATTTATTCGAATAACCATTTAACATAAAATTTATTTGTCCGAAATTCCATTTGACATAATTTTCAAACATCCGAATTACTTTTTAACCTATAATGCAAGTCACAGAAAGTTCATTTGTCCTAAAAATAACAATAGAAATGAGAAAAATATTTGAAAATTTCATTGTTATTTTTAGGATAAATGAACTTTCTGTGACTTGCATTATAGGTTAAAAAGTAATTCGGATGTTTAAAAATTATGTCAAATGGAATTTCGGACAAATAGATTTTATGTTAAATGGTTATTCGAATAAATAAAAATTATGACAAATAAAATTTCTATAAATTAAAATTTCTGAAATATGACATTTCGTAGATTTAAAGGTTATGTGTCATGAGAATTCGAGTAAATGCGTTTTATGTCACTTGATAATTCGAGTAATGAACATTATGACAAATAAAATTTCGATAAATGAAATTTCTTAAATATGACATTTCGAAGATTTGAAGGTTATGTCACATGAAATTCGAGTAAATGCGCTTTATGTCACTTGATAATTCGAGTAAATGAACATTATGACAAATAAAATTTCGATAAATGAAAGTTATGTAATATAATATTTCGAAGGTTTGAAAATTATGTCAAATGGCAATTCGGAGGATTAATAATTATGACAAATAGTCATTCGGAAAAACAAAATGTATGTCAAAAAAGTTTTCGACATATTAAAAATTATATTAAAAAACAATTCGACTATTTAAATAATAGGATAAAGAATACATCGATAAATTTAAAATTATGTTGAATAAAATTTCGAAAACTGAAAATTATGCGAAATGATGTTTCGATGATAAGAATTTCGATGTTTTGAACATTATAATGTCTTTGGGATATTCTTTACCATCCTCTCAATTCACAACCATAGCCGAAATTTATCAGCCTCCATCTTTAAAACAAAGTTCACAAAGTCAATTCTCAGATTCATTTTCTTCACCCCCTATTCGACCAATTTCTTATCAACCATCTTATGTGCCAACTTTTTCTTCAAAATTATATCCTGTACCTAATTTTCAGGGTATCCATTCCTATATTCATCACTTTTACAATCTGCACATCTTACACCACTACAAACTGAAAATTCCACTTCAACTACAATACTTAAAGAAAGTCAACTTCCAAAAATTAAGGAAACTAAACTTTTAAATCATCGTGTGAAATTGGTAAAGGAAAAAGAGTAACAAGTTCTTAATATAAAGTACAAAAAAAATCAACATTCTGATTTGTTTTTAATGTACTAAATTTATATATACTTCAAAATTATACTAAATTGTTACTTTGACAAAATTTATTGTTACAAGTTTTGATATAGATTAGTATTATAGATTGATTTATATGAATTCAAATTATTCAATTTAATCGCATTATTTATTTTTCGCATAATTTCTTATGAATAAAATATTAGATAATGCGAATTCATTTGACTTTATAATTTATTAATATTATTTTTATTATAAAATAGAAAAGGAACTTTTAAATCCTAACCATTTTCTATGATAATAATATTAATAATATGTAATTATAATTATTCATAATATCAATAACATTTTTAATCAATTGTTAATACATGGTTCGAGTATTTCTTTTTACACTGACAGAAAAATCATTTGATTCAAATTAATTGAATATTATCAATTGATTATTTACTTGATTCAAATAATATTTATTGAAGTCAATTAAGTAGTAATTATTGAACCAATAATTTGAGTATTTCAAACAAATACCATTTAATTGACTCCAATAAATATTATTTGAATCAAATAAATTCTTTTCAGTGTAACTTGTTCTATAATTATAAAAAAATATTTTTTCTTCATACCTCGGTCGAAAGTACGTATTTTCTGCTTCGATTTCGCAGCAGAAAGTCGAAGATTTGTGCATTGGTCGATGCACAAGCTCGCCCTCTGATACAGCGGGAGCAAAAGCTGTTAGCTGTTCTGCATTACCGGCAGAGAATTTAAAGCGCGAGTGATCCAGACGTATAGGGATTGACAGTTAACCTAAAAGCTTATTTGTTTTTTTTTCTGGTGCTTTACTTTAAGAAAAAATGAATCAAAATGCAAAACTTTAGAATCTTTGAATATCGTAGAGAACATTCAATATGATCTCAATTTTGATGTAAACAAAAATTTATGTATCAAATACATAAATTGTATATTTCATAAAAAAATTATAAATAATTTTTGTACTCTATCAGATTTGAAAAATAGTTAATACAATTAATAAATAAAAAAATTAATTACATTTGTTATTTATAGTATAAGAAATAAAGAAAAGGTTTTAAAAATTGACTATTTCTTTAAAAAAAAAATTTGGCTATATATTTATCTATTTACATGGTTTTTCGATACCTGCTCCCGACATTTATTAATTTTGATGAATTAATTAATTTTTTTTAGTTGTGACAAAAACTGATATTTTATATTAGAAGGTTGTTTTTTATTACTTTCATTTATTCCTTTGGTCATTTATTGCAATTAATTATTTATTTAGTTGTTAAAATTGTAGTTATATTTGGATTTTGCTTGTCTTTTCGATGCCGGCCCCCCCGACCAGCAGCACTCGCTTCGCTCGTGCAGCAAATGTCGGGGCCGGCATCGAAAGTCAATAACGGCGTCTTTCTTTTAGAGAGAGATAGAGAAAAAGCCAGAGCTTCAGGAGTTGCCGATGGCAGCGCTGAAGCGGGGAGCAAAAGTAAAAGATGGCCGGCTGTCAAATCGAACGCGATTGCAAGATTTGTAATTAATAAATTATTAAGCGTACTTTCGGCCGGATATAAAGAAAAATAGTATACATTACACGGGCAAAAAGTTCGAAATTCCTGCATCGCGATGATGCCCTCGGCTTCGCCTCGGGCATCATTTCACGCGATGCAGGAATGTCGAACTTTCTGCCCTTATAATGTAATATACTATATTTTACGTTATACTTGACCAACTTTTGACTGTAAGTTTTTAAATAGTATATTTAGACATATATAATTATTTATATTTTTATGTAGCATATGTTTTATTATTGAAATGTATATTTAATTTTTAATATTATAACTATAAATGATATTGTTAATATAGTTATTTATGTCTTAAGATTGTTTATAGATGTATGTCCATTTTTATGTAAATTTTTCATATTTGTTTACAAACAATAAAAACGATAATATTTTTAAATAATTTAAACTTTATTTTTAACCCATACTAGTAAAAATATTAAATCAAGAAATATTGTAAATCAATACATATCAATATAGAACAATCAAAAGATATGAAAAATATGCGAGAAATTAATACAGTGATATGAGAAATAATCAGAAATCACCATAATACGACTAGAGATTTACAGAAAGCAACAAGAATAGAGCCCCGACAGAGACTTATTGCTATGCCATAAAAAAAGTCGGTGGCAGTCATAAAAGTTGTGGTGATTCTTGATTGTATTTTGAAAGGTTCTATTTCTTTCTAATGTTTTTGAGCTGCAATTGTAAGAAAAACTGCCCAAGAACACCAGAAATCCTGATTATTTTTCTGATGTTTTGTCATTATTTTTTTAGTAGGGTAGGAAATTAAAATTTAAGGAATAATCATGCGCCCTGGTTGAGAAGAATAGAAAAAAGAGATGAGTGAGATTTATTGTTCTCAGTTGTAGCGATATTGTCATAAAAATATTAATTTTAGTAAAAGTGAGGTTATGTCAGTTTGTTTACAGACTGTCATAATTTTACAAAGATGGATTAATTACACAGGACCACAAAATTTTTTTTAAAGGAAGTATTGACCGGACCATGTTTTTTATATGTTGTTTGGGTCGCTGAATTCGAATCCGAACTCAGTTTTCCAACATCACGTCAAATTTCTTTAAAATGGCGGATCCAATATGGCTGTCGAATTTTTGAAAAATTTATCAGATTTACTTGAAACTTGTTACTTGGAGGTTTTTTGGGTCTCTGAATACGAATTTTACTTTAGATTTTCAAAATTCAAAATGGCGGATCCAATATGGCTGACGTATTTTTAAAAAATTTATCACATTTATTCGAAACTTGTTATTTGGGGGTTTTCGGGGTCGCTGAATACGAATTTCAAGATCGTTTCTTGGACTGGGATTTGAAATTCACCAACTGATAAGAACAGATCATCGTATTTTCCCTGAAAACGGGAAAAAACACAAATTTGTGTTTGGAATTGAAATCGACAAACCAAGTTCTAGAAGCCATGGGCTTAATTCTACAGATTCTTATAAAATTTTAAATACATATTCATAGCTTTATTTTACATGTGCAGTTAAAATTTTATTGAATTTAACCGTACCGTTTTTAAGATATAAATTTATAAAGTTTGAAGTTTTCAATGGGAATAGTGAAAAAACATGCAAAATTAACGATAGTTTAATACAGCCTTTACTAAAATATAGAATTGATTGACCGCTGAGTTGTTAAGAAAATATTATTTAAAGTTAATAACTTTTATGAATATTTGTCGGTAACGAAAAAGAAGAGGAAAGAAGCGGCAACAGCGCCTGAAATCTCTAGAGGAAATAGATTGAATTTCGAGAAAGAGAAAGAGATAGGTTTGCGCGGAATGCATGCGCTTCTAATAATATTTGAATATATGATATACATGCAAGTTTTGTAGAATAGTAAGTTTTAATAATAATCAAAAATATTTTTACAAATATTGTTTTTTATTTTTGAACAAAAAAAATAAACATGGAGAAAATTTATAAAAATTTAAGAACAGTTATTTTTTGCTAAATTTAAGTATTTATTTTTGAAACAATATTAATCATTATTTCAATTAATAAAATAATAATATTTAATTATTAATTAAATAATAAAAAAATTTTCTAATTAAAAAAGAATAAATGACGAAAAATTAATTAAAATTAAAGAACAGAATTAGAAATAATTAGATGAAATATCTATTTTGGCATCATTATTATAAAAATATAAAAAAAATAATCGTTTCGTGATAGACGTCTCATTTAAAAAGAAAAAAATATTTTGAGTCGGGATTTTTTGGTAAATATAGAGAAATGCTCTGGGACCAGCGCTGCTCTTGAAATTTAGAAAAATTTTGATAAATAAATAATTATTGAAAAAAATTGTTTAAATATACGGAAAAAAAGTTATAAACGGTTTGGTATATAGATGTCTTATTTTGAGAGGATAAAATATTTCAGGTTCATATTTGGAGCGGCCCTCTCCGTTTTTGCAATAATTTTGCGAGGAAATTATTTTATTAACGATTGAAAGTGGAGTAATTTGAGATTAATACATTTGCTTAGTTCAAGTCGCGACCACTTCCGAGAATTAGCGCCACCTCCTTGACCACTGACACATAGATCCACTTGACTGTGTGCTCGCCGCCATATTGTCCGAAACTTTTGCCAAAAATGCCAAAAATCTAACCTTGTAATTTCGTTTTTCAATATTTATTTCAAAAATTACTTGCAATTTTCGAGAATGTTCTTTATCATCATGAACTCCCCTAATTATCAGGATAAATCGGAACTAAATATCTCCAATTATTTAGGAAAGAGACGACACGCGGAAAAACACTTTTGGGGGCGATTTTTCCCGGATGCCCTTCAAATAAAAATTTATAATTACTATATAAATCTGAAATACCGATAGGTATACAACTGATTATGTAGTTGTATACTTATCGCTGCAAATTAGTGTAATTTCGCTAATTTAGATTTAGAAAGTATACACTGTAAAAAAAGGGAGTTAAATTTTAACTCCCCAGGGGAGTCTATAAAAGTCGCACCCATTGGAGAGTTAATGCCAAGGGAGTTAAATAAAGAGAGTTAAAATTTAACACCCAAATGCTAACTCCTTATGGAAAAAATAACTCGCGCGGGTGTTGAATGAAGGGAGTTAGAAATTAACTCTCTTTTGGAGTTGATTTTTAACTCGAAAAATTTAACTCCCAACTCCCGAGTCCGTTAACTCCCTAAATTTTTTACAGTGTATTTCTTGTAAATGTTTTAAAATTTAAATAAAAGAAAAAAAATAACGAAATTTTAAAGGAAAATATAAAGGATTGGACAAATTTTAAATAAATTAAATGCAAATCAATTAAAATTATTTATTATAACAATTACAAATACTTAATTTATTTATTTAGATATACTGACCATTATCAACTTTGGTAACTTTTATTTTTTTCAAAATAGTAAGATAAATCAATTTTCTAGTTTTATATAAATTTTTCTCTTTTCAGTAAACAACATATACTATACCAATAATTATCGTAACTTATTTGAAGTCTCTGTTAAATGTTTTAAACATTAAAAAAATTAAACATTTCTATTTATTTATTTAGATATACTGATCATTTTCAACATTGTTAAATTTTGTTTTTAATATTTTAATATATAACAAAATAGTAATAGATAAATATCAATTTTTTGGTTTAATATAAATTTTTGTTTTTTCAGTGATCAACAATACTACACCAATATTTATTGTAACTTCTTTGAAGTCTTTTTTCTCATTTCATTGAAACACAAAATATACAAAAATTTATCATAATTTCTTTAAAGTCATTTTTTATCAATGAAAGAATTTAAATCTTGTCAACAATTTTACTCTGAGCCTTTTTATTGTTGGTAACTCTGGGTTTACCGTTTTATAATTTTTCCGACAATATTTGTAATAAAGCTTCCTCGCTTTTTTGTTTATAACATTCTTTTAAACTATCCATAGTTAAAGACGCCCTAGCCATTTTTTTATTGAAGATTGCAATACAACACTTTTTAGAATAACCAATTTTTCCAAGTTTTCTTTTAGTTTATTACATTCCAAATGTTCTTGTAAATAATAAGTATTATAATTTTTCCTGAAATGTAAAAGCTCATTTTCCTTGTCGATAACATTTATTATTTTTTTCAAAATTTCAACGTCAAATAATGCGTCACACAGTGGGATAGATTCCAAATCTAGGTGGACAAAATACAAAAAATGAAAGTCAATAAATTAATGTTAATGCATAAGGAACATAATCTCAACTAATCTTTTAGAAGGGTCCTGAAGTCTAGGAACCCAAAAGATTATTTTATGTAGCTATATTTATGTTTAATAAATGTGTTTTTGCGAGTATCTAATTTTTCTTTGATTCGTAGATTTCGATTGGGACGTGTTTAACATTCAATGCTTGGAAAAATTGGAGATTTTTTTGATGTTACAGTTCATTGTATAACTTAGCTATATTGTTTTGTTAATTTTCTGTTTTATAGTTTATAATATATAGTTAAAACCATTAATTGTGGTAAGTACGTACCAAATGAAATTATACATCGATTAAATAAAGTATAGAAATAAAAATTATCAAACTTTATTAATGTTATTTTTACATTTTCTGCCAACTAAATATGTAAGGTTAAAGCACAGACAGAATTATTGATTACTTTTGATTACTTTGTCTTATATTTGACTTTAAAGATTATATTACGGTTAAGGTTATATTTATTACTCTATAAGAAATTAATCAGACTAACAGTCATACTTTTTAAAATTTGTTTCTCATATTTGATTCGACATTTTAAAAATGTAAAAACTATCTTCAAATTCGTTATCTGCTACATCCGAAGCCTTTAGATACCAAATTTGAAGAAAATCTATCATATTTTTTAAAGTTCATCCGTCATTTAGAAATTTTGAAGAACTAACTTCACATTTGTAATCAGCGACCTCAAAAACCCATAAGTGCCCAGTTTCAATAAAATCTATTATGTTTTTAAAAAATTCATCCGCCATATTGGATTCACCATTTTGAATTTTGAAAAACTAACAACAGATTAGTAATAAGCGACCTCGAAAATTTTTAGTTATGAAGTTTTATGAAAATGTATTCATAAACCACTGAATAATTAATTTTGGCCACCTAGATTTGCTATCTATCCCACTGTGCGTCATGAAAACTCGTCGTATCTGATGTCAAACCAAAAAGATCATTAGCTAATGTCCCTAACTTAAACATACCCGCTCCTTTTCTTTTAGGGAAATGTTTTTTCAAAATAGCAATACTATCCGTAAATCCAATCACATTACTAAATTGCTTTTGTAAATTACAATTAACAATAGCTCGGATTAAGTGAGTAGAATCGAACTTGGCGTTATGTGCTACAAGCAATGCAGGTTTACCTGACAAACAGAGGAATTGACGAAATGATAATAAAGCATCTTTCCAATCGATGGTGGATACTTTCTTTTTGTCTTTAAATAACACAGGCACACAAAAAAATAAAAAAGTCAAAACCCAGAGGTCACACCCCCCTATCCCCATGTTTTTGGGGTCGTTGAAACCGAATATGACCATGACAAATTTTTTTCATCGGCCATTTTCCCGCTACCACCCCCTTACACCTGCTCCCGGGAGTTGGAATTTCAGTTTAAAAAGAAGTGGAGTAGGGTGTCTATTCCTATGTTTTTTGGGTCGCTAAAACCAAAAAAGACTACCAAAAACAAATTCTTCCCTCCCTTAACCCCCTACAACCCCCTTAACACCCGAAAGGTGGGGGGTCGAAATTCGAATTTTCACGAAAAGTCGATTACGGTGTCTAAACCTACGTTTTTTGGGTCGCTGAAACCAAAAACGACTACCAAAATCAAATCCTTTCCACACTCGACCCCCTACAACCCCCTGGAATAATTTTTGATAATTAATATTTAATTTTCAATTTCCCAAAAATCGGTTCGTTTTATTTGAAAAACATTAGTGTAGGGGGTTGTAGGGGGTCGGGGGTGAAAAGGATTTGATTTTAGTAGTCTTTTTTGGTTTTCAGCGACCCAAAAAACGTAGGTTTAGACACCGTAATCGACTTTTCGTGAAAATTCGAATTTCGACCCCTCACCCCGGGGTTGTTAAGGGGGTTGTAAGGGGTTAAGGGAGGGAAGAATTTGTTCTTGGTAGTCTTTTTTGGTTTTAGCGACCCAAAAAACATAGGAATAGACACCCTACTCCACTTTTTTTTAAACTGAAATTCCAACCCCCGGGAGCAGGTGCAAGGGGGTGGAAGCGGGAAAATGTCCGATGAAAAAAATTTTTTATGGTCATATTCGGTGTCAGCGACCCCAAAAACATGGGGATAGGGGGGTGTAACCTCTGGGTTTTGACTTTTTTATTTTTTTGTGTGCCTGTGAATTGACCTTCTTTTGTACTCAATCCAGTTACTTGTGATGCGGAATAGGATATGTTTTTAGTTGGTGTTATGTACTCGTTAAATTTGAATTTGTCATAAATTGCTCCTATTTGCAAAATCTCATAGGTTTTAGCTAACCCTGATGTCTCCAAATGGAAATAAACAATAGAATGCGACTTCTCGCATGTATATTTTATTTCGTTTGCATCATATTTTAAAGTAATTGCACAATTTGATCTATATTATGTTCCTTTAATTCTCTCGTTCGATTGTCTTAACTTCACGGAGAGAAAAAAAAGTGAGCCGTTTGATTTGGCAAGAGAGCGCTGTTTTCCCTTTATAAAGCGCAGCAGTTGCGCCGCAAACGTCGAACGGTTATACTTTTTGAGGAGTATCGGTTCTCTTCTCCACACAAATAGATCCGCTTACTTTCCAAAAAGTGTACCCGCTTTTCCCAAAAAGGAGAACCGTTCTCCCCTCGAGAGTAAGCAGCGTGCTTAACCTGAAGTTAAACGGCCGTTTCGCATTTAACGCAACCGCTCTACCGACAGGTAGAGCCGCTTACTTTTTTTTCTCTCCGTGTTCTCTCTTTCTTTTACTAATTCTTTTCTACGTAATTTTCGGCTCAAATCTAACACTCTCTCAACTCGCATTTTTCTAGTTCTATCAGCTCTTGAGGCATACGACTTTGTGAATGTACCAGGATTAATACTAAGATTATTAGTAACATGTAAAATACTTGGCTCTCCATCATTTTTAACAGAAACTGCACTAGCAACACGGTAATCAGCCGAAGCACTTTTGCTGTAACAAATGTTTTTTGGCAATTTATGTGTAATTATATTATTAACACTTTCATTACTTTGGCTTGATGCAGCTACGGAGAATTTACTAGAGTTACTGAAATATTTACAAAAGAGAGTCTTTAATTTTTTTTTCAGTGTTTCTCCTGTCAGTTTAATTGTCTGATCATTTGTTTTATCACTGCGTGAACACCAAGCACCACAATTCTCGTGGTCACATGATCAGGAATACTGCGTAAAACGTTGCCCAACTCTTTGCTGTGTCCTTTATTTTGTGCAACAGCATATTTTCCTTTTCTTACTGCACACATTGTATTACTATCATCATCTCCAATTACAACTCTCACTTGCAGTCCTACTTCTTGCAAAATGGAACTATTATTAATTAGTGCTGCCCCAGCATCCGATTCCATAGCTTTCGCACTGTCAACGAAATTTTTACGACAATTGTGATCTACTTTATGACCTCGATCACACATCGAACATTTCCGATTACGAGTAGCGTAATCTAAAATTCTTCCACTGAAAAAACCAATAATCGTTCCGTAACCGTTGAGACTGTCGTAGGATTTCCCGGTGCCTCTCTTGCTCCATCCCATATTGTATGATATTATTATGTTTACAATTTCTCCAACAGCTTTAGCCCAGATCCTTATATTCAAGTAGTGAATTAGAGATATCTTCTGTTATTGAGTGTAATATTTCTAGTTGTGGATAAACATCTTTTACAATCTAGGCAGGCCTACACAAAATTTTAACTAGAAATAATTCTTTAACTAAAAAATATTTTAAATGAACTAAAAGTAATTAAAGTTAATTAAATGAGTACCTCTTGATGGGATAAACCTCCTTAATTGTTTCCTTTAATAATTCTAGAGCGGCGTTAACTTTACAAAATTTTACGTAGATCAACATATCATCTGCGTACATAGCAATTCTAGTCCCTAATTGTAGTTTTGATTGAATTTTAATAAGAGCAAGATTAAACAACAAGGGCAAAAGGACTCTACCTTGGGGAACTCCTACTCCAGATGTTCTGTACCCATCGTCGATAGAGCCAAAAGACAGATTTTTTTATACCAGGAACGAAATGAAGTTTAGTATTCTATCTGAAACTGATAATTCAGTAAGTTGATCATAGATTGCCTGAGGTAGTAAATTTCTAAAGGCTCCTTTCATATCTAAAGCAAGAACCAATGTGCCCCTGTTTTTCAAAAAGCCCTCTGAAATATTTGTAACTAATGATGCAACACAGTCCAGGGAGGAATGACCTTTCATAAATCCATATTGAATGTCGGAAATCCAATTTTTACTTTCTGACAAATACTCCAATCGTCTGTGAGTCTGGTTTTGGAACAAAAATTACCTTAGTATCCCTTCACTGAGGAGGAAAAATTAATTTAAGATAAAACCTGTTAAACAAATTTAGGATGAGATTGCGAGCTTCCTTAGGTAATTTTTTAATTGTCGAGTAAGAGATATCATCAAGGCCTGGAGATGTATCCTTTTTACACAACGTAAGAGCAGTAGAAAACTTACCCTCCGAAAAAGGATAATTCAAGAGATCATTTTCATCTATTTCCTGTTTAGCCGGTAGTTTGAAACCTACTATATTTAGTTTAACTAAATCCTCTTGAAGAGTGATATATTTCAGATTTAGGGTCATTGCAAATATTAGAAGCAAGAGGTGAATTTCTAGTCAAGAAAGATCTGACAGTCTTCCAAATTTTTGTTAGTCCCATAGAAGGATCTATATTGTCACAAAACTTTTTAAAAGACTGCGACTTTTTCCTTCTCAAACACTTCTTCACCTCGATGTCCACCAATCTATAATTTTCTCTTGAAACATTGTCTTGACTTAATAAATACTCTCTTCTCGCAACACTACGCTTCTTGAGGATTTTAATACATTCTTCATCCCACCAGAGGGGCTGTGACTTTCTCTTTCCGTTAAAATCTGAAGGATAATAAGCCCCATTATCTATTAAATTTGATTTTTTTAGCAAATTTATCATACATTAATATAGATTAAACTCCCTTATTCAATTGTAAATTTAACTCATCCGCTGTTTCAGACATTTCTATTGCAAATTTACACCAGTTTACTTTAGTTAGCTTTAATCTTTTATTTATGGTTTTAACATACTTAGGGGAGACTTCAATATCTACTCTAACTAGAATGTGGTCAGAACCGAATGAATCCCCAGTGACTTCAGTGTTGGTGAGACACGACAAATTCGCTGATACCAGTACTAGATCCAAGTTATTTTGAGTTCTTCCAGTGAAATCCTCATGAGTAGGAATAGAATCATTCAAATTCAATTGCATCTGTAACAACGAAAGGATCCATCTTCCCTATATTACGACCTGGGAGCGAACTCTCAATTAAGACGACATATGGGGGGATTGAGAATTAATTATATCTTTGTTGCTCTGGAGCGGGAAGAGAACGAAACCACACCAACTCGTCTTGGGATTGGATTCTAAGTCTATTCTGAATTCTATCGGCAATTTCTGAGGCAATTTTTTCAAAAGTAGGGGATTTCGAAGATGTTTCTGACAGGAGCAAAGATGATGACTCGTCGTTTTGTTGCTTCTTTCTAGACTGATAACCCAACTGCACACCAGACAACTCATCTTGAGACGAAAAAGACCGTGATAAATCATCTCTATTTCTTTTATTATTAGCACGATTAAAGCTACTTGCGGAATTTACAACGCCATCTTCATGGTCAGTGACCAGTGGGAGAGCCCCCCAGGAACAACTAATCGTTGTCTTAAACGTTCTATAGTGTTTTAAAGTGATTTTGGAACTCGTTCATCCGGCACTATTCCCATGGGAGACGCACGATCGGCTAATCTGCCTCGACCCTGTCCCAGAATAGAGTTGGGGTACAGTCCCATGTTGAGCAGAAAACACAATGCAAAGCAGAATTTCGTGAGAGTGGAAAGGATAGTGATATCTGAATATCTCTCTTGCACTCACGAAATTCTGCTTTGCATTCTGTTTTCTGCTCAGCATGGGCCTGCACCCTTGCTCTGCCCTCTCACCTGCGGAACAGCACCCAGAGATTTCTCATTATCAGGAATCCGGTCCATTATCCTACAAAATGTTAATGCATTAGCCACTTAAAGATAAAATTAATTATATCAATCAACTCAAAATTATGTTGAATCAAAAATAACTAAAAGATACAAGAGAAGAGTATGAAGATTCAAACCACATCACACCTCCCAAATTTAAGGACCCTACTTTAAATTAACCCAGACTCTCATCTCGTTAATGGAATATGAAAGATTCATTTCCAACATTGAGTTAAACTTGTGTTAATAACCAGGACCAATTGAAAGCAGATCAGCCAATGACTAACATTATTTTATACGTTAAAAACCAGTTTAGATTTCGTCTATTTTACTGTTTAATAACTTATTAACTTATATTTGAAATATTACTATAAATCCCTATACTTGCACCCCACATAGCACCATATTTTGAGGGAAGCTAACGGGAAGCTAACCATGTTAGCTTCTATAGTTAACATGGTTAGCTTCCCGTTAGCTTCCCTCGGCCTATAAATGTCCTACGCTTTTTAGTTTTCCGTGTTAGCTTGCAGAAAGTTATCTAAGAAACTTTTCTAAAAACAAGTAGAAAAAAGTTGGTGAAATATTAAATTGTTAGTTTTGGATAATTTTGCTTGAAAATCTGCTTTAAAACTATCTCTGGTAAGTATCTGTAAGCATTAGAAGGTAGTTTCTAGTAAGCGTCATAAGGTAAGTAATATAATATAAATTGATATTATACAAATAATCATTTACGGAATTTCCGTAATTATCTATTTAATAGTTTATTTATAACTATAAAAATATTATTTATAAATTGTTTGTTTATTTACTCTCTCTGCCTCACGCAGGGTTCGAGACTCCCTAATACATAATTATCTACTTATACCCTAATCAATACATAATTCCTTAAAACTACAACGCAACGCTTAACCTAACTTATTCTAATTAAAGTAATTACAAAATAAGCAATCCGCCAAGAGCACCGGGTTTCCGTTTCCAGTTCCATAAGCCCTTTTTGGCTTCGTCAAAAAATATAATATAAAATAAAAGTAAATCCGAATCTAACAATCCAATAATAATCCCCTTTTCCCGCCGCTTTAATTCTCTTAGCATATATTCTCATATATTTCTCATTCCTCCTTCTCTCCAATTCACACATCCATCTTTCGCTCTTCCCACTCTCATTCAATATCCACATCATTCTATCCCCTAATCCTCCTTGCACTCCCCCCACATCCATTTCCCCTACACATCTCGCTAACACATGCTCCCAATCCTCCATCTCATAACCACATATTCTACACATTTTCTCCTGCTCATCCATCCAATACTTACACTCTCTTACTCCCTCACCCATTCTAAATCTGCATACCCTATTCCATCTATCAAACTTTCTCATTCTCACCAAGTACCCAGGCACCCCCACCCCCCTTACCATTCTGTACCAACTATTATATTTAGACCCCGTTATCCTATTCCACCTCTCCTGCTCATCTTTTTTCTTCCATCCTCTCATTACCTCACTAACATTCCCACCCCACCTTTTCCCCTCCTCCATCGCGTCTCTCCTTTCCTTTTCCCATTTCGATAGCCCGCCTGTTCCCTTCCCTTCCCTCTGCTTCACTAATCTCAAGCACTCCCTCGCTATATCGCTCCCTCTTCCCTGCTCCAGCTTAGCTTCCAACCCCATCGCTCTCTTTCTCTGCCTCAGCACAATCTTCTCTCTTCCCACCTCTTCCCTTAACATATACCCCGGACAATTGCGTTCCACCCCCATAGTCCATCTCAAAAACCTTTCATGCAAACTTTCAATCTTTCCAATCTCACTCCAACCCCATACTTCCACCCCATAACTTAACACGGCCCACACCAATGCATCGAACAACCACACACGCTTCTTCCAATCATTCTTAAATCTCCTCTCCCCAATCCCCCAAACCTTCCCCATCATCTTTCCCCCTTTTTCCATACGTCTCTCAACATTCAATTCCTGCCCATGTGTAGGGAAAAATATTTCGGGTCCTTTTAAGCTTCAAGTGATCTCATTGGTTGGCGTCACTAATGGCGGGATAATTTAAAAAAGAATTCACAAAGATATTTGAATTTTCTCATTACAATAAATAATTTAATTTCTAATATTATTTATTAATTAAATCTTCAAAAAATAAGAATAAATAAATTATTAAAAATGAAAATATTAAATTAGAAAGTTAATAGATAAGCATTAAACTAAACTTTATTTTTTTCCTTACTTAATTTGACTTCACATCTATTCGCAATTGGAATTTAGTTGTTTCTGTTTGCATTTTGTTTTCTAGTTTTTTTTATAATTAATTATTCTTTTTAATATTTTAATATTTAAAATTAATGGAAATTCTAATGTATAATAAAATGCTTTCAATATTAGAAAAGCAATTAAACAAAATTGTTGTCAATTAAAAATTTTTCTTATGCGTTATTTCTTACTTAATTTTATAATTTTTAACTTGCAATAACTTAATTTTTACAAAAAAATTAATCCAAAATTTTCAAAATAATTAAACTTTTTGCGAAAAATTAAAATAAAATCTTTTAAAACAGTTTATTCTTACGCAAAATTTAATTAGAATAATATTTAAAATATTTAAATTCTTATAACGAGTTTTATCAAAATTTCTAATAATAATTTAATTCTTTTGTGAAATGTTATTAATTAATTATGAAACTAATTGAATTTCTGAGAAGAATTTTATTAAAATCTTTGAAAATCCTAATTAAATTCATTTGAATTTTTTTTCAAATAATGGAGTTTCTTTAATAACTTTAATCGAAGATTTTGAAAGTAATTCAGTTATTTTCATAAATAATAACATTTTTTAAAAAAATTCAATTATTTTCATGAATAATAAAACTCATCGTAGATTTCAATTTTTTAATACAATTTTAATTGAATTTCTCGAAAAAATTAATTATTCTTGAAAATTTTATTAAAATTCCTCGAAAAAATTCAAATTTGCTGATAAAATTCTTTATGATAATTCAATTTCGAAAAACATTCATTTATTCAATAAATTATTTATTTTTGTATTTAAATAATTGAATTCTCGTAGAATTTTTCAATAAAAATTGATTTAAAAACACAGGTTTACAAATTAAAAACTTTTTTTTGCCAATCGAACAAAACAATTTTTTTTCGAATAGTAGGTGTTTTTTGAGTAAGAAAATCATAGTTTTAATTTTTTTCCCGCGTGCAGTTTTTCTGTAGCTTCAAATTTTGCATTTTCGAGGTGCGACGCCACTTAAACTTACCTGTAGGAAAATTAGCTTGTCAAAATATAATAAATAAGGTATCATTGGAAAGGTTATTAAATTACCTTTCGATCCATAGGTCACAGAATACAATTCAACAAAAATTGAGAGAGTTACAGTCGATTAAAGATGAAATTTCATGACAATTTTCATGAATTTTAGACATTTGAGTAACTTCTACTATTTTTTTCTACATCAAACAGGAAAGAATGTTTAGGTTTTAATTTTTTTATTGCTAGACTATATCATTACACAAATTTTGAGCCCTTGTGGACCTCGATTGGATTAAAAATGACAATTCTACACTAAATTTAGTGAACGAAACTACATTATCTTCATTTTTAGTATCCCTTAAACATTTGCAGCAAAAATTGAAGTAATAAAATTAAGTTAAGCTCTAAAGTTACTAAAATCACTAATAAAGGATTTCTGAAATCGTAGATTTCGAATCCAATGTTAGTTTTCTAAATTTCAAAATGGCGGATCCAATATGGCGGACAAGTTTTTAAAAATCGATTAAATTCGTCTTAAATTCGTTACTCGGGGGTTTTCGGGGTCGCTGATTACGAATCTGATGTCGGATTTCGAAAATTGAAAAGGATGGATTCATAATGGTGAACGAGTTTTTTAAAATCCATCGAATTCGCACCTATTGGATTCGCCATTTTTAATTTTTGAAATCTGACATCAGATTCGTAATCAGCGACCCCGAAAACCCCCGAGTAACGAATTTAAGACGAATTTAATCGATTTTTAAAAACTTGTCCGCCATATTGGATCCGCCATTTTGAAATTTAGAAAACTAACATTGGATTCGAAATCTACGATTTCAGAAATCCTTTATTAGTGATTTTAGTAACTTTAGCACTTAACCAAATTTTATTACTTAAATTTTTGCTGCAAATGTTTAAGGGATACTAAAAATGAAGAATGTAGTTTCGTTCACTAAATTTAGTGTAGAATTGTCATTTTTAATCCAATCGAGGTCCACAAGGGCTCAAAATTTGTGTAATGATATAGTCCATCAATGAAAAAATTAAAACCTAAACATTCTTTCCTGTTTGATGTAGAAAAAAATAGTAGAAGTTACTCAAATGTCTAAAAATCATCAAAATTGTCATGAAATTTCATCTTTAATCAACTGTAACTCTCTCAATTTTTGTTGAATTTCATTCTGTGACCTATGGATCGAAAGGTAATTTAATAACCTTACCAATGATACCTCATTTATTATATTTTGACAAGCTAATTTTCCTACAGGTAACTTTAAGTGGCGTCGCACCTCGAAAATGCAAAATTTGAAGCTACAGAAAAACTGCACGAGGGAAAAAAATTAAAACTATGATTTTCTTACTCAAAAAACACCTACTATTCGAAAAAAAATTGTTTTGTTCGATTGACAATTTCACTGTAAACCAGTGAAATGAATATCAGTTAAAATTTTAGATATAATTGAATATTAAAAGCATTATGGCATGAATTTTTAAAAACAATTTATAATTGAATTCTTTTGAAGAATTTTAATCAAATTTTTGAAAATAATTACATTTTTCGAAGAATTTACTTAAAATTGTATAAAAAATAATTGAAATCCTGTGAAGAATTTTATTTATTTAATGAAAGTAATTGAATTCTTGCAATGAATTATTTCAAATTTTTGTGTAAATAATTGAAATAATGTAAAGAATCTTATTATTTATAAAAATAATTGAATTCCTGCAACGAATTTTATTACATTTTTTTCAATAAATGAATTCTTTTGAGAACTTTTATTAAAACAGTAGATTCTGAAAATATTTGAATTATAATAATTAATTAAATTCTTTTGAGAACTTTTTTTAAAATAGTAAATTGTAAAATCTTTGAATTTTAGCGAAGAATTCTATTATTTGTGAAATGTAATTTAATTCTTACAAAAAATTTTTGATGATAATTTCATTTTTCGAGAAATTTATTTAAAATTGTATTAAAAATAATTAAAACCCTGTGAAGAATTTTATTAATTATTTATGAAAGTTATTGTAATCTTACAATGAATTTTTTAAATTTTTGTTTAAATAATTGAAATAATGTAAAGAATCTTATTATTTATGAAAATAATTGAATTCCTGCAACGAATTTTATTACATTTTTTTTCAATAAATGAATTCTTTTAAGAACTTTTATTAAAATAGTACATTCTGAAAATATTTGAATTTCAAAGAAGAATTTCATTATAATTATTCGTGAAATGTAATTAAATTCTTGCAAAAAATTTTTAAAGATAATTTCATTTTTCGAGAAATTTGTTTAAAATTGTATTAAAAATAATTGAAATCCTGTGAAGAATTTTATTATTTATGAAAATAATTGAATTCGTGCAACGAATTTTATTATAATGTTTGTAAATAATTTAACTTTTTCGAAGTATTTTATGGAAATTTTAATTTTAATAAAACACGAAGATATCAATTACCCCGACTCGAAGACTCGGAGTGATTAATATCTTTATGTTTTATAATAATATTCTTATAAGTTGTTGAATTTTAAAAATGTTTGAATTTGAATGTTTTGAAGAATTTTAATTTCTATGGGAAAATAATAATTAAATGTTTATTTAAAAATTTAGTTATTAATATTTGCGAATAATTTCACAATTTAAGAAATTCGTAAGTAAATGTAATAGAATATTTTTTTTATCTAATAATTTTTTAAGTAAATTAATTTTTTGTGGCAACCCTGTAATATTAAATAATTCATTAATAAAAATTGCTATTCTTTTTTCAAATTTTAATATTCTTGACGTATTTACAAATTTTATTGTGCAAAATTTATCAATAAATCAGCAAATGTTATGCACGGAACGATTTATTATTTTTATGCAAATAACAAAATATAAGTGTTCATAAATTTCAATTACTTTCAAAATCTTCGATTAAAATTATTAAAGAAACTCCATTATTTAAAAAAAAATTCAAATTAATTTAATTAGGATTTTCAAAGATTTTAATAAAATTCTTCTCAGAAATTCAATTAGTTTCATAATTAATTAATAACATTTTACAAAAGAATTAAATTATTATTAGAAATTTTGATAAAACTCTTTATAAGAATTTAAATATTTTAAATATTATTCTAATTAAATTTTGCGTATAAATAAACTGTTTTAAAAGATTTTATTTTAATTTTTCGCAAAAAATTTAATTATTTTGAAAATTTTGGATTAATTTTTTTGTAAAAATTAAGTTATTGCAAGTTAAAAATTATAAAATTAAGTAAGAAATAACGCATAAGGAAAATTTTTAATTGACAACAATTTTGTTTAATTGCTTTTCTATAATATTGAAAGCATTTTATTATACATTAGAATTTTTATTAATTTTAAATATTAAAATATTAAAAAGAATAATTAATTATCAAAAAAAAAACTAGAAAACAAAATGCAAACAGAAACAACTAAATTCCAATTGCGAATAGATGTGAAGTCAAATTAAGTAAGGAAAAAAATAAAGTTTAGTTTAATGCTTATCTATTAACTTTCTAATTTAATATTTTCATTTTTAATAATTTATTTATTCTTATTTTTTGAAGATTTAATTAATAAGTAATATTATAAATGAAATTATTTATTGTAATGAGAAATTTTAAATATCTTTGTGAATTCTTTTGCTTCCTCGTGAGGAAGCTTTGTAGTCGTTTAATTTACAAAATATTTAAAAATCCTTTTAACAAATTTTCTTCTATATAGGACTATGTTATATAAGACCCTGAACAATTGTCCGGATGTATGTATGTATGTATGTGTGCGTGTATGTGTATGTGTGTGTGGATCCCGATTTTTGTGCACACGATAACTTGAAGAGGTTTTAACGAATTTGGCTAAAATTTACCAGGTATATTTATCATAAAAATATCTCGAACTGGATTAATAGACTTTAAAAAATTCTCAGAAAAAAATTTTTTTTTGACTTTTTTCTAAAAAAAATTTTTTTTCAAAAAATTTTTTTTTAGTTATTTATTGAAGTTAATATATATTAAAATCTTATTCTTTGCATCAAAACGAATCGATTAGTATATAAAAAGAATAAATTGTATGAGAATTTATAGAGTTAATCACAATTAAAGCTGAAAAATTCGCATTTTTCTCAAAAAATGAGTTCTTTCCGCAAAATTATGTTGCTGTATAAGAAAATCTTACTCACTTATTTCTAAAATCTTATTTTTTGCATCAAGACGGATCGATTGGTATATATAAAGTATATATTGTATTTAAGTTTATAAAATTAAAACCAATTACAGACAAAAAATTTGCATTTTTAATAAAAATTCATTTTTTCTTAAGAATCATGTTGCTGTACAATAAAATGTTATTATTTATTGAAAAATAAATCTAAAATCTTATTCTTTGCATCGAGACGAATCGATTGATGTATATAAAATATATATTCTATTAAAAATTATAGAATGAATTACAATTAAAGATGAAAAACTTACTTTTTTATTAAAAATTTTTTTTGTTCATTTAAGCAAATGGCATTGGCAAAAAGCCAATCATCTGAATCATAATTATAATAAATATAACTAATTTTTAAAATTAATTTTCAATTAGATTTGAAGACAACAACATGGAAAATATGTCAATACGTGAAAGAAAAAATAATTTAAAAAGATTCTTGTGGTTAGTGCTTCCTCCACGAGAAAGCAAATTTTTTTGCTGATCGTATAGAGGAAGCAAAATGTTCATGTAATGAACATCTGGATTTACAACTTGTTTTAAATTATCCCGCCATTAGTGACGCCAACCAATGAGATCACTTGAAGCTTAAAAGGACCCGAAATATTCTTCCCTACACATGGTTGATTAGGTTAGTTGGTTAGGTTGTTTGTTTCTGCGTTGCGAACCCGGGTTCTATCCCCAGTCCCTCCAAATTTATTTTCAAAATTATTCTTCAATAATATTGATATTGAGGAATAAATAAGTATCAGTTCGCGGCAATAAATAAATTATAGAGAGAAATATTTTTTATTTTATTTTTATTAAATTTATAAATACTATTTTTATAGTTATAAATAAACTATTAAATAGATAATTACGGAAATTCCGTAAATGATTATTTGTATAATATCAATTTATATTATATTACTTACCTTATGACGCTTACTAGAAACTACCTTCTAATGCTTACAGATACTTACCAGAGATAGTTTTAAAGAAGATTTTCAAGCAAAATTATCTAAAACTAACAATTTAATATTTCACCAGCTTTTTTCTACTTGTTTTCAGAAAAGTTTCTTAGATAACTTTCTGCAAGCTAACACGGAAAACTAAAAAGCGTAAAACATTTATAGGCCCAGGGAAGCTAACGGGAAGCTAACCATGTTAACTATAGAAGCTAACATGGTTAGTTTCCCGTTAGCTTCCCTCAAAATATGGTGCTATGTGGGACGTTATGTTCAAAGTTGGCAACATTGAAAAATAATAAAAATGATAACTTTGTGTTGACAACACTAGAATGTGTAGCCGACTAACCTCAAAAATTATCAATTCGTGAGATTCATACGACGACGTAATTCAAAAACTTGAATTCTGAAAGTGAGAATGAATTTTAGTGCACACCACTAAATATTCGTGAAATCGATGAAAATGTAACTGTGAGTTTGCTGCCCAGTAAATGTAAAGGGTCGTACGAATCTGCCTACCCAGTAAGAAACGAGAAATTGAAAAGAGTATTAAAAAGATTCTATTCTTTTGAATGCCATTTCTGTCCAATACTTTTCTATCCAGTGAGAGCAATATGAAAAGTAACGATATCAATCCTCTTGAATACCTAGTAAGAAAGCAAAGATTAAGAAGCATTAAAAAAATTCTATCCTTTTGAATACCATTTCTGTCCTATGCTTCTGAATTCCGCGGCAGTAGTTGAAAAGTTTACAATTTCAATTCAACTTCAAAAAGTTTTCAATTTCAATTACTTTCAAATAACTGCACTCATGACTTTATTTGCTATTTTAAAAAGGAATAATTATTAAATTATCAGTTAAGAGGGTTAAAAGTGTTTAAAGGTCTCTGAAATTTTTAGGTTATGATTTATTGTCTAACAGAATAACGGCCCTGACTCGTTTAAATGACGTAAAATTGGTAAACAGTCAATTTTTCAGCAAGTTTTTCTTTGAACACAAACATTTTTTACAAAATCTGCCAATGTATGTATCTTATAAATTACAAAAATCCAGAAGATTGCTTGAATGCATGCAGAAACGCGGTTCCAATGAAAAATTGAAAAGTGATGTAATGACAGGCTGTAATAATTTCGGATGGGATTGGAAAGCATTCAGAAAAAAATTTTGTCTTTGTTAACAATTACAAACAGAATTGAATTGCATTCATTTTGAGACGAAACGTGGTCCCTATCATGGTATAGAAAAGTATTGGACAGAAATGGCATTCAAAAGTATTGGATAATTTCTACTACACCATACAGAGTTTGAATTATTTCAATCCTTTTCAATTCCTCGCTTCTTACTGGGTACAAAACATATTTGGAATGGAAACAATCCAAGGGGACAATAAATTCATTGTCGGAATCAATTTTACTGGCATTTTTTAACGAAATGGCTAAAAAATATAAGTCAACAACACTGCCGTATCTACACCTTGTAGATAGTGACTTTCTTTGTCAGTACGGCAAAACATATTATGGACGCTTTATTCAAAACTAAAAGCAACAATTAATATTAACGAAAAAATAGATATAAGTAATTATAATATTCTAACTGCTTTTATGAAAAAGAAATCTCGTGGATTTCCAGCAAATATGTGTGTATATAAGAAATAAATGAATAAAATGGAAGTAAACAATAATTAAAATGTAGAAAATGAATAAAATATGAATAAATAAAAAAACAATAAAGTTTAATAAGTAAAATGTTACAAATAAAAATACAGATAATAAATAAATCATTTATTTATTTATTTACATATGGGTCAAGCCCTATAATTAAAATCTAAGTTACAACCGGCAACTAAATTATATAAATTTGTCATTGTAACAGTTAGGCGCCCATTACAAATTTAAGTACAATTGATTTTGTCGTAATTAAAAGGTGAATTTCAAAAGATTTAAAAAAAAATTAATATCGCAAGATACATTGTTTGCCTCTCTATGAAGTTTATTAAGTATTGAAAAGTTGCCAAAATTAGTTTTATTAAAAGTTACAAAAAACGAATGATTGTTTCTGCAAAAATACTGTAATCATTCGTAGAAATACCCTTCCGAAGATCGTGAATCTTTGTACGTACGCTCTTGACGTTCTGATAGTAGGTCTGAAAAGAGGGGGCACGCCGAGAAGTGGAGATATTACGTAGAGAGATAACACATAGGGAAGTATTTATGGCAGTAGATTCTATGTGTTCGCTTTCGGTTAGGAAGACAGAGACGATACCAATGGACGAGGACGGGTTTTGACAATAGTCGGTATTCCTTAACGGATTACGAGAGATAGATTTGATTCTCCACTTTATTGACGAGTTGCTAATTCTTCCTTGACAAGTCTGATTTCCTCCTGTTGCATTCTCGTTTTGTCGATTGACATGCAAAGATCCTTTAACTCTTGAGAGGGAGACACGTTCTTTTTGGCACCGACAAATGTTTTTTTAGGCCTATTTTCTAAATATTACTAATCGATATTATTTACTAAAATTATTATGTTGTCCACATGTTGTCTTAATCTTCGGAATATTTGGTGCATTAAGAGGAGACGAACTTACAAAAGTAGAAGTACAGCATATCAAAGAACAAGGCAGTTTATTTCAAGTCGAAATCCCAAAAACTAAAACGATGAATCCGCGATCGTTCGTAATATCTGAAAATTTCGTTCATTTTGTGAAAAAGTATATTTTTCTTCGACCAGAAAAAAACACTACGACTACATCATTTTTTGTGAATTACCAACTTGGCAAATGCACAATGCCTAATAGTGCATCGTACACTGGACATTCTATTCGACATACTTCGGCTACAGTACTTGTTGTAGAAGGCGCCAATATATTGAAACGCTCAAAAGACTGTGGTGGATGGAAATCAAATGCTGTTGCCGAAGGGTACATCGCTGAATTTTTGGGTAATAAAAGGAAGATCGATGAAATCATAGAATCGTCATTGAATTTACCGTCCGTCGCAGACGATTCAGGAGCGTCAACATCCAAAATTCCCAAGAAGAACGTTTCGATATCTAGAATCGCATCTTCATCGACCGAAAATTCAAATATGGAACAACAAGTTTTCAATTGTCCGAACTGTAGTATACCAATTAATAATATAACAAAATGATAATTATCGACTAAACAAAAAACGCTCAAAGATTACAAAAAGAATATTTTTTTTATAATTAAAGAATAAGTTCATGTTAAAAATATTTCTAAATATTGTTCTTAAAACTTGGGAGTAAAGAAAATATTAATTAAATTCCTATTTGTTGTTAAAATTTATAAGACTTATTATTATTATGAATAAATATCGTTTTACAAACATTATAAAGCATAACATAAAACCGCTGCCAAGTTGTACATTTTTATAATGTTGGAGTTCATTTCATGAACACTTTGCTTCCTCATAGAAATAATAATAATTGAAATATAAGAATTAATTTTTATAAAAGAGTTAAAAATCATTAAATCTTGGTCCAAAAAATATGTTTTTATATATTCTTTAAGATGGTTATAATAGTTTAATAATTACACATAAGTTAATAAACAAGAATGTTGAAAAAATGATATTTTCCACAATTTTTGATTTTTCAAATACCAATAATTTGATAATTTTTGACCGAATTAGGTTCAAAAATAGGTTAATCAAAGCCTTTTTTAATGCTCTACAAGTTGGTAATGATACTTTAAAAGTTACTTTTATATTTTTTAACAAAATTCTCAAAAAAGTGTTATTTTCGAAAAATTTAGATTATTAAAACTTTAATATCTCTGGCTAATATAGACGAAAATTTATAAATGAAGGCAAAATGAAAAATGCAAAACAAATATAGTGAAACTTTATGAATCGGGCTGAAAATACTCTCATTTTAAGTTCCCCGGGAAGACCTACAATTTAAAAAAAAATTGAGGCCTTTAGCTCTTTCTCGTTCTGAGATATTGAGGCAAATGTAATGTTAGTACACACACACATCGGGACATTTTTTGAAAATCCGTTTTTTGTACTTCTGAGATAAAACTACATGAAAATTTTTTTTATTTATTTATAACATTTATACGGGCAATGCCCATTCGTGCATAAAGTACTAAAAGATTAGGTATAATGAAAAAAAGTTTATAAATATGTCAAAAAATCACAATCGAAAATTTTGCTAATACAATCCTTCCTCTATATGAGGAAGCAAAATAATATTTTTTCAGTCCTGCAATACTCACTCATTACTATTAATGATTTCATCAACAATGAAAATGAAAAGTAAGATTACAATTTTTTTTTAAAAACGGAGTGAGAAAAAACAAAGTGACGAGAATGAAACCTTTCTAAATTAGGGGAGACTAAGCGTGGTTGTTACAATTTTGATAAAAACAGTTACTGTGATTAGAGTTTAACTGCATAATAAGATTACAATAAAATAATATTGTGTATTGTAATTGTCTCAAAAAAATTTGGTTACAAGAATCGAGAATATAAGTTTCATTTGATTTATTTACAGTTAGATGTTTACTACATTTTGTATTAAAAATTCAATAAAATAAAATTTTTTTAGTTAAGCAACAAAATAGCTTTCTCTTTTTTTTCTTTTTTCTTTCATTCTTTCGTCGTCAAAATAAATAAATAAAATTGTTTAAACCGTATAAGGCCTCGTAAAATTTATTACAACAAAATAGCTTTCTAATTTATTTATTGTGCTTTTGGAGATTCTTGTTTTTTAAATTCTTTAAAAATTTCGAATATTATGAGAACCACTGGAAAACGATATTCGTCTGTCTACCTACACCTACAAGCAGATTTTTCCTCTCGCTTTGGAGATTTCCCTTTTTCATAGTATAAAAGAAGGAGAATCTCTCCATTTTTTCTACTAAATGATTCAATATATATCGGACTAATTTTGTTTTTGAATTATTAGATTTTTATGCAAATTAGTGTTCAGGATTTTTTGTGGGGTTACTAATTACAAATTCGTCGTCAGATTTTGAAAATTTAAAGTGGTGTATGCAACATGAAAAAAAATTTTTAAAATGTTTTGAGTTTCTCGTTCGATTATGAACATGTTTTTTGAGGTTAAAAAGTCCTGACGTGATGGAGCAAATCGGACTTCAGATTCGTATTCAGAGCATCAAAATACGTCAGAAAATCATATTTCGGTTTGCTTTAAAAAAGTTCGATTTTTTTGTGGTTTTGTGTAATTAATTTATTACTGGTGTACGGAAATTATGATGTTTTTTAATGTTTATGTCTAATTATTATAAATGCGAGTATTTTCCATATATTATTAAAATATGCTTTTTATTTAAAATTATGTTGCTGTACCCAAGCGACGAATTAGAATAATATTACCTATTTCATTTAAAATAAAATAACAAATTTTATAATAAAATTTAATTTTTTTAAACCTGCATCACGATTAGCATGTATTTTCTCTTATTTTTTAAATATCTTAAATTATTATTTAATAATGTTACAATATTATCGTTTAAAAATGAATATCTTTTTTAAAATACTAAATATAAAATTTTTCTTTCTTCATTTAACACTCTAAGAAAAGATAATTAATTTTAATTGATAAAATATTAATTCCAAATGTTCTGGGTAAAATGGAACGCCTTAATAGCAAAGTTTAGCTGGCACCTTACTCAATTTCTCATCGAGGATGAAAAGTTTACTAGCTCTCTAAAGTGAGTCTGAACTTATAGCACTGGTAGGGTAAGTGTGCGCTCTTAAATAAAATATAGTTGTTGCAATACTACAACGAAGTTAAAGTTTTCTTTCGGCTTGGAAAATTGGAAAATTATTTTAAATATTATACTTAAATATATTATAGATTTTGAATTTTGCGAGAAAGATACAAAAAAATATTTGAAAAAATTCTTTATAAAGAGTGTTTATAGTTTAGTTATAAACAGTATTTAGAAAAGTTTTACTGTATAATGTAATTTATAAATTCCAATTTCCAAAGACATTTTTATATTTTGAAATTCTGACATTTTTAATTGTTTAATTCTCGTTTTGTTGTAAAGCAAATTGATCGTCGAATTAAATCATTAAAGTGAATTGACATACCGTAAATTGTGAAATGATTTATTTAAAGAAAAGCTGATTCAACTAATTGAATCGAAGTTTTGTGAAAGAAATTGAATTAAAGAATAATAAAATCTTAACGAAATAATTTGAATCGAGTAAAAGAAATTTAATTAAATAATATCGTTGATGTTCTATATAAAAGTGTAAGCTAAAATAATATATATATATATATGAAATAATATCCGCGAAAGAAAAGTTGAAATTAAAAATTTCAACCTCCGTCTAACGGACATGAAAGTTGATCGATTAAATAATATCATCAACCAAATATTTAAATGCACTGACCCTGTAGTTTGAATATTAAAAGTTAATTTAAATTTATCAATCTATCATATACTATTGTTGGAACAAATTAAAATAGATGCTATAAAAAGGAATAAAGCTGGTTTTTATGTCTGGCTATTTAAATAAAATTACAAAAGTTTAAAGGTAGTAATAATATATAAAATTTATTAATTTTATTGGTGAGCGAGTTGGTGAGTTAAATTATCAATTAAATATTAATTATACTCAACACAATCTTACACGAATTCAACAAATTCAACAGAATCTCATTCTATTTAAATAAACACAATATTAAATTTGCAATAACAAATCCTGAATTCCCAAATAAACGCTCCACAACTTCTCGCCCAGATACCTTTTAGAGTTCCTCGTCCTGCTTCTAGAAATCTACAACCCTTTTACCTTGATCGGACCTCAAATGCAGTCGCAGAAGTCGCACCCTTGTATTTTTCGTGCAACCACATAAACTTGATGTTCACACAAATCAAGCCCGACGTTGATTTGTTTTTCTCATCTAGAAAAACTTTCCAATCTGCTCTTGATATTTATATTGACAACTGTTGTTGACAATGTCGTTCTCAAATTCTACTATCAATTTAATTTTTTGTTTTTTAGACTTAAGTATTGTTAAATAATTAATTTTATTTTTTTTCGTAACCCATGTATGGTCCATCTTGGACTGCGGAAAAGATTATGTAAATAAATAAATAAATAACTATTGCAAAATAATTATAAAATAATCATTGTAAACTAATTGTTTGAAATAACTATAATTGTCAATACATGTAAAATTATAAGATACACATATTATATTTCTAATCTCAAGGAATTTCAAGTTGAATAAACTGTTGGAATAAACTTACCTGTCAGTTGTAAAAGAGGAAAAACAATTATGGAGACAAAATATTTTTTGCTGTTTTATTAATTTTTAGTGGACAATTAGTATTAACATGAAAATAGAAAACAGGATAGAAAACTTTATCTACAAAATGAAAAATCAATTATTTAAAAAAGTTTTTTTTTTAAATTGGATATCTTTTCACAAACATTTAACCTTACAGATTCAATATAAGTTCATTGGAGATGAATGATACGCGATACAACTTCATAATTGTAGAATTGTCCTAGTTATCTAACTATGAGACATCGGTGGACCATTACAAAATTTGTAAATATGGATTTATGTATGAATAAATGTACATTGTAGAAAACTTTTTCTGAGTACAATCTACGTTTTATTGACAATCGAATTCTAATGGTGAACATTGGAAAATAATCGATACTGTACATGGCGATTTCTCGACATCAAACCTTTCCACTTGAGTCATCCCGAAAGTAGCTATAGTGGAAGTCGAGGACTGATCACCTATCTAAGTACTAATCGTACTCAAGTGAGCTTAGCAGAAATTTATCTAAAAGTTACAATCGTTGGGCCATCGATAACACAAAGTTGGATAAACCAAAAAAATTTTTAGTCTTCTAAAATTATTTTTTTCAAGATTTTTTAACCATCAGGCCAACCATGGTTAGAAATCATATTGACAGCCAAAGGCTTAAAAAAGTGATAACATCAGATTCCTATATCCTACAATAAAAATATTATTATAATATTTTAGAAATACGATCTTCAAGGTTGAAAAAGTCAGATATTGATAGAAAGTAGAAAATAACTCTATAAACATATACATATATATCCAGATTATGTAAGTGTGTGTCTAATTAAAACGATCTGCAAAAAATTTGCATACGTTTAGCGAATTAATATGTCTGCAAAAGAATTATTACGACAAAAGTCTGTAAATATCAAAATTTTTCTAGTCAAATTACACAATCAATGAAATTATCCTAGTTTGGAAATCAGAATATCATTTTTTATAATTCATACTGTTTTAAAGATTGACGAATTCATAAATATTTTTTGTTGACTACAAACTAATAAATTTCTTGGAACGTGTATTAAACATTGATTGAAAATTTAACAAAATGTTTACGATTGCATGAGTTTTGAAAAAGGTACCTCAAGGTTTAAGTTGCAAGGATTATTATAAGTAGAAAT
Source organism: Leptopilina heterotoma (assembly GCF_015476425.1). Lineage (NCBI taxonomy): Eukaryota > Metazoa > Arthropoda > Insecta > Hymenoptera > Figitidae > Leptopilina > Leptopilina heterotoma. The sequence goes on from NW_025111153.1 coordinate 1,368,378, forward strand.
CGAGGTGAATGGCATGCGATTCTGGTTACATTTTATACTTGGGAAAACGAGACCCAGTGTCGGCACGTGGAGACAGAAAGACGCCTTACGTCGCGACGCCAACCTTGAACCCCTACGATAACCATTTTCTCGTTCTGCAGGAAGGCCAGGGTCAGTATCGAGCGTTTTTGCCTTCGATTATGAACTCCACTTTTTATTTTACTCATTAGCTGTATGGTAAATGCAATTACATATTTCAAAAACTTTTAAATACTATTTCGTATCAATCATTATGAATTTTGTATATATATTTTGTTGTATTTTGACTTACTCTTACAAGTATTTCAACGTTATGTTGTAAGTCAAACATTCCATATTGCCTGGTAATGATATTTAGTCAATATTGCAACAATAATATTTCTTCTAAGTAATTAATTTGTCATTTTTAACATTACTGTTTTTAGGATTTCGTGCTTGGAAAAAAACCTTCATCTGGAACAGCGATAAGTTTCTCTAGAATAGCAAAAGTATTGAATTGACACAATTTGGCTTATATAATGAAATTTGAAGTAACAAAGGGGTTACACGCTATAAGGGTTGAAACCCTTATATCGAGTCATGGGTGTCGTCCTTTTATTGTACCATAGCAACGGTTGTTATGAAAATGGTAACATAACATTGTTCGAAATTTCTATGTGATCACGTATGGGTTTCAATATAAGTTCTCTTGCAAGTTCCATGTATTTTCTTGCATGTTCTAATATGAATAACCCCATATATGGGAACCTTCCTGGGATCCTATACGTAAACACGACCGAGTGATAAAATCATTATTTTATATTATAAGAATATTGTTACTGTAACTTTTTCAAAATTATTTTTATCAATTTAACATTATTATTATTACATTCTGATCACATGTGAAGGTATTTTTTAGAATTTTTAACTAAAATTTTTTTTTAAATCAATGAACAATTATTTTTACATTTTATTTTCAATCCTACGAATATTCTTCTACAAAAAAGAGGAATTTTTGTTTATATTTGAAAATTTAGTTTAGTGTTTCCTTCCATTTTGCTTAAAACATGTATTGCTGATTACGAATCCGCAATCAGTTTTTTTAAATTCAAGATGGTGTATCAAGAAATTAAATTCTATTTAATTACAGTCAGGTCTCCAAAAAGTAACATTTTAAACTGCGACAAACTTCGAACTGTAACAACTAGTTGCGCCCACATGTTACCATAGCCACTGCTACTATATAAATTATTAAAATAGTTTTTCTAATAATTATCTTGACTAAAATCAGTAATTTCATTGATCGAATTCATCTTTTAACAAAATATATATACTCGGTAAGGAATTCCTATGTATCGAAAACTTTTTTATATTATACAAAAACAAACAATTAAACTACGTTGTGAAATTTTATGTAAAATTATAATTAATTAAGAATATTGTATAAATATTTACAAAACGTGGAATAATATTCCTACCAACTCAAAAACATATTGAAATAATATCCCTACTATTTTAGAAAGATACTGACCTAGGATACAACCCTTAAGGACTCAGCCTCTTAATGAGGGTTGGTTCAAGAAGGGCCAATCCTGAAACGACAGAATCAAATCTTTTTACTTTTCGCCATTTTCTCTTCTCCATTTTCTTCTAAAAACCCAATCCAATAATTTGTCAGCCTCTTTTTCCATTTCGCTAACAATATTTTCCAAAAACTTAGAATCTCCCAAAAATCCTAGTGGGGACATTACTTTAAAAACTGTTTCCTCACAAGGCAAATCAGTTAGTTTTCACTCAATCATTATCTACTAGAAAAATAAGAAGTTCTTATTCAACATTTTAATTTCCAAATTCAAAATTTAAATCTTTAAGCTCAATTCACACTCCAAGTTCAAGGTTCAATCTTTTTAGTCCAATTCACATTCCAAGTTTAAAAATTTATATGATCAACTTTTTAATTTAAATTCTTTCAAATCAGTGAATCAACATTAAACTAAATTCACTTCAACAATCGATATTATTTCACGTTCGAGGAACAGTTTTTAAACCTAATTCAATACGAATATATTCCCAAACTATTAGACGAAAGTCTAGGTTTGAAAATAATTACTTAATAATACTAAATTATTAAATTAAAATAGTTTATATTACGTTCATAGGACGTAACATATGTTATTAGTCTAACAATTAATTTCCAATAAAAACATTTAAGTTATTTATGTAAAAAAAGTAGATTATGGTAGCTCAATTTAAGTTAATTAAATTAATTAAAGTTAATTAATTTAAGTTTAAATTATATATATATATATATATATATATATATATATTTAATTAAATTTTTTTTAAGATAAGTTTACAGAACAGAAACAAATTAGAAAATCCTTATGAAATAATACAATAAAGCTGATTGAAGTAGCATGTTAATTAGTGGAAAATAAACAGTTTAGTTGATTAATTAATATAATCATGTAATAGAAATCAATTGCCCTAACAATCTATGCTATGGTCCAAGTGTAGAGAATTCTTGAGATGATCACGATATTGCCATTAATTGGTATCGACCTTTGGTCTATCAATAGAAGCTAATAATAATAAGCTTACAGCAACTATTTTATTGTATATAATAATTAAATTATAGTAGATTTTAACAAAATGAAAAAGTCAATTTTTAGTTTATATTACTGAAATACTTCAATTTTAATTACAAAATATTTTTAATTAATTTGTTTAATTAATAAAATAATGTATATTATTATTGATTTGTTTACATTATAAATATCATATTTTCCATATTTTTCACTTTTATGTCTGAATGAAATTCAAGTTCAGATTAAATGTATTGTGTAATACAAATACATGCAGATAGTTGGCAGTATGCCGGATGCACTTGACCCTGCACTTGCAGTCAACCGCATCTATAGCTATTTCTAGTAAAGGAGTGAGGTACTAGGGGTTGAAGCTAATGTATTATAAATTAGACTGTGGTATTGAGATTTACGATAAATATCTATTCAACGTTTATTAACCTTAATTATTTAAATGCAAAGTGGTTTGTTTATTTTAGAGAAATTTTATATTTTTTTCATAAAACATATCCAAGTTAAAATTTATATTTTCTAAAGTTAAGAGTAAAAATAATAATGTATTAAAAAAATACCTACCTTTTACTCGTTTAAACAAGTAATCAATTACGTTATCAAATTGTTGTAGTAAAGGTGCCAAATAGGAGACAGTCAGTTAAAATGATTAGATTATATATTTAGTTAGCTAACTTCATTATCGTTAAATTTATTCACATTGTGAACCTAGCTTAATTTTTCTTACTACACGGAGAGACCGAGATTACTAATTTTCGTATAAAATCACACTAGAATTTACTATTTTCACATTGCAATCACCGGAAATAAGGGGACTTTTTGTATTTTTTACTATTTTCTACACTAAGTCACTAATCCGACAAATGTTCACCAAATTAGCAAAGTTTCTTACTATTTCGACCAATAGTTCCAAACAACTGTAGTAAACTCAGAAGTATTGTGTACATAAAATTACTATAGTCGTTTGTAAATGCAGAAAGAAAGAGTGAAAGAAAAAATACGGATTTTTGTCGCCGGTTTCCCGTCAATTCTTGACTAATGGAGGTAAAACTGGAAGGATTTCTACATACACAGACACACACACACATATTTATTTGTTGGATAAATATTTGAAGACACACACATGTTTATTTCACTTATATGTATAGACGCGGTTAATTAATACACTAATACACAACTGCACGCACGACAACGAATTTCACTGAAAGTATACATCTTTGTTTCCTTATATATTGAATGATGAAAATTTACAGCACTTACGAGAAAGCAGTTTACTTTTAACAACTTATTATAAGACATAGTTCTTGGGACAGGAATAAATGCAAAATTTATTAATTTATAATGGTCAATTGGACCTACGTTTCACTTTATATTTAATTATTGTAGATCCGCTATTTTGAGTTTTAAAAAATTGAAACCAAATTTGTAATTAGCATCTCGAAAACCCCCGAGTGACAAGTTTAAAGCAAATACGTCAAGTTTTAAATAAGTGGGCAGCCATATTGGATCCGCCATTTTGAATTTTAAGAAATTAACACCGTATTCGTAATCAGCAACCCCAAAAACCACTAACTAACCAGGTTCAAGCCAATCTGTTATATTTTTAAAGAAATCGGCTGCCATTTTGAATTTTGGAAATCCGTCATTAGAATCATGATCAGCGACACAAAAATCCCACGAGTAACAAAGTTTCAAAGGAATTGGTTAAGTTTTTAAAATTCGTTCGCCATATTTGCGCCGACATTTTGAATTTTTGAAAAATTGATAGCAGATTCGTTATGAGCGACAACTTTAAAATTCAAAATGGCGGATCCAATATGGCTGCCAAATTTTTAAAAACATGACGGATTTGCTTGAAACTTGACACTCAGGGGTTTTTGAGAATGCTGATTACGAATTTGCTTGAAATTAACGGATTTGCTTGAAACTTGTTATTTAGGGTCTTGAAGCGTCTAGGTAATAAATTTTTTGTGTAAATAAATAAAATAAACATTTAGGGGTAGTTTTGTAATTTAGGGGTTATTTTTAAAGGGTTATTTACTTTTGTCATAAATTTTAAAGCTGTAAAGAATATTTATAAATTATTTTGGAGTTTACAGAATCTTTTATTATTTTTTAACCCTCTTAAACAAAATTTAAGCGTGGTTTCATAGGTAAGGGATGGTTTATAAGGGGTTGATCATTGTCATTATTAATATTATGTGCAAGAATGTTTTTTTTGTATGTGAAAATGAAATAAAAATTTTTCTCCAATAAGTACTGCTATTTATACTCCTAAGGGGTTGTTTTTTAAAAATAATAATAGTTTTAAGGGGTACAAAGTGTTAACAATTTTTGTTTCTTTATTAATTAAAAAATAATTAATTATAACCAATAACAGTTCTGTTTATTAAACTGCGAGATGTTACGTATGAATTCGTAACTATTTTAAATTTTTTAAACTTTATTATTTTCAATAATTCTTTATATTATATAGCTTTATTAAAAATTGAAAATTTTGTAATTAGAATTAAATACACTTAAAGCACATACACAACATATATATTATTCACGTGACATATATATTTATTATTTTGACTTTATCTAAATAGTAATTTTTATTTAGTTTTCTTTGTTCCAGAAATATTTAAAAATATACTGTTTTATAAAAATTAAGAATCGTTAAGAAAGTATGGACAACGCCCACATTTCGAAATTAAATTTAATAATTTCGAAAGAGTTATTTTCCATCGAAAAAACTCTATTTGTATTGGTATCAATACTAAAAAAAAGAACACATACAAACAAAACCACAGTGGAAGGAGGTCATTCAACTCATTTCATTCCACTTTAGGGATTTTCAAACTTGCGAAAAGCTTGCCCGGCAACAACAAAGTTCAATGAGCTGTGTGCAACAGTCTCCCCATTAACGTCATTTGGACGAAATTTCCATTACTTCTATTGATTCAACGATTGAGTTGTAATTCATTCCTCCCGCAACAAAGTTGTGTAAAAGTACTTTGTTGCTCTCGGGAATTGAGAGTTTTCTTTATTTTATTTCATATTTCTGTGAAATCGGAGATTCATATTTTGTACCCAAACTAAAGGTGTATTTATAACATTTTTCATTAAAATATTATGAATATATGATTGGTTTTCAAAAATCTCTTCAGCCCTTTCAAGATCCTCCATATTCACTTTCAAAAATCTGATTTCAGATTCGTAATCAGTGACTCCAAAACTTTCCAGTCACTATTTTTTTTATTTTACCCATGAAAATGACAAAAATATGGCAATTGTGGCAATACATTGCAATTTATATCGTTTAACCTTCGCTCTACCAACGATTTTTTATAACGCGGGCTCCGATGTGGTCACCCGGGGTTACCAAACGCTTTTTTATTTTTATTTTCCAAAATCGATTTAAATTCATCAAAGTTTTTCCATATAATTATATGTTAATACAAATACTGTATTTCAAAAATATTTTTATAGATATTGCAGATAAAAATTAAATTATTATTTAAATAATTTTTAAACAAATTATTATTTTTATTTACCAACTTTTTACTGAATGCACCAAGAAAGTTGCAGTTTTTTTCCAAATTTTGCAATTTACTAAACTCTATGTAATTACAGGTAAAGAATAAAAATTGAATTATTATTTAAACAATTTTTAAACAAATTATTGTTATTAATTACTAACTTTTTACGGAATGCACCTACAAAGTTGCAGTTTTTTCGCAATTTTGCAATTTACTAAATTCTTTATAATTACAGCTAAAGAATTAAAATTAAATTATTATTTAAATAATTTTTAAACAAATTATTATTGTTATTTACCAAATTTTCATTGAATACACCTAGAAAGTTGCAGTTTTCTTCCTAATTTTGCAATTTACTAAACTCTATATGATTCCATATAAAGAATAAAAATTCAACTATTACTTAAACAATTTTTAAACAAATTAATAACTTTTTTGTAAATTGTAATCTGTAATTATATAGAATTTAGTAAATTGCAAAATTACGAAAAAATTGCAACTTTCTAGGTGCATTCCGTAAAAAGTTGGTAATTAATAACAATAATTTGTTTAAAAATTGTTTAAATAATAATTCAATTTTTATTTTTTATCTGTAATCACATAGAGTTTAGTAAATTGCAAAATTAGAAAAAAACTGCAACTTACTAGGTGCATTCTTTAAAAAGTTGGTAAATAGCAACATTAATTTGTTTAAACAAATAAAAAATTTATTGTAAAATCATAATATATTGCATTAATTGACATAAAACAATTTAACTGTAAAACTTTGATGATTTTATTTTTTTTTGCAATATACAAAATAAGCATCCGTGAAATTTTCAGTAGTCTTGTACATACTTTTTTAATTATTATAAATAAACAAGAAATGCAAAATTCGAGATTTTCAACTTTTCTCATTGTTTGGTTACCCCGGGTGACCGCATCGGAGCGAGAAGGTTAAAGAAGAGAATAAATTAAATAGGTACAGAATATATAAAAATTAAATTTTCAAATTTGCATAAACTAGAATATTTCAAAAATTGTTCAATTAAGTTCTCTTCTCAAAGATCAAATTATCTTAAGTAGACTACCGATATATTTCAAATTAGATATTTTTAAACTTGTTCTAAATTCGATTATCCACTTGTCACGTAACTAACACTAACGAGACACCCTACAGTTACAAATGATGCGACAAATAAAACTCGTAAAATTTGTAGAAAAGTAAAGAGAAAATGTTACTTTTTTCGTATTAAGTTAAAAATATTTTTAATAATATATAATATAATAATTTCTGATAATTTTCAAACATAGTTTTATATTTTTGAATAAATTATAGTTTGAAATATTTAATTAAAAAGAGGTGTTTAGTGTCTTTCAAAGAATAAAATAACTCGAGTCAAACTTTTTGACCTAATTTCCTCTTGCAAAGTATAAATTTTAACCTAATCCTCTTCTTTGAAATACCTAGTGGCGGTTTTCATTATACAAAACAACTCTACAACTTCAACTTCTTGCTTTTTAATCCTGAATGACTCATTGTCTAATTTTACCTCTAACTTTCAGACCTGAATTTTGTCTTCTTATTAATTATTAAATATAGTAAGATATGTGTAAAGATTAATCATGATGTATCAGGAAAAACTTAAATTAATAATATTTGTGTATAATATTTTTTATGAATTATTTTTATCTACAAATAATTTAAGACAAGAAACGTAATAATTTGCTGGGCGCTTTTTAAGACAAGAGGTATTTTGTGATGAAAATAACATCATACCGCACGTATAATTTGGTTTCAAGTCCAAAGTTTCCACAGTTCATGCGGTGACTAACTTAACAACTGACGCAAAAAGCTCAATTGCTACATGTCTCATAGACCTCGAAAAAGCCTTTGAAACCGTTTGGCTAAATGGTCTCTTTTCCAAAGTAATAAGAAAAGGCTTCCCTTTCCACCTGATTCGCATTCAAACTCAAAAGATTTAAATAATAATTTTTTAAATATTTTAATGTTCATTCTTATGTTTCTAATAATTGTTAGTAGGGTAAACCAGACAGTAGTCGGACACTTAAGAAAATCTTTTTAATGCTGTTAAAAAATAGGAATTAAAATTTCTTCCACGTGTGATCCTTATGGTCTGATAAAACTATTATACCAATCATGTTTACAAAAAAAATATTTTATTCTTTAAAAGAATTTGCAGTAGTCGGCCGTTCAAAAAAGCCTTCAAAAACTGTACAAAATTTTTTTTTCTCATTTACAAAAGTTTAGATTTGTTTATGATGACGTAAGAAATTATTAGTAACAAACAAATTATTTTTATCTCATACGGGTTTATAGCTATTCAAAATTGAAAAGTGGTCGACTACTTTAGAGTGGCCGACTGCTGTCTGGTTGATAATTGAAGGAAAACAAATTTTTAATAGAACTCATAAGTATAATTTTTTCTGAAAAAAATGCAAAGTACCCGATTCTGCGTAATCGGAAGGGCAAGAGTATCAAGAAATGTAGAAAATATGGGATTATTAAAAAAGTTTATTGAATTATCATTTTATAAGAGACTGAATTTTCCAAAAGAAATAAAGTTTCTAAAGAATTAATTAAAAATACTATTTTAATCATGAAAACCATACATTCAATATTTTAACTTCAAAACTTAAGCAACTGCAATCAATTTTTTTTGTCAAACAAAAGTGTCAAATAAAATTAATAAAATTAACCAAATTGTATCTAAACTTTAAAACAAGAAACAAAACCCATATATTTAAAAATAATCAAAAATACTTAAGGTGTGACGAGTCTGACTAACTTTTCCCTATTTACTTTAATTATTATTAAAGAAGACTTTGTCTTAAATTGTTCAAAAATCGTTAGGTAATATAATTACTCAACACTGAAAAAACCTAGTCTCAAAATGAGTAGCGTACGCTACTCATTTTGAGTTGCAACAAAAATGAGACTCTTAGGTGGCGCCACGTTCTATGGCGTTTAACATAGTCTCATTTTGAGATGCAACAAAAATGAGACTGGGTTTTTTATGTGAAGAGAATTTGTTCCAAGTAAGAAGAATGATCATTGCCAGCGATTGGAGAAGTTTATGGATAAATTGTAGGATTTTAATGTTTAGTGAAACATTTGAAAATATATACATGAAATTATTTGAGAGTGCAAGTTTTAAATTTAAAAACTTTTCTTACTTACATGTTAGGTACTTTATTTTCATTACTTTGAAGAATAATAGCAACATATTCTTCACTCGCTGACGCTCGCTCAGGTGTATATGTAATTATGGGTGTGAAATGTAATCTAAAACAACATTTACATATAATAACATTTACACATAGGTAACATAAAAATAACCCTGTACATTTATCTAAAACGAACTTGTTAAGTATAAAAATACCTGTACGTCAAATAATACAAAATACAGCCTTTTAAAAGTATTAAATTCTACGTGTGTGATATAAGTGCCTGCAATATCAATTGTTTTGAGGAACTTGAAAGACAAAAACGTTACTTTCTTAGAAAACAATTTGAAGAGCAAATGTCAAAAGACGGTAGAAGATTAAACAGTGCTAAAGCAGAAAAAGGAGCTTTTATCAATAAGGCATTCTATTTCAAACCATTCAACCTTTAAAAGACGATCCCAGACAGCATTTTTCAAGAAAAGATTCTATTAAAATAAAAGTATAATATATATATTAAGTAATATAAGATTTTAAAAGAGAATCTAATGCCCTTTAAATTGTTTTCAATATCTTTTTAAATTAAAATTGACTAATTTCACAGAGAACAAAAATTTGCAACATGTTTCTTCTGTATACGTAAACGAGTTACACAAAATAGTGATATAATCATGGTGTAATAATGTATTCCGAACATTGTTCATAGAAAATCGCTTTGGCTTTAAATATTGTTTGCAAAAAGTCTACCAAGGAATATGAACATATTTGTTTCAGAATTATTTAGTTTACTGACAAGTTTTGTAATATTATGTATATTGTCATCATATTTTTCAATTTCTGTAGAATGAGCAGAGTGTGCCAACATTATATATTTCATAAAAATGAGGCAAACTCACGTTTATTTTTACAGAGCTCTGCATTCCGTTTGGTTTAGCATTTTTATGAACTTAGGACACGTGAATGGATCGAATGAGATTTATAGGGTCTTTTATTTATACTTCGACGCACATGGAAAAAAAGTTCGCCTCTAATTCGGGAACTTCGTTCTTAACTCTTGGATACGACGAGTATTTCATAGAAAATTCAAGGTTGCCTTTTTAAATATGTCATTCATTACCATTTCTCTAGAAGTTAAAATTATTTTATCACTTCTCAGCAAACTGTTTTTGAAAAATTCAGGAACTATTCAAGAAAGACGAACAGTTAGGTGAATGTAAGAAAAAATCGATTCTGTTCTCCCTCCCATTTTCCATCCTTAACACACTCGTATACTTGAAGGTCACATACAATTTTTATTAAGATTCTAAAACAGAAAAACCATATTAGAGAAAAATCGACGGTGGCTGGAATAGAACTCGTGTACCCAAGGATACAAGTCCGGCGTGTTTCCCCTGAACTGAACAGAAGCGTTAAATATCTCTGCATGAAATAAATCTAAAAGGCAAACAAGTCTTATTGGCTGTGGTTAAGACTGTTGCGCACCTACATTTCTTAACTAGTTTCCGTATTTTTCAGACACATTTGAGGCTAGTGACATTAATTTTTTAAGAAATACACAAAAACTCACTTTGTAAAAGTAATAAAAATAAAACTATTGAATCAGTTATAGCTTTTTCTAAATCAGTTCCCGAATTTCTTCCTAACATTTATTGACTACTATTGAATATACTAGATTATTTCAGAATTTTTACGACCTATCCAAGAGTTAAGAAATAGTTTCCGAAATACCGGAGTACTTTTTTTCCCGTGCATCTTATATTTCGTCTTGTTAACAATTCTTTAAATTTATAATAAAAAATTTCATTCACCACTTATAATTTTGGATATATTTGAAATTACTGTGACAATATAATTACCTATTTTTAATTTTTTAATTTCAATTTTTTTTAAAAACATTTGTTACGTCGAACTAACCCAATTATTATATTCCCAAGTGTTTCCCGATTTAATTTTAATTAGTGAAAATTAAGAGGCTTCTGTTTCCGGTACCGTTTCGGTGTACACGCGTTTGGAAAAAGTTAAAATTTTTTTTAGAAATTTAAAGGTTTTAAAAAAGGGTGGGTAGTGTAGAGTGTTGAGTGTGTATTGTAATTGGCGATAGTGTAAAGGAAAGGTATGTTTGCATAGAGTAGTGAATGTATGAGTGATAAAAAAGGTAAAAAAAAAAATTGTGTTTTGTGAGGTTAGGTTGCTTAAAGTGAGAGAGAGGAGAGAGAGACAGAGGAAAATTTTTGAGCATTGAAGTATTAAGGTAGATTTCTGGAATAGCTGAGTTTGACTCAAGTAGTGTTAGCGAGAATGAGAAAAAGGCGCGAGTATTTGAAAGGGGGATAGGAAAGAATTGAAAAAAGATGACGTGTGAGGATTGCATGGATTTGTTGGAATTAGTATGGATGTTGAACGATGCGATGGATAAAGGAGCTAAAAGAGTGAAGGGAAATTTGATGGATATCTGTGAGGATGGGGAATCAAGGGACAAAGAGATAGTGGAAATTAAAATGTGGAATGAATGGGATAGTAAGTGGAAAAAGGAAAAGGAAAGCATGTAGAGAAGAATGAATTGATTGAAAAAAATTATAAAGGAAGTGAATGAGGGGACTGAGAAAGTTAAGGGAAGTGAATATGAGAGGTTAAAGTGGAAAATGGGAGATTTGTCAAGACGAGTGGATGTAGTAGAAAAAGAAAAAAGGAAAAAGAATGTAGTGATCAGAGGTATGAATGTAGGTGTGTTGGAGGGTAAAAGAGCAGTGGAAAAAGTGTTGGCGTGGGTGGGGGTTAATGTCTCAGTGAAAAGGGTACAAGCGTTAGGAAGGGGTGAATATGCTTTACTACAGTTATGGTTGGTGGAGTTGGGTATTGAGGAAGAGAAAATGGATGTGACGAGGGTGAAAGGAAGACTGAAAGGAAGTGTAATAAGAATAGATGAGGATAGAAGTTGGAGGGAGAGAAGAATGTTATGGCTATTCAGAGAAAGAGCGTGGACGGAGAGAGTGAATGGGAAACAGGAAACAGGATGACTGGAGGGTGTAAGAGAGGTGAGAAAGGAGTAGATGGTTTTTGAAAAAGGGTGGGCGAATTGGGTCGAAGCCAGCATGGGCATAGAAGGAACTGGAAACGGAAGCCCGGCACTGGGGATAGGTTAAGAGCGTAAGGTTGAGAGCGTGGAGAGAGTTGAGTTTAGGTTAAGTTGTATTTAAAAAATGTTTAGTTGTAAGGATTTTTGTAAATATAGGTTAAGTTTATTATGTATGTATTTGGGAGTCTCGAACCCTACCTATTGTAAAGAGATTAAATAAACTAATAATAGTGAAAATAAAGATTGGGATCTGAGTCTAGTGGTCTCTTATTATCTTGGAACATCGGGTGGTCCTTCTTAGGTTGCGTCATCCAAATACTTTTTGTCTTTTCACAGGCAAATTAGCTTCTCAGTTGTTGCACTTCGACAATTATGACTTATGATCCTCGTAAATTTTCCTTGTGTTAATTATGAATTCACAAAACTCGAACAAGACTTCCGAACACAGGATTTTAGAAAAACTTGGTAAAAAGAATATTTGTACTTTTTACTGGTGTGTAGACAACACAAAAATATTAGACTGACATTTAAAAGAACCACTGTTGAAATTTTTAACTCACGTGCAGGAGACCAGTTTTTGATAGTAAAAAAATTAGACTGTCGCGTAGAGAACCACTTGTTACAGATGAAAATTTTAGACTGATTTTAATTGTAGTTTCCATTAATATTATTTTATTGATTATACATATTGTTTATTGAAAATTTTGGGACGCATGATTATTCCCCAAATGTCATTTTTCCGAAATGTCATTTTACCGAACTGCACTTTTGCGAATAGTCATTTTTGCGAAATCCATTTTTTCGAAATGTCATTTTTACGAATAGTCATTTTTGCGAAAAGCCATTTTTGCGAATAGTAATTTTAGCGAAAAGTCATTTTTACGAATATTCATTTTTGCGAATTGTCAATTATGCGAATCACCATTTTTACGAATCGTCATTTTTGCGAATAGCCATTTTTGCGAAAAATACAATAGTAAACTTGTAGGTATATATAGATTCACTATTGTATTTTTCGCAAAAATGACAATTCGCAAAAATGACTTTTCGGAAAAGTGACAATTCGCATAAATGACATTTCTCAAAAATGAAATTTCGCAAAAATGACAATTCGCAAAAATAGCTTTTCGCAAAAATGACAATTCGCAAAAACGACAATTCGTAAAAATTACTTTTCGCAAAAATGGCTATTCGCAAAAATGACATTTCGTAAAAATGTCGATTCGCAAAAGTGACAATTCGTAAAAATGTCGATTCGCAAAAGTGCAGTTCGGTAAAATGACATTTCGGAAAAATGACATTTGGGGAATAATTATGCGTCCTAAAATTTTACGATGACGCAACACATTTTTGAAAAAAATATATTTTAACAAAATTCTTTAGTTTCACTAATAATGTCAGCTTTTTATTTTTAAGCTGATGTAATAATGGTAGCTAATTATTGGCATCGGCGTGTTCATCCTACGATTCTACCTGTAGTGGTCCAGAATTGGACAATTCGTTGTCAATTATAAAAGAATAATGGTTTTGTTACTTCCCAATATTGAGCCATTATTACGCCAATGGTCTTTTTCCCACTGGGTTGTTACATCACCCTTCTGAAACAATTTTATTGGGAATTGGAAAATATAGTAATCTTGCATCACCAAAATTGTTTGTTTCCAATATTTGATTCAATATGGTTTTTGGGGTCGGTCGCTATGGATATGAATCTAGAATCTGATTTTTAAAATTCAAAATTACTTTCTCTCCCTCAATCTTGGCAATACTGGAAAGTTCTTCTGGATGATCTGAGATTAAAAATATTGTGGCGGTTCGCTTAAGGTTGTGGTAAACCAAGTCGAGATTTGTTATTTCATATTAATCTTTACGACTAGCAAAAGTAGGGGAAGGGAACGACTCGATTGAAATAACACAACACGACCAAATTACCTTAATTGAGAAATGAACATGTAGAAAAATCCTTCAGTACTGTAAAAGATAGGCCAAGGCGAGAGAACAAGAGATATGGTAAACTTACTGTTGATGTCGGTGAAGTATGCTCTGCAGAAGATTCTGACAATAATAATATGTAGATTGACTTATAATTTCGTTGATTTGGAAGTCAAGTATTAAATGTAGCGCAATGCTTGTGTCGGAGGACGGCGCTCGCAACAATCTGATATTCACACATGCTTTTGTCGTATGCTGCGTGTGACGCGCGCCACCTTGCGCATTTTTAGCGCGATAACTGGCGGGAACATTTAAATAGTTTGTGCTATAAACTTAAGGTTATTCCAAGCAGAGAAGCAGAAACGATATATTGAGATAGTGACGAATTGGTTCGTTACAAGGTTTGTCATTTCTTCGATGAGAACTCGCCTTTACGTTTTCCCCACTTTCGTTTGATAAGTAATGTGAATGAGTATGCGAGTGGTTAGTTTAGTTGAATCTGAGATTCTCGACAATCAAGACGTTTTATATAATTTCTCAGCTAAAAAATAAAGTGTCCTTAAATATAAATCTGAGTTGACAGAGTTAATTATTATTTGGTGAATTTGGGAACCAACCTCAATTTGGTAGAATTGAAACCAAATTTCCCACACTGGTGACCTGCCGACTTGAGTAGTTTTTTATTCTGTTCGAGCTACTTTTCAACAGGCATGTTATCACTCTTTTACGAATCCATGCATATCAAGTCTACATAAAGCATCTGAGCATTATTCTACCTCTTCGAGATAAAGGAATTTTTTTCATGCTCACTCCTGATTTAATTTCGGGATATTAAATATTTTTTCTGTCAATTTTGGAGTTTTTCTCATCGACCACGTTTTTTGCACGTGTGTCCGCCATCTTTGAAGAATTCAACAACTTCTCATCACATCTTCCACTGAAATTGAAGGATTGTGATTATTGCTACCTTTCGTCGAGACAACTTTCCACTCAACATCTCTGCCAGCACCACTGACAACTCTCATACAGCGGTCATCACCTGTTTGCCTGTCTTGCGGTGAAATTATTTTTTTTTCAAAAGCGCTTTTGAGTTTTACGCATTGGCTTTTAATGGAGCCTCCTACCTGTTTTGATTTTCTTTTGTTGAAACATTGTTTCACATATTCATGAATGCATCTCTTTCATGATTACGTTCAACTGAGGGATCCAACTGTCTGCTGAGTACATCCTCCAGTTTAAGTTGCTGAGGGAACATTTGCTTGGTTTCCGTAATTTTCCAAGGCATTTTCCAAAGAGGATACATCTTGCCTTTTTCTACACGGTCTTCAACATGTTCATCTGTACATTCGGCATTTGCATCTCTGGATTTATTACTACTGAAAGAAAATTCATCGCCTATTGTAATTTTATGGTAACAGTATGCTTGATCGCCTACGTTTTGTCGTGAGTTTTATGATCTTTTATATTATTTTATTTTTATTATCGACATAAATTTCATTTAGTAAAAAGTGTTAACTATTCTTATTTACTTTAAAGAAAGGCTATATTTAATCATAGACATTATTTTTCTAACTTATTTGGATAGTGTGTTTACATTTTGTCATGCGACAACTTCCGATCGATTTCAAGGTTACGCGTTAATTGTTATTATTAAATCGGGACTTTCATTGTCTTAATTACATATTAGTATCAACAAATTTCAACTTAGAGAATAATTATTTTGGAGTTTCATCATATTAAATATTTTTTTCTTGCTAATTTGTTTTTGTGTTGGTGGGAGATCGTTTCTCTTTTTCTTTTTTTTATTATGGCTCAGGACGCGAATTCGGGGGTGAATCGGAATCTTGGCGACGAACAGTTCCAGGCTTTGCAGCAGCAATTAAATAGGGTTTCCGAGAGCATGAACGATTTTCGTGATTTTCCTCGGGTTGATGCTTACCGCAATCCTAAACTGCCTCGATTTATTTCCAATGACCCTGAATTCTGGTTTATGCAGATTTCATCAGCTTTTGAAAATTATCGCATCACTACTCAATAAACCATGGCTAATCACATCATTGCTGAACTTGATCCGGAGGTTTTGATTTGTGCTCGCGATATTTTGACAATTAGCCCGGTTCCTGATGATATTTTTACTCAACTGAAAAGAAGAATCATTTCCACTTATTCAATTTCGGTCGAGTCTCGACTTCGGCAGTTTCTTAAGGGAGATATTCCCACTGATGGAAAACCATCCCTTATTTTAACCCGATTGCGGAATTTAGGTGATATTAATTACAGTGATGAGGTTGTTAGGTCCGTTTTCTTAGACCAATTACCTCCTTCAACTCGCGCTATTCTCCTTCTTGTTCCGTTGTCGATGCAGTGCCTATTTCTCGACCTAGTTCATTTTCTGAGCCTCTCTCGATTATTCAGAATCAGATTAGCGATTTATGTGCTCGGGTTGACGCACTTAGCAGCAAGTCTTTCCAATCAACCGGTCATCGTTCTCGGTCTGAATCACATGGAGCTCGAAACAACAATAGATCTCGTTCGTCATCTCGCAATGCTGGGTAAAATTGTTGGTACCATAATAAATTTGGAAATAAGGCGATTAAATGTAAGGAACCATGTTCTTTTTCGGGAAAGTCGAGTGTTGGCAACTTTTCAGAAAACTAGTCACGCCTCTTCATCTCGAGACTGTTGATTTCGGCGCATCTACCAAACGTCTCTACATTCGCGACCAAAACAACTTTAAAATACCGACATTTGGTGACAGACGTATGAAGCTCGATCTTGGACTCAGGCGGGACATCGATTGGAATTTCTGCGTGGCTGCTGTTCCTCATCCAATCATCGGGGCGGATTTGTTGGCTCGTCACAATCTTGTTGTCGATCTTGGTCAGCGGAAATTGATAGACTCTATCACATCCTTTTACCTCTTAATAGTTTTCTCTCTTCATCAAAGAAAAATGATAAAACCTTGATAATTTGGACCCCTGAAGCTGACCACGCCTTCGAACATATTAAAAGCAAAATGGCCGACTAGGTTCTTCTTTTCTATCCGGAACCTATCAATACCCGATGATTGCTGATGCTTCTGACTTCGGAATGGGCGCTGCCCTGGAGCAATTTATCTCTAACTCATGGAGACCTTTAGCCTTCTTTTCGAGAAAATTGTTTATGCGCGAGATTAAACCGGTTTCTGTCTCTCACCACCACAAACGCAAAGTTTTTGTCCACAAGGACATAACAACTTGCTCTCACGTATTTTTGAGAATTGTTAAAATTATTAAAAAACTGCTTCAGTGTCCTTACACTGGACCGCATCGTATTATTAATCGCACTTCGGATCGTGTTTTCGAGATAGACGTTGATGGAATTTCAAAACAAGTCTCTGTTGATAATCTTAAACCAGCATTTACCGCACTTGATTCCTCAGAAATTCTTGAATCAGAATTACCGTCAACTATACCTATAAATATTAATTTAAAAAAGAAAGATATGCCTTCTTCTCTCAGATCTTTCGATAATGCCAATCCTTTTGAATCTATGATTCCGCCGGGGCTTGAGGGTCCGGTTGACTTGAACGATCGATCGGGGGTTGCTGTAAATTTCGAAACACCTAGCAAGGAGTCATCGTTAAAAGTTAAATCAAAGCCAAAGAAATTTATTCCTAACATTTAAAAAAAAGAGTAACTTTCAAGAATTAATTTTTTTTTTATTTTCTTTAAGACTGAAAAGTATTATATAATCTTAATGACAAATTTCTAGTGTGATGTATGTGAGTTGAAACGTATGATAGTTTTCCTATTTTTTTCTCAAAACGAATTTTTATTGCTATTATATAGCAGTTCGCTTAAGGTTTGTCATTTCTTCGATGAGAACTCGCCTTTACGTTTTCCCCACTTTTGTTTGATAAGTAATGTGAATGAGTATGCGAGTGGTTAGTTTAGTTGAATCTGAGATTCTCGACAATCAAGACGTTTTATATAATTTCTCAGCTAAAAAATAAAATGTCCTTAAATATTAATCTGAGTTGACAGAGTTAATTATTATTTGGTTAATTTGGGAACCAACCTCAATTTGGTAGAATATTATTAAATTTCCCACAATATTATCGTACTTTTTAATAAGTACGATATTATATTAATTATATAATCGAACTCATTGAAAAGATTGTAAATTTAACTCGGACATTTTTTATTTCCAATTACCCTAAATGATCCTATAATGTAATTTTTGTGAAAAGTAGTGAATTTTTTAATTAATTAATCTGCTTGTGTGTGTGTATTATTGCTTACTCTCTAAATTGAAATCAGCGGAAAGTCGATGATTGGGTAGCGATAAGTATGCAGTTGATTGAAACAGTGTATACACTCTAATGAAACAGCGAATAATCACTGATTTTTCAGCCTATTGTGTCACGTCCTCGTGATGAATAATTTTATTTTATTAACATGTTTCAAATTAAGGAAATTTTTATTTTATCAAAAGCTTTTTACCGTTGTACCTAAAATCAATGTAATTCTGACACGTGCCTCCTTGTTACCATGTGTCTACAATCAATCGAGGGGTCAACTATTCTTATCATAATGCAATACTCTGAACAGTCACTCGCGAATTTTTTATTAGTTCTTTCCTGAAATTGTACCCTCTTCTTGAAATAATGGGGTGTTGCTCTAAAACTGGAATTTTTGGGGGTATATAAACCAACCTGTTCTACGGGAAAAGTCAGTCTTGTAGTAGTCTGAGGGAAGTTACAATCCAGTTAGTTTTACAATCCAGGAAGTTCCAGTCTAATTAAAGGAACTTCTGACTAAATGTCTCATAAACTATTGTTCCCCAACGGGGAATGTCTGAGGGTTCTTCACTATAGGATCACCATATTTCACTTTGTACATAAATTATACAATTAACGCAATTAAATGCCAATATTTACTCTTTGCAGATGATTTAAATTTTTTTCTACGTATTAATTATACTAATGACACTGAAGAACTCCAAAATGATTTAGACAATGTTTGGAAATGGTGCAATAATAATAAAATTGATTTAAATCTTTCAAAATGCAAAATAATATCCTTTCGTAGGTCTGGCACTGTTTTACAATTGCATTATAAAATTGTTAATCACGTAATTACAAAGGCTATAGTAAAAGATCTAGGTGTAACATTTTCACAAGATTTATGTTTCAAAGATCACATTACACAAATATTAGCAAGTGCATCTAAATGTTTAGGATTTTTATTGAATAAATCTAAGAACTTTGCACACCCTGAAAGTTGTAAATTACTATACATAGAAAAAAGGACATTAAAAGAAAAAACTTTTTTTTTATATTCAATTGTTGTTAAAATGTATTTTGTTTACAACAATTGTTTATAACTTAATTTTAAAATATTAGTAGGTAAATTAAAGTTTCAAGATATATTAATTCTATAGAAAAAAATAGTATAGGAAAAAACGAAATTTTTACATGTTTACTTGTTAATTTGAACTTTGTTTATAACATTGTTAAATAATAATGTTAAACAATTGAGGGGACAGATGCAATAACGGACGAGGCGCTCGGACTGATCTCCCACTAAAACCAGAAAATAAAAAAACTTATCTGAAAAATAAATTTTCTAGAAAGAAAAGAAGAAATTATATAAAGCACAAGTTTTCTCAAAATTATTCTTCTTAATTTACACAATTTTTTGCTGGAATCAGTCCGAGTGCCTCGTCCGTTATTGCATCTGTCCCCTCAATTTTTATCCTCAACATTCATTGCAACTATCAAAATAAGAGCGATATGTAAACAAACAAATTTTGTTCAATATTTGAGACTTTAAGAGCGTTTGATGGTCTCTGAAATTTATAGGTTATGTGCGACCTACACTTGTAACAAACGTCTTGCCGCCTGTCATTACATTACTTTTGTTGCTTTTGCATTTACCATTTTGCAACCACGTTTGTGCATGGATTAAAAAAATATTTTGCATTTAGGTAATTAAGAAGATTTGTGTCAATGGTTCGCATTCAGATTTTGCAAAAAGTGCTTGTGTGCAAAGAAAAACTCGTTCGAAAATCATTGTTTACCAATTTTACGTCATTTAAACTAGGCAGTGCCGTATTTGTTAGGTGACAGCAGTTTGTCGAATATAATCAAGAAATTTCAAACACCATCGAACACCATTAAAAAAATAATTTTTTTATAAAAATTCTTTAAAATATTGTTAAATTAGTAATAGTGATATAATCTTATCAGAAATGTTATTTGTATACGAATTTTAGTCATTTGTGATGAGAAAATGTGTCTAGAATTTTTTTTTCGGACTATTCAAAATTTTTGATATTTTGTTGGACATTTTTGAGCCGCCATTTTGAATTTCGAAAAATATAAAATTTCTAGTAATGCCCAAATGAAAGGTCATATATTTTGGACGCAATATTTTGTCAGTCCAAATTTTTCCTGAAGCGATTTCTAATCGAAAATATTGTTTTAATGAAACAAATACCAAAAAATGTTGTGTTTTTTTGTTTAAACAATTATAACTTTTAATTCTTAAGTAAAAAGTTAAATTTTCTTACAGATTCTGAAAGAGGACAAAAAAATACGGTAGGGGGACACTTTTCCCAATCCGCGTTTCCCAACGACTTTTTTTCCCAATGGACATTTTTCCCAATGAACATATTTCCCAATGGTCATTTTTCCCAATCCGCGTTTCCCAACGACTTTTTTTCCCCATGGACAATTGCAATCGTTTCTACGATATGGCCAACTAACTTCATAGTATTGTATAATAAATAAATCATTTGTTATTGATAACCATTAGTATAATTTTCGATCAAAATTTCAAGTGAAAGAATGGCTCAACAGACTGTAGAAGTAATCCGTACAAATAAAAGTGTAAATTTGCATATTTCTGGATTTTTATATTACAAACATTCTACAAATTATAAACAACGTCGAATATATTGGAATTGCAAAAATAAGGATGAATGTCACGCTCGAGCAATCACATCTTGTGACTTGGATAATATAATACTTTTCAAGGGGCCTACAGAATCTCCTCATACAGATGCTCCAAATCGAGACGCTGTTGAGGCTCAGCGAATTGTGAGTAGGGTTAAAAGAGTGGCTGAGGAACATGCAGAATTACTTCCTGCACAAATTATGCGTAGAGAGTTAAGAGGTGTTTCATCAGGTAAATAAAATAATTTAATAAAACTAAATGTGTTCAATTAACTGTAATTCACTGTAACTATATTTATATAGAAATCCTGGCACAGATGCCTGAACGGCCAAATCTCCGAAAACAAATTTCTCGTACACGCTTACGACAAATGCCCCGAAATCCTATTCGTATCTCCGATTTAGAAGACATTCCTGATCAATATAGGCAAACTCTCGGGGGAAATAACTTTCTTCTGTATGACTCTTATCACGAAGATGAAGACGAGGATGAAGATTGCGGGAGAATTCTAATTTTTTCTTCTTCAGAGAATTTGACGCATCTGTTTAATTGTAATGTTTGGTTTGCGGATGGAACCTTCAAAACTGCTCCTTCCGTATTCTTCCAGTTATTTTCAATCCTCGGAGCTGTAACCCAAGTTGGTATAAATCGAAAACCGCAAACTGTTGGTTTGCCTTTTGTTCATGCTCTATTAGAAAATAAACGTCAACTTTCGTACTTCAAAGTTTTCAATATTGTTTTACGGGAAGGCAAAAAACTTACACTCAGAAATTTGAAAATGCCATCATATATTTTGACTGATTTCGAAGTTGCTATAATAAATGCTGCTAAGGAAGTTCTTGGTGATGATGGGAATAGAGTAAAATGCTGTTTTTTCCATTTGTGTCAAAATGTCTATCGGCACGTACAGAAAGAAGGGCTTCAAGAACTGTACAACAGTGAAGATCGACGGTTCAAAAAAAGTGTTCATGCCCTTTGTGCTTTAGCATTTGTTCCAAGCAATATGGTAGTACAACATTTTTTGGAAATTCGAGACGATATGCCAGAAGAGCTGAATCCTATCGTAACTTATTTCGAAGCAACTTATATTCGTCGGGTAAAATTAAAAGGAAAACGAAGAGCTTCATCAGGAGTTTGTTTGCGGTTCCAATACTGTTCACCAACTTATCCACCTCCATTATGGAATCAATACAATTCCGTTTTGGAAGAAACTGCTCGAACAAACAACTTATCGGAAGGGTGGCACAATCGCTTCCAATTAGTAGTTGGTAAACATCACCCAAGTCTGTATGTTTTTTTTGATGAACTGAGAAAAGAACAAGCAGACACAGAAATTATGCTTCGCCAACTACAAATTGGACAGCGAATAAGAAAAGGGTTGGATAAGCGAAGAAGGGAAATCGAAGAAAAAATTTTGAATATTGTAGAACAGTACAACGAATATAATCAGCGTAACGACATATTTCGATACTTGAAAACAATAGGACACCACATTAAATTTTAACTTACGTTTAACCGAAGAAATTATTCAAGATATTATTTTCTAAATTCACCAGCACTTAAACCATTAACTTTGGTAAGAAAAATTTTTATTGGGAAAAATAATCATTGGGAAAAGCGACCCATTATTGGGAAATATGTCCATTGGGAAAAATGTCCATTGGGAAAAAAAGTCGTTGGGAAACGCGGATTGGGAAAAGTGTCCACCAATCAAAAATACATAAGAAACACGATGTGCAAATTCTTTTTAGTCCACCATTTTTGAAAATGGTAAGTGCAAATGTGAAGAGAGAAAAACGGACTTTTGGGACTAAATGGGTTAATATCGAACAAAAAATTGAAATATTAAAACAAAATACATATTATGAGGAAATAATGGATGACATAAAGATTCTAATATTAATAATAAAAAAAAGAATAGCACCTAAGATATAGAGTACCTACGACAGGGGATATGATACTCGATTGTAAAAGAAAACAAACAAACTCTTATTGTTATGTTTGGGGCGAAGAAGATGTTCAAGAAAAAATTGTAGAAATTGTTATTAAAATTATGAATACTTAGTTGCACAACCAACATTTGATTACAGTGATTAGATTTTAACAATAAAAGTTTAAGTTGTATTAAAAAAATGGAATATAATTAATCTAACATAATAAATATTTTATTATTGTTCTTCATGACTGTTTATTATTGTCTGTTAAACATTTTTTTGTTAAATAAATAGTTTTTTAATATGGTCAATCTTTAGCTCGAATGTCTTGAAAAAAGTATTCACTCTTAGGAGTCAATAAGTCGACTGATTCATTCAGAATAATTTTTTCCGCAACGAAGGTTATTATAGCTACACGGAGAGAAAAATCAAGCGTTTGTAGTATGGACAGTTAAGCTTATTTCGTAAAAGAATGCACATGCGCAATATGCGTAAAACTTCTGCTGTATTTGTATAAATTTCTACGTTATCAGCATAAAAGTTCTACCTTTAACGCATGGGACGTCAGTATACTACGATTGCAAGAGATCCATGCTTTTTTAGTATATGTTTCATGCAACTGAGGTATAAAAACATGCCTCTTTAGCAGGATGTTCATACAAAATTAGCATAGGAAGTCTCCATACTACAAACGCTTGATTTTTCTCTCCGTGTAGATTCCTTTTTTCACAACGAATACAGTGTTATGTTTTTAAACCTCATTTTGCATAAAAATATCGAATATCCACTTTTATCATAAAGAACGGCAGTATTATATTTAAATATAATATAGGTATTTAAATATAATAATTAGATAAGTATAATTATTATAAGTATAATATTTTTTAATATTTCAAAGCAATGTTGCCTTAATACTGTAATGCAATATTACCTCAATATTCAACTTAAATATTGTGCTATTTGAGTTTAAAGATGAATTTATAAAAATATGTGAAAAATTAAAATTATTCACAGTATTTTAAGCATTATTTGATAGAGAATTAAGTTTTATCGTAAAGTGAAAAAAGAAAATTTAAAGGCTTTTATAACAAGAGGCGTGGAGTATGGCAATTACACTTTAAAGTACTTCTCTTTCTCTCTGAAATTTTCAGCGCGTCACCTGTGAAGAAAAGTTGAGCACACTATCTTGAATGTAGTGAAAAATTTTCCCTTGTGGCAATGCATATAAGCACATCTAGCATGCCAGACATTGCTTGCATTAGAGGAGAACAACCAACCTTGTAGAGAATGTCGACAATTTGGCCCGAGTCCAAATCTTTTTCTCCTTACACCTACATTTTACACTCTCATTTTTTTTCATTGTTTTTTGCAAAATATAAGTTTCTTAATTTTTCATTGCATTTTGTAATTCATTTCTGTGTAAGAAAAATACAAAAAAGAAAAATTATATTTATTTATAATTTGCCTAAATCTAAACATATTTCTTCGTTTAGAAATAATTGTCGTTTATTAAATTTTCTAACTAGAAGAGAGCCCACGTAAAAAGTTTACCGGTAAAATCTGATGATTTTTCGTTTAATGAAAATTTCGTGGGAAACATGTAACATTATTTCCTTTAAATTCGCGGATTCCTTTTTTGTCAAAAATGAAACAATGGGAAGTCCTAAATTGAGTATCGGGTATATCGGCGAATTTAGGCCAACATCTTGAGGGAAGCTTAAATGTCAAATAGCAAAAATTTCATACCAGAATGTCACCAATTGTCCGGACAATTCAGGTCAACATTTTTATGGCAGTTTACCTCAGATTTTTGTTTTTGGACAAGAATTATTCTAGTTGAAATTTTTAATATCAGACAGATAGTTTTTGTATTTATTAAGCATGAGCTTAATATAAACTAAAATAGGAAATTTGTATGATAATAATGCCATTATTGCAGTTTTACCGGGGAAATGGCAATGAAATCATTGATATACGATTAAAAATTCCTGTCAATAAGAAGGCAGGCGTGGTGCTATTATTTATCAAAAGACAACATGATACAGTTCACAGTCACAGTGATATTATAGAAGTGCAAAATACAAGTCCTGATGGAAATTGGCTAATTATAGCCTGATCTGGGATTTTTCGGGTAAAAAATCGATTTTTGGGTTGTAACCACCCTTAAAAATTTTTTAGAGGGTGACTGATTATTCTAAAAATAATTCGAACAAGTATTAAGACTTAATGATGCATTCGATCGACACGATATAAAAAACGATCGATATTTGTTCTTATATTATGTCAAAAAAAACTATATGAGAATAAGTCTTTTGTTTTTTGAACGATATTATCGTTTTTCGAGCGAAAGTACCGAGTTTCTCGGAATTTTTTATTTGGATATTATTTTTAAAACAATAGAAACAAAATTCTTGATCAAATGCGAAATGAATTCAAATAAATAATAGTTTCTTGATAAGAAGTTTATTGATGTTTAATAAAAAAGTTGACTATATTTTTTAGTTAATTTATACAATTTTATTTTTAATCAAAAACTGATAATAATTAATGTCTACTTAATTTATTAAAATTAAAACTTACATTTAGTTAACCTCCCTACGGTTTAACCCGTGTATACTCGGGGTGTATCTTTTATTTATTTAAAAAAATTTAATTCGAGTGTCATATAAATAAAACACCAAGTGTAACTTGAAGCTTAAGAGTTGTATTTAATATCAAAGTAAAAATGAAATAATCAAAATTATTTTAAAAAAAAATTATAGGTAAATTTATTTCCTACAAAATTGAAGAATGATAAAACCGTAGGAGAGTTAATTGTATTTTAAATTAAATAGAATAACAGATTTATTAAGAGGTGATTAAATTTTTTTACATAATAAGATAATTATCAATTTGTCAGTAAAACTATAG
This sequence comes from Leptopilina heterotoma, assembly GCF_015476425.1. Lineage (NCBI taxonomy): Eukaryota > Metazoa > Arthropoda > Insecta > Hymenoptera > Figitidae > Leptopilina > Leptopilina heterotoma. The sequence continues at coordinate 1,394,454 of NW_025111153.1, forward strand.
ATTTTTTAAAATAATTGTTTAATTAAAATTATAACAAATAATATTTTATGAATTTTCGAATTAAAAAAACAAGGATAATAAGTATTGCAAATTAATTAACAATGACAAAAACTTTTATAATAAGCTTTAATTTCTTATTTAAAAAAAGATGAATTTAATATTGCTAAAAATACACCAATGAAGAATAAATAATATTTTGTAACTTTAGATTCATTTTATTATTTACATTTATTACTCTTTAGTGAAAATGCAGTTTTTTAAAGAGTGACTGCGTAAAATTCTTTTTTTTTATTTTCATGAACACTTTCAAAATACTTATAAAGATCTGCAATCAAGTTTGTTTTCACTATAAAATGAGTTTGTCGTCTTCAGCGTTTAAACGTTCGCGTAAATCGAAAATAACAATTTCATAAAAATATAACGCAAAAATACCAAGCTTTAATAATAATTATTTCTATGCTTGCGGATTGTTAAAGAACATCTAGAGAAAAGGCTTTCTACAGGTACCGACGTTGTCTGAATGCTCAAAATATCTCGAGCTATTTTAGATAAGTTAGGGAATTGTTTTTCGTGACATTTCCACCATTTTTAAATGTCAGTACTTCTATCTACTCAATTTATATTTACATAAGCATCAAGTTCTTTTTGCCAATTTCCTTGTCTTTGAGATGAATTGTTATTTCTTAAGCTCGTACTTGGAATGTCGGATGAGTAAAGAGCTAACGGATCAAAATCGTCACCGGAATTATTGTCAGTTTCGTTATTAGGTTGAAATTCTCTTGTGAATGTCTCTACTTTTTCTTGGTGATATTTGTTTCTGTAAATTTCTTCGAATTTTTTGATTGACCATTTTGCCATTTCCTTCCCCCAACTGGTTGAATAAAATGTTTCTTCTTTGTGCCTGGGGTCGAGTAATAAAACTGCACAATAAACTTAATTAGTTTTTTTGTAATGCTTCATCAGTTTATCGTAAGCTGATTGAAGACCTTCTTGAATTCTTAAATCAGTTAAAGTTTTATTTAACTTACCATTAAGACTTACAATTTCATTTTTAAATTTATCGATTAACGAATTGAAGCCGACAATGACAAAAGGAAGAGTGGTAAATTTTTCGCCAAAAAGAATGTTTGATAAACTCTTAAAATATCCTAAATATTTAACAACTGATTGAAGAAGATCCCAATCAAATTCAAATATTTGTAAATTTTTAAAGAGCGGATCTCTTTCACACAATAAAATCAATGCTTTTTTCAGCTTCAAAGCTTTATCGATCATGTCATGAGTAGAGTGCCAACGGGTTTTAACATCAAGTGAAGGTGTTAACATTTTAATGCCTACAGTTACACAGCAACACTTTAATTTTTCTTGCAATTTTTCTGAATATTTCAATTTTTTGAATAACGTCTTTAATTTCGATAGTGGTGAGGAATTAGATGGTATTTCCGTTTCGATTTCGAATTCAGGATCGTTTCTTTGATCATTATCGTGATCGTTACTTTGATTGTCAAATTCTTCTTCAGCATCGCTTTCAATTTCAAAATCAGTATCTTCTTGCAAATTTAATTCCTTTAATAAATCTTGGGCCCCTAAATTCAGAATGTGTGCGAAGCATCGAAAATGCAAATCTTTGGCAGAAATGTCTATATCTAAGAGTGTTTTCAATTCAGCAATAAATGTTGTGTTAGAAGACGCATTATCCAAAGTGATCCCCTGTACTCTGTTTTCCAAGCCATACTCCTTTTAAAACTTATGAAACAAATCTGCAGTATTTTTACCAGTATTAGATCCGTATGATGGAATCAAGTCTAACGTTATGGATTGCATTTTCCAATCATCGTCAATATAGTGTCCTATAATTAAATTGAAAAAGATTATATTTAAGAACTAATACAAATCCCATTGAGAAATACAACAAATATATTTTTGATGCAATTTTTTTATGTTAATAAAATTTGTTTTAGAAGATTTTTAATAATAATAATGTCTTTATTTATATTAAATTTCATTATATTTTATTTTATGATACTACCATTTTTTAAATTTATTTATATTATTATACTATTTATTTTATTATATTTCTTGATTTACAAAGGGTTTCTACAAGTCATGAAAAACCTGGAATTCATGGGATTTCATTTTGATTCATGGAATCAAGAAAATCTCATGGAATTTCTATCCGGATCATGAAATTTTTTAGTTTTTGTTGTAAACCAGTGTGATTGAAATTCGCGCTACTTTATTACTCAGGGTAGTCACAAGTTTCAATTTATCAATTTCCTGACAATTTACTGACATTAAAATTGCTTTCCCTAACAAAATTCTTTTTACAGTTTAGGAAAATATTAATTTTTACGGAAAATAAGTAAAATTTATGAATTTTAATAATAATTATTAAAATTACAATTATAATCCTTCCTAAATTCAATTATTTTCTACAATTTTCAATAAACTTTATCTCTGAATCAATTAACCTTGATAATTTTCCAGAAGTTCTTCTAGAATTTAATTATTTGAATATATAAACTCAATTTTTTATAATAATTGTGACTCTCCATAGTTTTTTCTTGAGTTATTAAAGAATAATATTTTCAAAAAATTATAATAAAGAAATTCTTACAATTAATTTTTTTTAAATATTTAAAAATAATTTTTAAACGATAATAAATTTCTAAACAAATAAAATTTGGTAAAATCTTTTAAAATTAATTGAATCTTTGAAAAGTATAAATATAAATGATCAAATTTTTAAAGAATTTTAATTATAAACAGGGCCAAGATTTCTAGAAAATTTTAGTAAGTCCAAAAAGTAAATTTTGAATCTTAAAAAATTATTACTAAACAATTCTAATAATTAGTTTTTAAAAATATTTTATTAATGTAATTTTTCAAAAATAATTGTTTTTCTTGAAAGAATTTTTGTATAATTTAAAAAAACTAATGAATTTTTTCCAAAATGTTAAAAATAGTTCTAAAATGTTATTATTTTTGAAAATATGTAATTGAAAATATTAAAAATATTGAATTTTAAAAAATTAGAAGCTTATTTTTATTTTTAAATTTACCTTTAAAGATTCTTCATTAAAATTTTTGATAATTAAATTATTTTCAAAAATTGTAACAAAATACAAAATACAATATTTTTAAAATATTTTATAAATTAATTTTTTAAAAATAATTGTTTTTCTTGAAAAAATTTTTGTATAATTTAAAAAAACTAATGAATTTTTTGATGAATTTTAATTAAATATTTTGAACATTATTGTTTTCTCCAAAATTTTAAAAATAGTTCTAAAATGCTATTGCAATGACAGGTTTATATTTATTTATATTTCTATAATACAAACCGAGATTATCGGTCGGAGTCGATCGATATTTCAGTCCGATACGATATATAAAAAAACAAGTGAATGAACGATATTTATTTTTTTTAACATTTTTTGAAAACGATCAATATGAAGTGAGATAATTGAAAATCTCGTATCGTTATGCATCACTAATTAAGAGTAGAGGAGTTTTAGGAGTCACTGATTTCAAATTTGCTATCAGTTTTAAAAAATTAAAATTATAGATCTAATCAGGGACCGTCCCGAAAGTTTAGTTTCGTTTTAGTGTTTGAGTTGACACGAAACTAAATTAACAAAAGTGACTTTAGTTTCAAGTCGACAAGAAACTAAATTAACAAACTGAGTTTAGTTTCGTGTCGACCCGAAACTAAATTAACAAATTAGATTTAGTTTCGTGTCGACCCGAAACAAAAGATTGAAAAACATAATTATTTAGTGTCAGTCACAGAAAAATTGTTTCCCCTGACTTACTTAACTACACCAACGTAAGTAATTAATGTAAATTATGTAACCAGAGTAAATTACGTAACTATAGTAACTCACATAATTAAAGGAAGTTACGTATGTTACGTAACCAGAGTAAATAACTTAACTACAGTTACTTACGTAAATAGAATAACATACACAATTAATGAAACTTACGTAAGTTAAGCAACTACAATAACCTAAGCAATTAAATGAACTTACGTAAGTTACGTAACTTTCACAATTAATCAAACATACGTTATTAAATAAACTTACGTAAGTTACGTAACTCACGTAAATGTGATTATTTACGTAATTTAACTAAATTTGTCAATTTATGTAAGTTATTTTAGTTACGTAAGTTTGATTAATTGCGTAAGTTATTCTAGTTACGTAACTTACGTAAGTTTGATTATTTAAATTGAGTTACTGTAGTTACGTCATTTACCCTGGTTACGTAACATACGTAACTTCCTTTAATTATGTGAGTTACTATAGTTACGTAATTTACTCTGGTTACATAACTTACATTAATTACTTACGTTGGTGTAGTTAAGTAAGTCAGGGGAAACAATTTTTCTGTGATTGACACTAAATAAATATGTTTTTCAATCTTTCGTTTTGAGTCGACACGAAACTAAATCTAATTTGTTAATTTAGTTTTGGGTCGACACGAAACTAAACTCAGTTTGTTAATTTAGTTTCGTGTCAACTCATACACTAAAACGAAAGTAATTTTCTATTTAGTTTCGTTTCCGAAGCGGTCCCTGGATCTAATATCTCTTAGTTAAACTTTTACTTTTAACAAAACTAAATTTAATTTACACTTACACTTTTTCCAAAACTAAATTTAATTTTCACTTACATTCCTACTCCTACTGGGGAGTAGGAATACTTACTTTCACCAAACCAAAACTAAAATTACTTTATACTAATTTATAATGTCACTTTTACTTTTACCAAAACTTAGTTAATTTCACTGACACTCTCAATTTCATTTTACGCACAAAAGCTAAAATTAATAAATTAAATAGTAAAAGCAAAATAAAAGGGTGTTACAGAACCGACCAATCATTGTTTTGGGAAGTCCCAAAAATAAGCAAGGAATATTTTTTAAGAAATCCCAAAAATGAGCAAGGAATAATTTTTCCGCACTGCGTGGCGGAGCTTTGCGTCAGGCGAAAGCTTCTCAAGAGTTGAATCGAGAAATGATATTGCTGACCGCTGATCTAATGTGGTCAATATCACTAATGCTGCGCTTATCTTTTCCTTCTATTTTGTTCTCTCCTTTATCTTCTATATAATTCTTCCTCTTCTTCTTCAACGCACTTTAGTGAAATTTACAACGTATATAATCAACAATTTGGAAGAAAAGAATATTATTCTAGTAAAATTTATTTCTTAAAAATTTGTTTAACAATGTTTCTTGCTCGGAAGTTTAAAATAGCAAAATTTGAGAATAAAAACTAATTGTTGTTTTCTGTGTAAGAATAGGGTTTTCTCATATCGTTTATCAAAACCGTAAACTTGATTTATGTTTTTTAACAAAATCCATTTCATTACGAGTGGCATTTTGCTCGAAACACTTGTTTAAAAATAAATAATATGTACACTTGATGCATTATAGATATTTGAAATAATAAATAATATTTATTTATAATACATACTAATAGAAAGAAGAATAAATTAAAACAAACTTATAGTTTTATGTGTGAAAATATGTATAAAATTTTATAAAATTAAAAAATTCTTTTATAAAATTTTCAGTTCTGCAGAATATATATATAGCTGTGTATTTGTATATATGAGTGAGGCTGAATTTGATGCCGTAAAGCATTAAAAATCAAATTCTTCACAACACGTATAATAGGTATAATAAATCTCACTTATTCGATAAAAGTTTAAGAGTATTGTTTGGTAAATAATATATGTTACGGAGTATGAATCATTTTCAAATTTCAGCCTTCAATGTAAATATAAAATACAAATTATATTAAATCTCAATCATTTAGTTAAATTCTTATAACTTTTTTGTGCACCAAAAAAATTAAAATAAGTTTACAGACCAATATTTTCAGATGAATGAAAATAAATTGGCCTTTAAATTAAAATTCAAAAGTGTAATCAAATAAAATTACTTAATCTATGAGAAGGTATTATTTTATTGTATAATGCTTTTGTTAAATTTTGTAAGCAAATATCCAGAGGTATGGGTGTAAATCGCAAAATATAACGTACAAATTATTGGAAACGTTCTTATCCTATTGCAAAAACGTGTAAATACACGTGTATGTATTTATACGTGTTATAATACATACGAATTTAAAACAAGATTTAGATGTATAATTACAAGTGTATATAGGACACCCGTATGTTTGAAAATCTACATTAATTTTGAATTTACGAAGATAAATCTGCTTCTTCTAATTATATTTTTTTTAATTTTTGCTCTTTATTAATTCTTCAACATGTAGGTAAATATTTTTATTATTTTTTCTTTACTTTACTTTATTTTGAAACTCTCACAAAATATATCTCATTTATATTACTTCAATGAAACTCCAATCTTTACAGTTAAACAAAAGGGTCTCTCTTATCAGACCACCTACTTTACTACTTTAGGGATTGTTCACAAAGAACGTCACATTCCTAAGGTCATGCTGCGTTTTATGAACTGTGAAAAAAATATTATTTTGCATGAAAAAAATATGACGAAGGGTAAAAGGTGTTAAAATAGTCTAAATTTGTTGCCTGTAGAGGGCGCCAAAGTTTATCTAGTTTTTCTGCAGGGCAATTTGGTGGGCGATATTATAGTTAGACGATTTAATGTAAAACAAAAATGGAAAGTTTATCTAAATCTCTTATAGATATAGCTTCAGAGTACGTATAGGATATTTTAATAATATTTATTTTTGTGAATTTGGCAGCAGTTTAAAAGAAAAAGTTCATTTTTATAGGCAACAGTTTTTCAAAAAAATCAATTACCAAAAACAAACCAAAAAAATCCACTACGTACTCTAAAACATTGGTAAAGGACGAGCAGAAAAAACTTTGACCGAAGTTAATCCGATAAAAACTGCTTGAGCCAGACTGTCCACTGTTTTGAAACATACCATTTCGAGAAAAACGGATTTTAACTTTTGAAACGTGAAAACATGAAAAAATGAAAAACCTTCTGCATTAATCTTTTCTTTATTTTCATCCTTTCGAACAAGTTTAAGCTGTCTTTGATATTCTTGAGCTACTATACGATAAAAGAAAAAAAATATCCAATAGCGCTAAAAGACACTCAAAGCGTTCTTTGACACCTTTTGCAGATTCGATTTTTTTCCACATAAAATTACTTTGAAACTGGTTCTCGTATTATAATTGTTATTTTACACATTATAAAGTATCGATTAAGGAAAACCAAAAAAATGAAATAACAGATTGTTTTTCAAAGTAAAACAATATATTTATCTATATATTTCAAATATATATTTGAAACAATATATTTCTCTTTCAGCAACTCAAAAACAATGTCAGAATTAAAACATCACCCTCCAATTTTTTATTTTAAAAAACTACCTTTAAAAGGAAGAACTCAGAGTTTAGTAGAAAGAAACATTAAATAATGAATTTGCTAAACAGAACCATATACGTTTCTGTATTTTTGTTCTCACAACTAGAAAGTAGAAACAGAATTAAAGCACCACCCTCTAATTTTTCTTAAATCGAGAAATCTACTCTTATATGGATAAACGCAAACATTAAAGGAAAAAACTTTTTTAAATGAGTTTTCTAAAAGAACCATTAAAACCATATATTTTTCTGTATCTTATTTCCAAACGAGCGGTGTAGTTGATTTTGTTTTCTTTGTTCTTTATTTGTTTCCCTCTTTTAAAACAAAGTGAAGTTAAAAAAAAAATTTTAATTTTCGTATAAAAAATCTAAATTTTACCACTTTAAGGGTAGTTTTTTTCAAATTTTAACAAAAACTATTGGTGACGTTTTAATTCTGACGCTGATTTTGAGTACTGAAAAAGAAATACATATAAGGTTATAATGTTCTTAAATTAATAAAGCTTTGCAACCCTTCTTTTCACCTTTAAAAACCATTTTTATTTCATCCCTTAAAGCAAAAAATTGTAAAACAGAAAATAAACTGATATTAGTTTTTTGTGTTTTTAATCTAAGAGTTCTATTGATACAGATATATTATTTTCAGATTGATGTATCTTTTAAAACCCAAATTGAAAAATTGAATATATTTCTAAAAAAAGTTTTGAAAGAGAAGTGCATACAATCATTGTTCTGTTTTGCAATATAATATGATATTTAATTTTGTTTACTTTAAACTTTGAATTTGTATATTTAAGGGTAGTTTTTTCGATTTAAAAAAACAGAGGGTGATAGAGAAATTCTGACTCCATGTTCGTTTTCAGCGAGCAAACATACTACAAGAATGTAGGTCTGGTTTAATAAACAGACCACTTTTATTTTTGTTTGTGCCTGTGTTATGAACGTATCAGACTACATGAAAAATTAAATAACTTTTCATTTGTTATATTTTTTTTTAACTTATGTCAAAATTAATGTACGTAATATTCTTTTCATGGTTGAAATAATTTAAATTACAGAATTATAATCATACATGCCAAATTAAAATTATTATATTAATTATAAATAAATTAATATTTATTTAAAATAAATTTTGAAAAAAATGAACTATAAATAAAAGGTGAGCATAAAATTTGAAAATTTACATTTTCATAAGTTAAAATCGATCAGTACTATATAGGTTTACCCATATACATTTATTTATTTTCTTAAGTTTATAAATCCGTTTAGTAGCCTTCCCCCTTTTTTAGCGTCATAAAATCATTTTATATGATTAGCCACATTTGCATAGAGTGATTGAGCAAGCATTCCAATTGTTCTAATGTTGTGTGGACAATTGAAGAGATTGCTTGCTCAGTACCAATATACATATTCATATATCAATATTATATCTGAATATATCTAATATACAGATAACGTAGATTGCATTTTCAAAGGAAAAAATACAAATTAAACATTACATTATTGATGTTTAAGAAGAAAAAAATTCTATTTAAGATAAATATATATAATTATAAATATTTTTGAAAAAATTTATAGTCTTCACAGAAAAAGTATTTCTTTCTAAAGAAAAATTATCTGAGAAAGCTGCATTATTCAATATTCAACTCCACTTGAAAATAATCTCATTGAAACATTTGCGTATACCTACTTTGAACTGACATTCTATTGGTGACGTAACTTTTTATAAGAAAATAAATCGTTTGCTATATAATATTACGTCTGAAGGGTAAAAACTTACGTAATTTTTCATTAAAATGTGACTTTTAAACTTATTAAATATTCATAATTGCTAACTGTTATAGAAAAATTAAAAGGAAAAAATTTGTTTGAAAAGAAAATGACATTTCATTCATTTAAAATCTATCAATATGTATTTTAATATTTCTGTTGATAAATTTTGACTTATATTTAAATTTATTTTTTCTGGAAATCACTTTTCATATATTTTCCTTACATAACTGTTATAGTGTAACGAGAAATGTAATTTTCGTTTTAGCTGTTTTCTAAATTTATTTATTCACTCAAAATTTTGCAATCGATAAGGACAATAATATGGGTCATAAAAGCCAAATTACGAAACATATTATTACAGTGAATATAAATTTAAAGCAAATGATAGTAACTATTAATACTCATCCTTGTTAAGGAATTAATTTTTTCTAGTACAATAGGAAAATTTAAACTAACCAACAAATCCATCGGAGCTTAGATTATCGTTTGTAATTCGTTTTGTCATTTTCCTTTCATTTAAATTAACGCTCACACATCTAAATCATTACTTCATTATCAGTACACTCTATTCCAATCAATTCACTCGACCTTCTCCTTCATTGCCCATTCCCGCTCAAAATTGCCTCACACTATCATACCTTCCTAATTACAACCCATTGATTCATGAATCACATTTCCATCCACCTTTTTGTTCATCCTCACACAATAACTATAATCAATTATTTACACCACATAATTAGTCCTTCCAATAACACTTACACTCTGCGTTCAAAAAATTATTATTAATTATGCTGCCGAAAAAATGTATCATAATTTTACAAATTTTATATTTTTACCGCTGTAAAAATAAAGGTACTAATTTAGTACCAATTTTGGTACTAAATCGTCATTTGGTCCCAGGTGGAAAAGTTAACGTTAGCTAATGCTACTAATGTTAGACTAACATTAACTAACGTTAGACTAATGTTAGACTAACATTAACTAACGTTAGACTAACGTTAATTAACGTTAGGCTAACGTTAGTCTAACGACATTTTTTGATCACTAATATCAGATTATAACGTTAGTTAACATTAGTCTAACGTTAATCTAACGTTAGTAGCATTAGCTAACGTTAGCTAACGTTGACATTTACACCTGGGGTTTTATTTTAATACCGAAAATCAGCTATAATTTAGAACCTTTTATTTACAGTGACGTTACAAGCCGTATCACTTTAACTTTCATCGATTTGAGCTTTAATAATTCACGTCATTATAGCAATATTTTAATAATAATAATAATGATAACAATAACAATAAGTCTCAAAAAATGTAGTCATCACAAGAGTAGTCATCGGTACAGAAAGTTTTAATTCAGAGGTCAACGATTAAGCACCTTTAAAAAAAGTATTAATTCAGAAGTCAACCATAACACATCAAGAGAGAAATCAACTATTAGACATCAACAAGGTATTTATCTATTACACATTGAGAAAGTATTTAACTATTTGATATCAAGAAACTATTAGACGTCAACTCAGAAGTCCACTATTAGACTTCAAACAATTATTAGACGTCAATTCAGAAGTTCACTAGTAGACATCAATTCAGAAATCACTAGTTGACATCAATTCAGGAGTCAACTATTAGACATCAATTCAGAGGACAGTTTTTTAAACTATGGCATATTTTTTGAAAATTGCAGATAAAATTTAAAACTTATATCCAGGTATATCATATATATATATATATACTAGCTGTCGTACCCGTCTTCGACGGGTTGTAGTTTCTGATAATGCACTTAACAGTGTATCTACCAACCTAGAAAACCGGAAAATAGCCGGGAATTTGATTTGACAGGGAAAAAATAATAATTAGTTACTATTGTCTATTTCATTAGGAAAATAATACCATTTGAAACAGTGACCGACTTTTTATTATCAAATTAGTTATTTTTAACTAATTCAAATGCAGAAAACAATATTTCTCAATTTGTAGTACTTCAATCAATATAATGTATTAAAATAAATCTAAAATTTCCTCCAGTTTTTTGAGTTATAGTACAGTATAATTCGAACTAATTGTATAGCAAGTAGATCCAGTTTTTCTCGGTTACATTAAATTCCCTGATATTTTACGTCTTTTCTGGTTGGTAAACACCCTGTTAAATGTATTATTAAAAAAAACCCGTCCAGTAAACCAGGAAAAATTTGGACAAAGCCGGAAATTGTTTTAAACCAAAATAAACACCGTGTTTAACTTTTGTCTTTACATTGATCAAGATATCTCTAAAAGTTAAATCAGAGAGCCCACAAATACTACTGAATTAAGCTTCATAGCAATTGGTATCAATTATAATTTTTTCAATTTTTTGATATTCAAAACATTTTTATACTTACATCTTCGTTATAAGAAAGTATTTTTGAAAAATTATGCTAAAATGTGACTAAATAACATGTAATACTCAACTATAGAAAGTTTAGAAGCAATCCATGAAAAAATATAAAATTTAGAAATGATTTGTGTTAAATAAATTTATTTATTAGAGTCAAGTATTTATTTAATTAATCCAATTAAGATTTATTTGATTCAACTAAATAAAATTATTTAAACGAAATAAATTCTTATTAGATCGAAATAAAAACTTTTTAAATAAGATATTATTTTTCAAATAATTATAATTACTTGAATCATATAACTTTTTTTAGTGTAGCTATAGTAAACTAAAAGTTATTAATGTGAACGAACATTATCTATATTAATAAAATCAGATTACTATCTGTACATTGCTCCAAACTTGAAAATTTTTATATATTTTTTCGTTTTGAGACATTAGAATTCTAAAAATGTAAAAAAAATTTCTGTCTGTCTGTCTCTGTCTGTATGCAAAACTTTGTTCGCGCATCAATTGAAAACGGTTCAACCAATTAAAGTGAAATTTGGCAGTCTATTAGGTATTAAAGTAACTTACAATCATAGCCTTATCCGCTTAAAAAATATTAACTTGAACAAAAGTTATGACATTTTTCCAAAAAATTCAAAAAAACAAAAAAATGCAAATTTTTTACCTTTTGTAAAATGAATGAAAAAACTATCCTTAGCTAACTTTTTCAGATAAATACAACCCATTTCTACGATAAAATTTTTAAAAAAGATGTATTTTGAAATTTTTTTTCGTTTTTTTAGATCAACTTTTTTCTAAGAAAATAGTGATTTTTAATCTTTAAGCAAGCTTTTCAGGAAAAGTTATTAAAGTTTTTTATTTAAAGATCAGTATGTAAAGTAAAAAATTTGCTACATTAAACAAAAATAATTAGCTAAATGCCATAAAAAAGAAGGAAAAATGTTGAATTTTAAGAAATTCGGTTTTTTGAATTTTTGCTAATTTTCCATAATTTTAGATTTTTTACCGAAGGGTGGAGATAACAAATTAGGTAAAGTATTTTTTAAGAGCACAAAAATAATAAAGCTAAATGCTATAAAAAAGAAGGAAAAATGTTGAATTTTAAGAAATTCGGTTTTTTGAATTTTTGATAATTTTCCATAATTTTAGCTTTTTTACCGAAGGGTGGAGACTATTGAATAAGTAAAGTATTTTTTAAGAGCACAAAAATAATAAAGCTAAATGCCATAAAAAGAAGGAAAAATGTTTAATTTTAAGAAATTCATTTTTTTGCATTTTTGCTATTTTTCCATAATTTTAGATTTTTTACCAAAGGGTGGAGATAACAAATTAGGTAAAGTATTTTTGAAGAGCTCAAAAATAATGAAGCCAAAAGCCATAAAAGAGAAGAAAAAATGTTGAATTTGAATAAATTCGGTTTTATGAATTTTTGCTAATTTTCCATAATTTTAGATTTTTTACCAAAGGGTGGAGACTATTTAATAAGTAAAATCTTTTCAAAGAGCCCAAAAATAATAAAGCTAAATGATATAAAAGAGAAGAAAAAAATGTTAAATTTTAAGAAATTCGGTTTCTCGAATTTTTGATAATTTTTAATTTTTTGCTAAAGGGTGGAGACTATTCAAATAGTATAATTATACTACCGAAATAGCTAATGGTAACAAATTATTAATTAATTAATTATTAACTAATTATTAATTATTATTAATTAACTAATTATTAATTATTAATTAATTTATCCCGGGTATTTTTGATTTTCCAGATTGGTAGAAACATTGTTAAATGTATTGGTAGAAACTAAAACCCGTCGAAGACGGGTACGACATGACAGCTAGTGCTATATATTTTCAAAATTTTTAAAATTCAAAATTTATCTTTTGAAATAATTATTGTCATTAATTTTACTTAAATTTTATACAGGGTTAATTTTAGTATTTTTTATTACAATTTAGTCATCAGAATGAAATTTGAGTTTTTCATTTTTTGATCATTAATTAATAAAATATAATAGCAATTTTGAATTCTGTGCAACATACTGACAAAAGTCTCATATTAATTATATGGATTGTTACGTCACCGTAACCTATTTTCAATAATAATATGTAGAATAATAATTAATCTTAATAATTAATAATAATAATCATGTTAATTAATAATATTAATAATAATTAATAATAATAGTAATAATCATAATAAAAGTTAATAACAAAATTGTTATTTACATATTATTATAAATAATAACTATAAATATTAATAATAATCAATAATAAATTGTAATAATAAACATAAACAATAATTGTAATACATAAGTTAAATATAACAATCTTAACAACAATCTTTAAGAAATAATAATAAACAATAATAAACATAAACAATAATAACTTGTAATAATAAACGTAAACAATAATAAATTGTAATAATAAATATTAGCAAATAATAACAAAATGTAATAAATAGTTAAATATAACAAATATCAACAAGAACAAAATTGTAATAACAAATAATAACAAATTTAAATAATTATAATTAACAACAAAATTAAACAATTTTAATTAACAAATTGTAACAATTAATAACAAAATTATAAAATAATATGAGTAATAAGAGAATGTACACGTGCGATCTAATGATGAGTCACCACAAGTGTTCCTATAACAAAGGGTTTTTCAAATGCATGGTAAAATGAAACGATTCTTCAAATGCATGGCAAAATGGAACGATTCTTCAAATGCATGGCAAAGTGGAACGATTCTTCAAATACATGGCAAAATGAACAGTTTCTTCAAATACACATGGAAATTTGGGTATAAGAAGAGCCAGACCATCAACAGCAGCTCAGTCTAGAAAAGCAGTCAAGAAAATGTAGTCATCAATATTATAAGTCTCAAATTGAGAAGTGGTGCTCTGCACAAGTCAGTCTTAAATTTTTATCTATAACAAGTGGTTCTTCACGACCCAGTGCTCTAAACCCAGTTTCAGTAGTTGTCCTTTACTCTACGTATATTTCAAAAGTGCATTTTGGAAAGTCGATCTGGAAGTCAAATTTGCCATTTGAAAAGAGTGTTCCTGTTTCTCGAGACACAATACTGCATCCAATTAGTCAACCATTAAAGGACCAGTGCCATTATACCTGAACGTCTAGCATCACCCTTTGTCCCAAGGTAAACAATCAACCACTCTAAGACTCACATTAGAAAGCCTATGTCCATCTCTTATTTTCATCAATTTTATCTTATTTCATAAAATATACATACATTTGTTCAACTAAAGTAATTTCTTGTTATTTACTACCCCGTCCCTATTTTAATTAATTTTAAAATAAAATCGGGAAACATTAGGGAAATTATAATAATTAGGATCGTAACAGGATATTGTTAATATTCTGACCTAATAGAATTCTTTTAAGAAAGTAAACTTATGATTTCAACAACAAATTTTTATTGTTGACCTAAGAAATACAACCGTATAAAAATTAATTACAAAAAAATTTCAATTTTTAAACTTTTTAATTTTTCAATATTTAAATCTAACACTTTTTATTTGTTATTCAAAATTTTATTATTCTGACGATTAAATCTTCATAAGAAACACTAAAATTAACCCTGTACTAAGTTTAAGTACAATTCACTAAAGTATATGAAAAAACTAAAAATTTCGAATTTTCGAATTTTTGAAAAAATGGCATAACTTTCGTCCATATTAATATTTTTTAATCTACTATCGCTAGGATTTTAAGTTAGGCTAATGCCTAAAAGACTGCCAAGTTTCACTTCAAACGATCGAACCGTTTTTCCGTGATACGCGGTCGAAAATTTGCGGACATACATACACACATACACACATACACACATATACACATACACACATAATTTTCTTAATAGTATTTTCGCATTCCTTAGAGTGTAAAAAGAAGGAATATAATAGAAATTTTGAATTCTATGCAATGTACAGACAAAAGTCTGATTTTATTAATAAGGATATATATCTTATATTATCCTTCAAGTCTGAGCTTTAACCCTCCATCCGTCGCATGGTGAGAATTTCCCTCACCCAGTTTCTTTTTTTATTTATAACTTTTAAAATACAAAAACTTATAATTTCATATTCTCAGTACCTTTTACGGCACTCTTCTTCTTTACATTAAAACAATTTTGGTGTTTTTTTATATTTTAATTTCTTTGTTATTGAATTTGAAAGCAGCAAATGTCGGGGATTTTTGACGCGAAGTGAGGGAACTTCTCACCATGCGACTGACCGCGTATACTCGATTTCATTTGTCATTAATTTTTTATTTCAATAATTAACAGGAAATAAAAGTTAATTTTACTGCCAATAGGTTGTTTAGAAATTCTAATGAACATTCAAAAAAAAATTTGGCATTTTAGAACAAGTTTGGACTAATTTATGAGGGTGAGAATTTCCCTCACCTGCGACGGATCGCGTTACAAAAAATGGTGCGACGGATGGAGGGTTAATAAAAAGTTTAAAAATCTTATTCGGTTCGCGAGATATCATTATAAATGTCAGAGCATGTTTTTGGACAAATGCATTGAATTATTCAATTTTGTTCTGTTTTTGACTGAAAATGCAAGGATGGACAATAAAAAGGCTCGCGAGGAACAAAAAGAGGCTTATAAGGAAGCTTTCTGTCTAATTTTTTTGCATATTGTTTAAAAATATGTTCTTTAGTGGTTATACCTACAAAATTTTAAAACATAACCCTATACAGCCTAACACAATATTAAAATATAAAAAATTTTAAAAGAAAAACCCTCTTTTACTTTTTTATAAAATAGACGACGTTTCGGTGGTGTGGTTCGCCACATCATCAGGTCAATTTAATAAAAAAAAAATTTTCAAATAAATACAACACAATTTTAAAACTAAAAATTAAAACAATTTTTACCTAGTTAAAATCAATAAAATGAACATCACGTCAATAAATTAACAAAATACAACGTTCAAAAATATAAAATATTCTATCACAATCATATTAAAACAAGTATAGTCAAACTGACTGAGCCGATGACAATTTTCGCGTAAAAAACAGACGATGGGGTCAATGACCCGAAGTCGAAATATTATGAATTATAAGAATTATTTCAACTTATTAAGCAAAGGAATATAGGTATTACTAAGAAACTGTATATCTTCCTTTCTGTTAATAGTAAAATTATTGCGTTTAATGTAAATCATCTCAGAAATTAATCATTTTTTATAAGAAGTTTCATAATCTAAAATTTCTGTATATCGTCTATTGGACGAAGAGGTGCATTATCTTTATAGATTTTTGGTAAACTATAAAATTTTGCCAAAGAGGTATTGCCATAGTTATCTGATTATTATGATATTTTCGTTTAAAAAATTCATTGTCATTTAAATTTTTTAGAATTTTATAAGTTCTTGATTGTAATTTGGATAAAACTCCTTTCGTTAAAATTTCTTTAATGAGTGCGTTGATCGGAAAGTAAGTCATGGGCTTTGGTAATGTGTAGTCTGATTTTTTCATACAAACTAAAACATTTCCTTTGTCAGAATTAGTAGGAAAGATGTCAGGATTTTCTTTCAAGATTTTTTTCGCAGGATTTAACTTAATGGCAAAACTTCTGTCTTCAAATGTGATGCTGTTTTTTTGGACAGATTTGATATGACACTATTACTAACTTTTTGTCTGATCTCATTTTTGACTTCAGAATTATAATATCTAAACTCGAATTAGTACTTTCTAAATTTTTTCTAATATTTATGTATAGTTTCCTGTTTTGAAACATGTTTAATATTCTGTCTAGTACAACTGTAATTTTAACCCAAAGAAATGACATTACAAACTTCTTGAGGAAGAACAATGTTAGTTAAATTGATTAACCAATTTTGTTTTTTAGAGTAAATATTACTAACAGAGTGTTTCTTATTAAGTAATGAATTACACTTTTAAATTAGTTTCTGGTTGCAAAGTGAATGAATAGATGAAAATTTCTTCTCAGGAAACAGGAAAAAATTATTTAATATTCCTGAGTCAATAGAAGATTGTGAGAAATTGTTTTCAAAAAATATTTGTTTATAATTATCTCAAGAAAATTTATAACAATTCTATTGCAAAAAAACACACTTTTTTATGAAAAAAAAATTTTTCAATTATTATTTTGACATGGAAAACTAAAGAATATGGTCTCTAAAGAACAAAATATTGCGTCCTCGAACTCTCAGCTATAAAAATACATAATTACTTTTCATTAAATTCAAGATGGCGGATATGAAAATGGTCATTTTTCCAAAATGCAAAAGGCCGAAAAAAATTTTCGGGTAATGTTTTTCAAAAGTTATTAGATTTGATTGAAAATAGTTACTCGGGGGTTTTTGGGGTCGCTGATTACGAATCTGATGTTACTTTTTTAAAATTCAAAATGGCGGATCCAATATGGTGGACATATTTTTTAAAAAGTGATTGGATTTGCCTGAAAATAGTTACTGGGAGGTTTTTGGGGTCGCTGATTACGAATCTGATATCACTTCTTTAAAATTCAATATGGCGGATCCAATATGGCGGACAATTTTTTAAAAAGTAATTGTATTTGCTTGAAAATGGTCATTCGGGCGTTTTTGAGGATGCTAATTACGAATTTAACATCAAAACAATATTAGGTTTATCGTTGCTCTTACCACAAGGAGGTCGACGTACAAAAAAGTCTCTTTTTTTAATTCTATTTAACATTTTTTTTTGGATTTTTGCCTCGAAAAATAAAGCCACTATCATGCAAAGTGCAACAAAAGGACACAAAAATTGTGCATTTGAATGTGGCATATATATGTGCGTCACTTGTTTTCAATCAAACCACATGTTGTGTTAGTCTCTTTTTCACCATTGTATAAATAATGTCATAATTATATAAGTGTCAGAATTATCGTTGATTCAGATTTAGAAAGCAGAATTAAAATTTTATATTATTTATTGAAAAAAATTTTTAAATAAAAAAAAACAAAAAAAATTTTAAAAACAAAATTAAAAAAAGTAGCTTTTTTGCACGTCGACCTCCTTGTGGTAAGAAAGAGTTGGGCAACGTCATTAAAATTTGGTTGACGGCTAATGGACGTAGAGGATAAACATAAAATTGTTCTGAAGTCAAATTCGTAATTAACATCCTCAAAAACCGCCGAATGACCATTTTGAAGCAAATACAATTACTTTTTAAAAAATTGTCTGCCATATTGGATCCACCATTTTAGTTTTAAAAAAGTGACATCAGATTCGTAATCAGCATCCCCAAAAACCCCCATGTAACTATTTTCAAGCGAATCTAATGACTTTTTAAAAAATTGTCCGCCATATTGGATCCGCTATTTTAAATTTTAAAGAAGTGACAACAAAAAATTCTTGGAATTTATGTTTTAGACGATTTTTATGGTCTACAGAGCTCGCGCCGATTTTATGTTATAATATGTTCCCTTTTTCTGTAAAAAAAATTTTAGTTAATAAAAATAGGCATATATCATTTGAAAACACACATTTAAAAAAATTCTTGTTTTGACCAGACTTAATTAAAATCAAAACTTAATTAAAAACTAACTTAATTAAACTTAATTAAAACTCATATTCAACACTACCGTACATGTAGAAATTCGCATGAAACGGCAAAAAGCAATTTTATCGTTGTAAAATTTTCAAAAAAAAGATTGAAGGTGGATTAAAATTTGTATTCATAAAAATTCTTGAAAGAAAATAACTAGAAATTTTAGTTAAATGTAATAATAGAAATAATAATTTTAAAAAATTGCGATAAATATTATAAATATATAAAATACCTGCTTTAGGTATTAACAATAACATTTTATTCCTTTCATCAAGCCACATTGATTGACCTATATAAAGTATACATTTTACCTAGAATATAAACAGAATTAGTCGTACATCATTAATTATAAGTCAAATTTTACTGTTTAATTTTATTTAATTTCATTCAAATGTGTATTTTCAAGCACTGACCACATAAAAAGTAGTTGTTGATGTTGATTGAAATTGTGTTACTAATCAAAAATATAAAATGCAAAAAGGAATGCATTATATGAAGCCAATCATATGTATCGCATTTTATATATTTTTTATTTTATTTTGAAATGAATGTTATGCGACGTTATTGTTAATTCTAGAGATGGGAAAAGTTCAATTTTTCGAAAGCTTAGTATTTCTTAATCAGAATTTCTAAAAATTGAGACACTGAAATAATATTAATAAAAATTCCCTTTGCTTGAATCAGTGATTGGAATTAATTACCAGTAAAAAGGACTAAAAATCTGTGAAAATAAAGAACAGAAACAGTAACTTATCTGCAGATTAAAGAAAGATCGAACCCACCCAATATTCGAAGAGCCTGTTAACATTTCTAAAGCAAATTAATTTGGTTTATTTCTAAGAAGAATAATTATTTTCTTTCAATGATTAATATTTTTCTTTTTCTAAATTTGAAAATACTTCTATTAGTTTTAAATTATTTTAATTTAATAAAGTCGCGAATGGTACATTGAAAAATTTATTTTCGACTCCACAAAGTTTATATTATTGTTTGCTTATCATAATTCTATAATTAAAATATTACAAAATGAAATCTAAGATTTTATTTCCTTTGTGGCGCGTGTCAATATAACTGAATAAGTTACCTTGACATGTTATATTATATCAATGCAACTCAAAGCATCTCCTTACCTTTTGTCACTCTCTGGAATATTGTTAGTTTTCATTTATCTAAAGTTTCAATTATTTTTAAGGAAATTTTATAAAATAATATCTCACATAGTGCAATATTTTTTATAAAGTTTGCAAACGTTTTTAGAAAACTTTACATTTTACATGACAATTGGGCGCTAAACTTCTGGAGTTCTGATGTTACTATATATTCTAAATTTGAATGTTCGCTGAAGAATGCAGCAGTAATTTTCTGAATAGGTGCATTTTGGGTAATACGAACTATTTCGAGCGAAACTAAACAAAATGCGCAATACGAGTTGAATAATTTAAGCAATATTTTTTAGTAGAGTTTCAATTTTACTGTCATCTGAATCAAATTGTAATATTATCTGAAAGGAAGATTTAAATGCCATTACTAACATTGAAGCATCTTTGATTCAGCCAATATGGTACCAAATGCTCATGTTTTTAAGTCAAAAATAAACCTTTTACATGTATTAATAAGTTTCTTCGATTTACACTGTTTTAATTCATCAGCTAAATCATTATACACAACAAACAATAATCAAAATGTGAAAAAATTAACGAAGTAACAAGATTTGGTCTAAATTCCAAACAGAAAGGGGATCGCTGAATTCAAATTTCATTTCAAAATTCAAAAATTCAAAATGGCGCATTCAATATGGCGGACATGACTCAAAATTAAAAATGGAGTATCCAATATGGCGGATATGATTTTTTTATTTCATCTGGAATTTCATTAAACTTTGGATATGAGAGTTTTTGGAGTCTCTGAATTCAAATCTGACGCCAACATGCAAAATTTTAAAATGTTGGATCTAAAATGACGGACTCGATTTTTTATTTTATTTATAATTGCATAAAACTTTTGATATAATGGTATTTGAGAACGCTGAATTCAAATCTAACGTCAAAATTACAAAAAATTAAATGGCGGATCCAATTATCGTCAAGGAAAGGTACAATATCGATTAATTTTTTGGTTTCTCCATTTATTTGTTACTTAAAAAACACAAAACGACTATTCGCCATCACTAGACTCATTGTTTTCGTCATCAATAAAACAATCACTGAATTGAGCATTTTTCTCTTCAATTGTTTTGGTTTTTAAAATGCCAATAATTTCGTAATTTCTAATCAAATTAGGTTCAAAAATAGGTCAACCGAAGCGTTTTTTAAGGCTCTACAAATTAGTTATGCAAATTTTAAAGTTACTCCTATGTTTTAGTTTGGAATTATTAAAAAATAAAAGTTTAAATATTTGAGACACTTGCATTTAACAGTAGTTTATTTTATAAAAAAAAATCAATGAAGTTAACAATTATACTTCACATAAAAATCAACCTTTGCGTCCCTCGTTCTCTCACATACTGACTAAAATGGCGAACAATCTCACAAAATTTTCCTAATTTAAGGAGAAATTAATTTCGTAATACTTAAGAAGGCGTGATGCCTATTATCAGGCGTTCAAACTACAAAACTCTTAAAATTCTCAAACATCCTATATTTTTTAACAAAATTTTTAAAAAAGTCTTATTTTCCAAAATTTTAGATTTTTAAAAGTTTATTATCTCCGGCTAATATAGACGAAAAATGTTCAATGAGGGCTTTAAAAGCTTAGGATCGCACGTGAGACCTACAATTTAAAAAAAATTCATCCCTAAAGCTCTTCATAATCTCGAGATATTTATGAAATTGTAATGTTTACATACACACACATCCGGAATTACATTTTTTAAATATGTGATTTTTGAATTTCTGAGATTAAGTAACAAAGATATATTAAAAAATCGAATTTGAAAAATTTTGGTATCACAATACTTCACCACCAGGAAGCAAAATTTTACATATATGTGTTACATGTGTGTATAACGATCATTTTTATATATTAAACGTTATAATCGGTAATACTTTTAAGTTTACATATCTTTCTTTAAAATCTTTGTTTATAGGTATCACAATAAATAATTTTTATTTACTTTGGATGTTTTCATTTGTCCAAAATTGTTTATAAAAAATATTAAACAAACATTTATCCAAAAATACTTACATTCCTGAGTTAAATCCATTTTAGTCATTTAAAATTATTCACTCCATTCAAAAACAATGCGCATTAACAAAAAGAGTGTTTCTTTCTCGAAACGCTGGTTTATTGTGCGCGATTTGACATGAACGAATCAAGAAGGAAAAACTAATTATAAAAAAGGTCTACTCTTATTAATGACTTAAAACATTTCTAGGGGGCCTACTACAACTATTTAAACAGTGAAAACTATTAAATTAAATTTTCACTTTTGTCCAACTTTTCAGATTTCTGGATTACTGTGGATATGTCAAAAGATTGAAGTTTAGGGGAGAAGCGGGTAAAACGGAGCACTCGGATTTACAAAAATGGAAGGATTTTAGGAATAAAAAAATATTTCTACTTTCAATATTTATGTATTCCTTGAAAGTATGTAAAAAATCTAGACCATTTTTACTAATAATTATTTATTTTTTATGAACAGGAGTTTTTCGATGTTCCAATGCTATCAATTTCATCAACTCCAACTAAGAAAGGAGGTATGCAAAGACAACATTTCGAAATCTTAACTTCATCTCCTGTCAGAGAAATTCTCGAACAAAAAAGATTAAAACGAATAGAGAAATTGCAAAAAGCTGAGGAAGTAAAAAAGAGAAAATAATTGAGGGCTAAGAAGAAGGCCGAAGAAGCGGAAGAACTTCGTAAAAAAAGGAATTAAGGGAAGAAATTATAGCTAAAAAGGTGCTTAATTTACAAAAGAAGAAAGAATTAAAAAGTTAAAAATTAAGGAAAAATTTAAAACAGAAAAAAGAAACTAAAGCTAAAATGTGTCAAGAAGTAGGAAAGAAGAAAGAACTGAAAATTAAGAACTCCGCGCTAAAAGCTTAAAATTAAAACAAAAAGAAGAAACTAAAGGAAAGAATGCAAACAAAAAAGAAACTTTGTCAAAGATTAAAATAAAAAAAGAATTTGCAAAGAAAAAGGTGCAAAGTTCTACTAGTCTTCGTCTTTAAGCATTATTTTGAAAAGGTGCAAAGTTCTACTAGTCTTCGCCTTTAAGCATTATTATGTCATAATTAATCAGAGTTTATATAATTATTTCTAAATACATATAAATTTATGCAATCACAGCTGTGATTGTCGTTCTAATGATATCTTAAATATAGTTTAATATATAGTTTAATATACTTTTTATACTTCAGGATTGGAGTGCGCCGTATTACCCGCTTGGGTAGGGTAACTTGGCGCAGGAGCACTTTTTTTTAAAACCTATAATTAACTTTTTTAATTAATGTCAATACGATTTTCACTGCACAATAAGTTAGTTCAAAAGTTGAACTAATGATTTTTCCTTTTTTCGTCAATGATAACATTATTACTTTTATATAATTAAGTATTTACATTATGTGCGCCGTCTTAACCGCCTCTCCCCTAAAAAGTAATAAAGTATATAAAATTTTTCTAGGATGAGAATAGCACCCTGTAATTAAAATGGTTCTTCAAGCATACTGCAACCGCACACATTTCGTTTTTGCACCGACTGAAAACTAGTGTTCCTTTCGTTCTATTAATTTTTCAATACATTTTTGCTCACAGCAAATAATTTGTTCTGTTTTTCTATATCAAAAATTATTTGTTTCACTCTTACCCAAATTGCTTTTTCTAATATACTTTTACTATCAGACCCTCAAATAGTGCCAAAGAATATAAAATAAACGGAAAATCATAATTTTTTGTAACCAAGTGTAATAATCAAGTTGATGATGATTTGTAAATCTTAAAAATATCGAATATAATGTTTTGATTGAGAGTGGACATAGCAATGGGAGATACGGTGTAAAAAATAAATCGTTTTATGACTGGGTTAGTATAAAAAAAGAGAAAACTCACTGGAATAAAATTTTTCAGGCAATTGTTATGGGGATACACTGTGCTCACTTTCTCGGTTGTTATAAAAACAAGCTGAAGAGAAAATACCACCTGCTGACCTCAATAACGTGACCCTTTATTCCACAGTAGAGCTTAGGGGTTATTGCTACCTGCTGTACCGGCGACCCTGTTTCCGCTTTCTATAAAGATATAAAGTCCAGAGCTTTGATGGTTTAACTGCATCACGTAACATAATTTTTACCTTTTTGTAACTTTATTATTATACTTTACCAGCAAACCAATTACAAATATTTCATGTCATATAAAAATTATGAATTTGTAGAGAAGTTTGAAAGTTTATTAAAATATAATTTTTTAAAATTTATTTAAATTTGTAACACACTTTTACTATATAATTATCTAACTCAAAATTCTACTATAATTTTTCTTATACTTCTACAGTAACTTTTGATTTTAAAATAGACAAAGATTACGAACAAACATGAGAATCTAACATTTCACCATTTCCTGTCTTTTTAGGTCTCAACAACAGAGGAAACGAGAAAATATCCTGGGGATACTATTGCACATGCAGAGTAACTGTCACAAACACAATAGGTACTCCAACGTTAGAATATAGTTGGAATGAAATGTCTCTAAAATTTGCCATGGAATAGCAGAAGTAACATTAAAATAATTCCAAATAAATTGTACATAATTGCATTTAA
Source organism: Leptopilina heterotoma (assembly GCF_015476425.1). Taxonomy (NCBI): domain Eukaryota; kingdom Metazoa; phylum Arthropoda; class Insecta; order Hymenoptera; family Figitidae; genus Leptopilina; species Leptopilina heterotoma. The sequence goes on from NW_025111153.1 coordinate 1,419,303, forward strand.
CTATGTTTGAATAAGAAAGTAATACGTTGACTAATTCCACTAAAAAAGAACACTTAATAGTTAATACTATGATTGTATCATAGTGTCATCAAAATGCATAATATTTTCTAATGGAAATAATTAATATTGAAAAAGAAAAAAAATAATTATTATCACTATCTGCAATTAAAGTAATATAGAGAACAAAAATTGTTCAAGTAATTAAATTTTCACTTTATAAAAGGTTAAAATTGAAATAGTTTGAAAATATATTTAATTAAAAAAAAATAGAACGCAAATAAAAATGCATTTTTTGATATACAAACCAGAGCTTTATACTGAATTTTATTTAAATTAAATTCAAGGCTGAACCCCGGATATGTTCATATAAATTTCGTGTAAAATATGTCAGCATAGGGGATAAAATGTTGGAGAAGGGGATCACTGCCTCTGTTAAAATAGCTAATTATCGTACCTCCTCGAGGCATAAGGTTATGAAAACAAAGGTTTATTAGATTCCGAGTCTCTGTACGTTGTAAGACTAAATACATATGTGTTTATGACGTCAATCCCTTTATACTCAGCACTCAATTATAACATTTTTGTTCCTTTGATCATAAAACTGTTTTAGTTATTTTTTATAAGAAAGAATTTATATTAGCCTAGTCAAAAATTTCTATTTGTAAGACAAATGTTTAGCTAAAATTTTATTAAATATTGTTTATTGATTTCACAGAAAAAACTCGGACTCATTTTTGTTTCAACACAAAATGAGTCTATGTTAAATGACATAGAACGTGGCGCCATCTGTGAGGTTCATTTTTGTTGCAGCTCATAATGAGTAACTTTTACGACTCATTTTGAGTTCAGTTTTTCTCTGTGTTGTTGTCCAAGCTACAAAATGTAACTAAAAATACAAATAATTTTGATCTGTCAATTCCCCCTTTCTTTTGTAGTTTCAATTAATTTTTTAATTCTTATTAATTAACGACGACATCTCTAGGTTTAGTTACCGTACTTATGTGAAATGACTTGCTGATGATTGACAATTGTTTCGTGAATAATTTCGGAAAAATTCAAATAGAAATAATTTTATTGTTAGTAATTATTGTTTATAATAGATGAGTATTAATATGAACAATACAATTATTTTTTTAAATTACTACAGGTTGAGGAGTTGCACTAAAAACATAACGATTAAGAGGTTGATTCCACGTTAATCTGTAAGATTCCATAAAAGATTTAATTGAAAAGTCATTTCATAAAATTTTAAAAGTTTTTGTAATTTAATAATCGTATTCGGAGATAGTTTAAAAATCACCTAATAATCAATTTCTCTTTAAAATGAACAATTTAAATTTACAGTTTGCAAATACCATAAACTAAATGAATACTTTAATTTGGGGATCACAGATAACTTGGTCACAATATTCAATCAAACAATGCAATATTTCTAATTGGTATTAATTCAAATTTAAACTTTTCAATCAATGAATTAATTTGTTCTCTTGACATGCATTTACAGTTATAGCAATATTTGATCACACTCATTCATCCTGCTTACTCACACACACGAACGATATTTTATTGTAGAAATACGATAGATCTCGGAGCTTCTAGTCCACTCAATAGGTTTCAATCTTTGAATGGAATATTTAATCAACACAAAAATGAACTTGATTTTTATTCCTCGTTGATCTCTACTACATTGACACAATACCTGTGGTTGTCGGGAATTTAATTTAACTCCAGCTACAAGTTGCTCTGTCCGCTCCTCTTTCTGTTTAACCATTGTCTTCTTAGTTTTTTTCAGAAAGTCTCGGGCTTTAAGCCTATTCTCATTTTTATCACTCATTACTATTTTATAAAGGTTTGTAAGTGAATATAATATAATCGATAAATTTTATTTTTTCTAGACTATTAAAAATAAGAAACTTTTACTATAGAAGATTTAAAGAAGCATCCCTTGAGTGAATATTGCTTTCGTGTCTTTAGTGAAAGCATCCTTAAGAAAGATAAATGAATCTCCTGTGGTAGCTTTCAGGAAGCTTTCGCCAGAGGCTCACCAATCTTTCGTGCGTCGTTTGTAATACAATAACACACACACACACCTAAATACAATAACACTTTCTTCATCGATGCAAATTGTTAACCTAAATTAAATTCTAAGAATGATGTCTTAATTATCGACATATTGCAATATTTTACAATAGGGTTAAGAGACAATATATAACATTAATTATTCTTCGAATATTTTTCCATGTAGGATTTACTCAATATTTCTAAAGAGATTTTTTAATACTAGGATTGGTACATCCAAGTTATTGAACTTGTGTGTTGTCACTGCCTAATTCTGCAAGGTGGTAAAAATCCACTTAGCAACCACCAAAGGGAATAAGCTGTATTAATAATTTCCTCACCAAATTGTAGGAAGTTGTCCAAAATTTTTTTTGTAAAAAAAATAAAATAAAGTACTGCGTTTTAAACGTTGAACTCAAAAACTTATTTATTTATTTATCACAATGGAAGTATAGAATTAACAAATATTAATTTCAATGAAATAATACTTATCAATTTTTGAATAACAGTTAACATTTATAATAAACTATTTTCTTTTTCTTTATTTATTTAATTAACGATTAACTCTTAACACATGATTCAAATATATTTATATAAGAGAAAGAGAAGGCATAGTACTTATCAATTTCTTATTTTATGAACACACATCTGGTCACCCATTCAAGTCGGGTTTCCTTTGTAGTCACCATTTACTTAGGGTATTCAATGTAGTTCTCCCCAGTTCACTTGGTCCAGAAAGGTCTCCTTCGAGTCACCTTAATCAGAAAGGTCTCCTGCAAGTCACCTTAATCAGGAAAGTCTTTTTCAGATAACCGTCTTATCGCTCTACGAATCACTCTACTACAAATTTTTTTTTCATTACTACATTACTTACTCTTCTCACACTTTGCATATTATTTCTTCTAACATTAATCTATGATTTTCCTTTAAAATCTTAAAACACCCTGATGATGGCTCTCGATCAGAGGCCGAAACGTCTGTGAATTATAAAATAAATGGAACCAGTTTTGGTAAATGAATAGAACATAAAAGAAGACTTTTTTTATGGCCTTTCTTTGAAACCAATACATTGCACTCACGGATCATGAAGGCGATAACCTGATATTGTGACATCATATTAAACGTTATTAAATCCTTCGTCCAAATATATAAAAATAAAATTATGAAGCGCATTTATTTCCGAGAATGAAAATGGCAAAGTCACATGTTGCCTAAAACCCTCGACAATTGGTACAGTTACCCTAGTAGCAAAAAATACTTAAAAGCATAGGGTAATTAATCGAACCCCATATGAAGTAGTGTTGGGACCAATAAAGTGTGGACTCTCAAGTACATCTTTACCCGTAGAAATGATGGAAAATCTATATGCTGAAGAGGATTTGGAAACAGCTCTTATTATCAAAATCGAATTTTCATTTAGTACTGTACTTCTATGAACATATATAATTACCAGATTCTATTTTATTTATTTATCCAAAAGATAAACAGTGATATTTGACTTTTCTATAATATATGGTATTCAACCATAAAATTGAATAATAATTGTATAGAGGAAGGATCCTCTACTATTTTCAATTTTAATTAATTGTCCGAAGGGCATTTTTTACGTTACTTAAAGAACATATTTTAATTAAAAGTAATTTTCAATATATTTTTAATTTTCAAAAATCATTCCTTTAACAGTTATTTTCGGCATTTGCCCAGAGTTCACTCCGGATTAATGGTGATTGGTTAGATCCAACAGAATGTTATTGATGATTGGATAATCATTAACTCGGGGTTAATTCTGGGTGAGTTTCGAAAATATCCCTGATACTTAAGAATACATACTTAATTAATGAATCCCTATTGAAAATCCCCATATGGGAAACCACATGGGAAACCACATGGGATCCTATGTCAAAAACCATGTAAAACCCTACTTCCATGAAGGAAACCACGTGGTTTACCATGTGGTTTCCCATGTCAAACCATATGGGAAATTGAGACAGGATTTTAGTTAGGAATAGACATGGGGTATTTGAACAGTTTATCTATGCATAAAACCATATCAAATCCCACATGATTTTCCCAGTCAAATCCTAAACAGAATCCCATGTGAAAAACAGTATCATTTATTTATAATTATTGTCCCAAGTCAATCCCCAAGTGAAAAACAGTATCATTTATTTATAATTATTTTCCCATGTCAAATCCTAAACCAAATCCCATATGAAAAACATTATCCGCCTTATTGAATATCCCTACATGGGAATCCACTTGGAATTTTACAAGGGATTTCACATAGGATTTTATATGGGAATTGACATAGGATTTCATGCAAGATTTCACTTAGGATTTAATGAGACATCACAAAGTATTTTATTAAAGATCCAATGAAGAAATTTTCAAAGGATTAAAAATTATTTAATAAAAAATTAAATAATAAATAGTAATATAATAGTAATAATAATATATAATATAATAATATAATAATATAATAATATATAATAAAAATATAATAATAATATAATAGTAATATAATAAATAATAATAAATAGTATTAATAATAAATAGTATATAAGTCATCAAAAAAGTAAAAAAACGATCATTTGAAACACGTCCTCTCTGCTACAGGTTCTCAGCTTTTATATACTTCCAGAATCGTCTCAACAGCGAGAGAAGTCACTTTCGCCACCTAGCGGTGAAAGTATAGGAGCGACAGTAATCTTTATCATTACTAAGGAAACCATGTGGAATACCACGTAGGATTCCATGTGGTTTCCTACGTGGGGATTTACATGGGATTTTACTTAGGGAATTTATTTCTACTTAAATTCCTAAGTAAAATCCCATGTAAATCCCCACGTAGGAAACCACATGGAATCCTACGTGGTATTCCACAATGATAAAGATTACTGTTTAAGTAGAAATAAATTCCCAAATGAATTCCTAAGTAAAATCCCATGTAAATCCCCACGTAGGAAACCACATGGAATCCTACGTGGTATTCCACATGGTTTCCTTAGTAATGATAAAGATTACTGTCGCTCCTATACTTTCACCGCTAGGTGGCGAAAGTGACTTCTCTCGCTGTTGAGACGATTCTGGAAGTATATAAAAGCTGAGAACCTGTAGCAGAGAGGACGTGTTTCAAATGATCGTTTTTTTACTTTTTTGATGACTTGTAACACTAATACTATTTATTATTTAATTTTTTATTAAATAATTTTTAATCCTTTGAAAATTTCTTCATTGGATCTTTAATAAAATACTTTGTGATGTCTCATTAAATCCTAAGTGAAATCTTGCATGAAATCCTATGTCAATTCCCATATAAAATCCTATGTGAAATCCCTTGTAAAATTCCAAGTGGATTCCCATGTAGGGATATTCAATAAGGCGGATAATGTTTTTCATATGGGATTTGGTTTAGGATTTGACATGGGAAAATAATTATAAATAAATGATACTGTTTTTCACTTGGGGATTGACTTGGGACAATAATTATAAATAAATGATACTGTTTTTCACATGGGATTCTGTTTAGGATTTGACTGGGAAAATCATGTGGGATTTGATATGGTTTTATGCATAGATAAACTGTTCAAATACCCCATGTCTATTCCTAACTAAAATCCTGTCTCAATTTCCCATATGGTTTGACATGGGAAACCACATGGTAAACCACGTGGTTTCCTTCATGGAAGTAGGGTTTTACATGGTTTTTGACATAGGATCCCATGTGGTTTCCCATATGGGGATTTTCAATAGGGATCAGTCTACGAGTGCGAAAAAATAGCAGACTTGATTGGATGTAACGGTTATAGCGTTGTAAAAAAAATTACAATTTTTTGTTAAAAATTAAGTAAGATGGATTATAGATAGCTTTTTTAGAATTGGGGATTATTGTTAAACTCTAATGTTGATGAAGTGTGTCTGGTTTGTTTAAAAGACATTATTAACAGTATTCTTCCTTCTTTTGGAATTATTAAAAAAAATTTATTTAACTCTAACGCTGATGATGTATGTTTGGTTTTTTTTAAATTAAACATTGGGTTTGATATAAATGTAGGTGCTTATAAAATTCAATACAGTAATGATTGTCAATGTGTTTTAGTGAATAATTCACTTAATCCATTTCCAATAATAAAAACAATTGTGAGAAATGAAAAAATAAACCGCTGCCAAGTTGTATAATTTTTTTATAATTTTGGTACTCATTTCATGAACACTTTGCTTCCTCATAGAGATAATAATAATAATAGAAATATATGAATAACTTTTTACAAATATGGTAAAAGTGATTTAATTTTGGGTCAATAAATGTATTTTTAAGAACCCTACAAGATAGTTATAATTGTTTAATAGTTAACCAAAAATTTTCAAATAAAAAAGTTGAGAAAATGTCATTTTCCACAATTTTTAAAATTTTAGATTTTTAAAAGTTTAATATCTCCGGATAATATGGACGAAAAATGTTCAATTAGGGCTCAAAAGATGCGTTTGAGAAAACTCTACAAAATTATGGAAAAACATTTATAGGTGTCCTAACATTTTTTTTAAGTTATAGACAAAAAACGATTTTTCGAAAAATTAAAAATCCAAAAAAAATATAGTTAAACTTTATGAATCGGGCTGAAAATACTCTTATATTATGCCCGCACGTGAGACCTACAATTTAAAAAAAATTCGTCCCTAAAGCTCTTCATAATATTGAGATATTTATGAAAATGTAATGTTTACACACACACACACACATACTTACGGAATGACTTTTTTTAAAAATGTGATTTTTGAACTCCTGAGGTCAAATAACATAAAGATATGTCAAAAAATCGAACTCGTAAAATTCTGGTACAGATTACAATACTTCCTCTATGAGGAAGTAATATAAGTCTTCGATGTGTTTTGTAAAGATTGTAAATAAATATGTACTTTATTAATTTGTATTTTTAATTATTTAATTAATCTATATTAATTATTGTATTAAGGGTTCATACCACTCTACACGCTTGAAAATAAAACTATTTTCTAGAATTTTTTTTACGATTCCTATGGATTATATTGATCTGTATCTTTTTAGTTCAATAAATACACTCTTTAACTTTATAAAAAACCTTATTTTATTAAAAACATATTATTTGTTTATTTAAAATTTAACAATACTTTTAGACCTGCTGAAAGTACCGATGCCAGCTGCGTAATATTAAGGTTTTTTTGAGTGCTGGAATCTTTCTAAAAATTTTACACTACATTTTTGACATATTTTACTTTCGAAATCCGTAATAAAAAATTTTTTGAAGTTGACAAAGTAGTATAAACCCCTAATTTATATTGAATAATATTTTTTATTTAAAAGTATGGTTTCTAAAACCAATCTATTTGTTTAACATTAACTGGTTGCTGATAACTGGGTGCAAGCTTCAGTTTCATATATAAATATTATTCTTATATTGAATGAAAAATACAAAAGATTATTTTATCAGAAAAATATATGAATATAAAATTCTAAAAATAATATTATTATAATCATAAATATAAAAATAACTGTAACTATAGTTTCCTTCTCATACAATTGTCCACATCCTCCACTGTGGCCTTTCTGACAGCAATATGGTGCGAGCTAGGCTGAAACGGTCGTATGCCACTGAACTCGTTCGAATATCGATGTCGATATTTGAAATAATATTCGTTTTTCGTAATAGGAATACAGTGATTGGAACACCGTGTAAGCTCATATTTAATTAATAGTTTATTTATATTCAATGATGAACACAGAAAAACATCGATTGAGAAGTGGACTTTTAATACTAGCTGTAAACCTGTTACGTTAAAGACAGTGAAACCTAATACTGTTATTTTGGATGAACGTGTCATCTATTTAGTCGAGCTGCTCAATTTTTGTGATGCAAATTTCGCTCTGCAGGTGGCAGTTACCTATCTACTTTAATATCGTAGAAAAAACAAATTCAAATTGGACGACATGCTCAGCCAATTTGGATTAGATGTTGATCAAAACTTGAGTAAAAAGTATATAATGTATGCACTTTAACGGCATTTGAATTCATTTCTAAATTAATTAATTACAGTTTTCTCCTATGCAGTTTAACGGTATGTAATTAAATGCCAAATAATTTTTTAAATAAAATATTAATAATAATTTAATCCGTTAACAGTTTTGTCGTATGCAGTTTAACCGTATCGATTTTAATTGTATGTAGTTTATAATTTTAATTAAAAAAAATTATTTGAAAATTAGCTTGTATACACTTTTTTGTGTGCAGTTTAGTATGTGCAGTTTTCCTGTCGGCAGTTTAATTGGAGGCAAAAACAACCGCCCTTTTTTGTAATTTAAATATTAAATACTGTCTGAAATAGTCTACAGTTGCTTTCAGTGTTTCCTTTTGAAAAGCTTCGTCTTGATCCCATTTTTCATTATTTATTTGGTACGCGTATAAAATTCTACCTTATGCTTTGACAATTCTTGATCTGCAAGAAAAAAACCTTCTCATGCTTCCACTTATACATACGTAATTGCGTACCTTTGTGCAAAGCGAAGTATGGACTTAATCTGGGAACCATTGCTTATAACCATTTCCCATACTTCAAAAAACATATACTCCATCATAGTTATAACTTTTCTCTAACCATTTTATATTAAAAATAATGTCATAAATTTTTTTTTAAAGTTATTAATAATTTTAACTTTTAACTGTACCAAATAATATATATATTTTTTCTCACATATAATTGTGTCACTCTATTATACTTTAGATATGTGGATGATAGAATTTTGACTGTAAGAAGAGAACACGTCGATCTTGTAATTGACACTTTCAATTCTTACAACCAAAAGTTACAATTTACTATGGAAATAGAAAAAAACAATTCACTTAACTTTCTTGACTTGACACTAGGGTGTCCCAAAAAAATAAAAAGTTTTTTTATTGGGTCTCATCCCCTAAAATTCTTTCAAATTGTGTAAAAATAAGAACACAATATTTGGAAATAAAAAATTTTAATATTAACCCGTGGTTCAGAGCCTTTGAACCATAAAAACGCTAAAAATGTAGTGTTTTTTCATTTTAAACATAAATATAAATGTCAAAATATAATGAATTGGGTGTCATTGTAAAGATAATTAAATTACCTTTTGATCCATATGTCATAGTTTAAGATTCAATGAAAATTAAGAGTGTTACAGTCGATTAAAGATCAAATTTTATAAAAATTTTGATGATTTTTATTTTTAGACACTTAAGTAACTTGTACTTTTTTTCACATTAAACAGTAAAAAATATTTAGGTTTTAATTTTTTTATTGAGAGTCTAACATTACGAAAATTTTTAGCCCTTGTGGACCTCGATTTGATTGAATATGACAATTATACACTAGATTTAGTGAACGAAACTATTTTTTTAATTTTTATCATTCCTTCAACATTTGCAGCAAAAATTGAAACAATAAATTTAGATATACTACTAAACGTACTAAAATCAGTGATCAAGAAATACTGAAGTCGATGATTTAGAGTCCAATGTCAGTTTTTCAAATTTCAAAATGGCGGAGGACTTCATAAAAGTCGATCGAATTCGTCTAAAAATCGGGTAACGGATTTTGAGACGAATTTAATCGACGATTAAATTACGGATTTTTGTAATGTTAGACTCTCAATAAAAAAATTAAAATCTAAATATTTTTTACTGTTCAATGTGAAAAAAGTACTATTTACTTAAGTGTCTAAAAATCATCAAAATTTCCATGAAATTTGATCTTTAATCGACTGTAACACTCTTAATTACTCGAATGAGAATAATAACAACCAAAATAGAATCAATATTTATAGTCAAATCCCCAAGGTCGCTTTGCCCTTTAATGAAAAATATTTCTTTAAGTTGTCAAATGTTCTTAGGGAATTTAATTGTACTTTTATTCCTATCGTAAATAAAAACCCTAATTCTATTATAAAATTGGGAAAAGATATAACTAAAAAGTATAAGTATATTCGGCGTACATAAGTTTGATTGTAAAGACTGCCCAGCAACTTATATTATAGGAGAGACAAAGCGATCACTACAAACTCGCATCAACGAACATGAAAAAGTTAATGATAATTCTGTGGTCTATCGACATGGTTTAAATTTGAATCACGATTTTGATTGGGAAAATACAAAAAATATTGGATAATGAACCTACACTGTGGAAAATTTAGGGAGTTAACCGACTCGGGAGTTGGGAGTGAAATTTTTCGAGTTAAAAATCAACTCCAAAAGAGAGTTAATTTCTAACTCCCTTCATTCAATACCCGCGCGAGTTATTTTTTCCTTGGCGAGTTAGCATTTGGGTGTAAAGTTTTAACTCTCTTTATTTAACTCCCCTGGCATTAACTCCCCAATGGGTGCGACTTTTATAGAATCCCCTGGGGAGTTAAAATTTAACTCCCTTTTTTTACAGTGTAATTTTAAAAAAAGACGAATATCTGAAATGATTCATATAAAAACAAATCGTTCCACTATCAACAGTAAGGAAGATATTTTCACCTTAAACAAAACATTCTTTCCTTTACTTAGACGTATGGACTCGTGTCCATAAAGAAAATAATAAAATCAATATAACTTGTACCTCATCTAAAAATGTGTTAATATTTAAGTTCATTGACTTCTCTCACGTATTTACAAGTTTGAATTTATAAGACGAATAAATTTCTTTTCAGTTGACCGTGAATTGCTGTTACGAGAATGTCTTCTCTCTATTTTAAATTTTATTCTTATAAGTGTGGAACGATTTTTTATTAAATTTTGACGAAACTTTTTAATCTTTGACGTGTTAGCATGTGTTCGATGTTCTAACAAAATTTAGGTATATCATTATTGTTAATTTATAGAAATAGTGCTTTTAGACCTTTACAAAAAATACTGATGACGTGTAATTTATCTATTTAATAAAATTTTAGCCTGATAAGGTTGGCAAACCCTAGCCAACGACACACTTTTGAATTTTTATTCAAATCTGACCTTCCCAAGATCATATACATTATCAACATTATTGTAAATTATATTATTATTTATAAATAATCTGCGCAGTTTATTAAGTATATTACTCTAAAAATAAAAATGCAAAAAATAACCTGCTTTTTAGATTATGAAACTTAATTAAAATTTTTATAAAAACTGTTTATTCAAATTTTGTTTGCTCATGAAGTTTTATAAAAGAAAATTTTTCTTTTAACCCTTTGAGAACCAGTGTTGCTTTCAGGCAACATGAACATTATTTTATTAACTCGTGCATAAATTTTTTAATTTTCAAAACTGAATATTGAAACAATAATTTTCACATAAGTCTGAAAAATTTCGTAAGACAGACACTGGTCTTCAAATAAAAAACTTCAATAACTGTCCCTGAAAAGTTTCCTTAAAAATCAAAAATCGCGATTTTTTAAGAGAGAATTTGGCCCTCAAAGGGTTAATAATTGATACTTAGAGGTGCTTCTAATAAACAGACGTTCTCTATAAAAGATTTTATTGTTTTCATAAACATTCCAATTGAAGCAATTCGGTTGTAAAGTTTATGTTAACCACCCTTGCAAAGTGCAAAAAAATTACAATTAGTAATTACAATATTATTACAATCTGTCAAGAAAGTTAATAAAATTTTATTTTATACAATTTTACATTGGTAAAACTCCATTTTCTATGATTCGATATTTTAATTAACGTTATTAACAACTTTAATTACAATAATTATCTCACTTGTCAATAAATTAAAGGTGCAATAGAACAGCGCTAAAGTTAAGTTTTAAACTTTAAAAGATCACTCTCACTTATTGTTAGTTCTTTATTCTGCGATAAAAGGTAAATTAAGTTTATAAATTTTACTATATCTGCAATGGTGTCTAGGACTTTTAAATTATATAGTGACCTACAAAATTATATCCAGGAAGTAAATACAAGAGAAAATATTATTTGTCCAACAAGCAATTACGTTAGGTTTAATTCAAACTTCTTGTCAGATTCTTCTATCTCTAAATAAGTTTCTGAGGAATTACTTTTCCTTTTCTGCTTTAAGAAGATTAAGAAATTAAGAATTTATGTATTAAAACATAATTTCTTTTGATACTTGAGAGTTTATAAGAATGTAACGTACTAAACAATTTCAAGAATTAATTTTTTTTTCTGGATTTATTCATCAATCACACAGTTACAAATCAATTGTTAAAAATTGAATAAATAACAGGATTATACTGGATCAAAAATCATATTCATTTTTTTAATAACAAATCATACGTTTCGACACCAAACGTTGGTGTCCTCTTCAGTAATATATACATTTTTAATCAAAATAGTATAGAAACAAAAAAAACAGGTTGGCATCAATGAAATTTAGTTTAATTACCTTTAAATAATTTTTAGATGAATAAGTTGCCACTATTTTATACATAAAAATATTCGCACTGTTTCATTTGATTTATACTTTTCCACCTCGCAGGACTTCAGCATTTTACTGACCTACTCTGCTTTATGCATACATTTCTATCTTCGTTGTAGCTTGCGATGTCAAGCTTAGATGCATCTTTGGGACACTGGCCACTATCCCTATTCTAAGCCTTTGACGATCGAAACCAGTGAAGGATTCAGCCGAAGTATTACCTTGCAAATACTCCTTGTTTTTACAGTTGTTCACACTTATTCTTTACTGGCCAACAAAACGTATATATTCGCTAAATATGTCTGGCGACGGCTTTTTGATTTTATCGATACCACTCTTGAATGGAAGTCGTCCTCTTATCCGCCACCATTATTATTTATTGGGAAGTGATCAGACCAGACTTTCCAACTTAATTTCTGTGTCCGTTATTCGGTTAAGAAATAATTCTGATATTAATTTGCAATCATATTTTATTTATGTTTATAAAAACGTTTTTTAAGAAGAGGTATTTTAAAATTTTTTTTAAATTATGAATTTTTTAATGTATATATACACTGCTGCGGGATCATATTCATGTTTTAAAATATTTAAGGGAAATATGCAAAATGTGTGGTTTACTTCAGATCCTTCTTTGTAATTATAAATGGCCGGAAGTGGATTAACATTGTTCATTATTAAAATAAAAGACTTTTGCTACATCCCATACTACATAAGCATAACTTTTAGAAATTTTAGTACCTACATTGTAAAAAGTTCAAAAAGGAAGTTTATCAGATTGAACGCAGGAATGTTTTTTACCAAATTTAAATGCGACTTTTTAAATAAACAAGTAAATAAACAAGTGCCATATTAAAAATAAGAATATTCCTTGGCTTAGTAAAAATAAAAGTCCCTTCTTCTGGATAATTGACATTAAACCTGGTAAGGTTACGTTCGGCGATAGAAATTTTCTTAATTACTTAATAACAGAATGTACACTAAGTAACAAATGAATTATCTTATGTGAAGCACTGAGATTTATAGTTCAAAATTTTTTTTTATTTTTGAAAACAATTAAATGGTAGGTTTTTAATTACCGTTGGTGGACACATTTCCTAATCCATTTTTTCCAATAGTTAAAATTCCCAATTTTTCTTTTTCCCATCGTCAACTTTTCCCAACCTATATTATTTTCCCAAAGTTTTGTTTTCCAAAAGTTTTCGTTTTTTCAGTCTATTGTTTTCACAATCTTCAATCTTTCAACCAACCAACTTCGTATTACACTTGTCAATCTTATTTATTTCGTCTTGTCAAACTGCGTCAAAATTGTCTAGTCTTTTTCAATTTAAATTCAATTAAGTTTCCAAATTAATAGTTATAACTATTCCCATATTTTAAAATTATAAAAAAATGGTTTCCTTTTTTCCCATGGTTTGCCATCCTTAGCCCATAGTTTCAAAATAGCAAAAAATAGTTTTTCGTCATACTTAGGCCATGGTTTGAAATTAGAGAAAAAATGGGTTTCTTTCTGTCCATAGTTCGCCATCCTTTTCCCATATTTTAAAAATAGCAAAAAATAGGATATTGGGAAAAATTTTAGCTTTGGGAAATTTAGGTATTGGGAAAAGCTTTCTTTGGGAATTATTGGTTTCACTTTTCTTTATATTTTCTGACCTTAGAAATTCAAAAATTATATTTTCAAAAATGTCATTTCGTGTGTGTGGCGTGTGTAAACAGCAGTTTTAAATAAATATCTCGAGTTCCATAAGACCTAAAGTTATAATTTTTCTTGCAAATTGTAGATCTTATTAGCGGGCACATAATCTTTTAACCTTTTTCATCAAGTTTAACTATGTTTTTTTCATATCTTCAAATTTTCCAAAAAAAGTTTTTTGCAAATATTTTTTAAAAAATGTTCCCAGAACTAAAATAAAATATTGAGCGGTATCAATTACCCCAAAATTCAACTGTATACAAGAGTCATTCCATTATATTTAAACCAAAGTCGTTGCCGAATAATTTTTAAAAATTATAATATTTTGTAGGCACACAAAAAAAACTTGATGCTCTGAGCTTCTGGTCAAACAGTGACTATACTGTATGTTTTTGGGGTCACTGAAACAGGATTTGAAGTCCATTTAACCCCATAATGTCAGGGTTTTGAGATAATCTAAAAAAAACTCAAAATTTGACCCAAAAATTTTTTAATCAAGAAAAATTTTTATTTTTAATTCTTAGTATCACTGCTTTATGCTTTTGGAGTCGCTAAACCTAAATCTGAAGTCTAATGAACCGCATCTCGCCAGGGTTTTAAGATAATCCACAAAAAAAATCCAAAAATTTGACCCCAAAATTTGTAAGTCAAGAAAAATTCTTATTTTCAAGTATTAATATAACTGCCTTATGTTTTAGGGTGTCAGGGTGTCCAACAAGGATTAAAAAAAATGCCCTGACTTTTCTTGACTTTTTCCCTAAATTTTTACTAATTTTATTTATGCTTTCTTGGGACAAAAATATGGTAACTGACATATTTAACAATAAATTAATATATAATGATAGAAACAACGGTAATAAAAATCTTTTAGGTTTTGTTAGATGAATAAAAAATTGTAATTAACAAAAAAATTTTATTTTTATATAAATTTATAGAAATTTTCCTGACTTTTCCCTGACCGATAGACACTCTGGGTGTCTGAAGCTGAATCTGAAGTTTATTTAACCCTATCACGAAAGGGTTTTGAAATAACCTCAAAGAATCCAAAAAAATTTACCCTAAAATTTTTTAATAAAAAAAATTTTTTAATGTCTGAATATCACAACCTTATGTTTTTGGGGTTGCTGAACATGAATCTGAAGTCCATTTAACCCATCACGCCTGGGTTTTGAGATAATCTCCAAAAAATCTAAAAATTTAACCCCAAAATTTGTAAATCAAGAAAAATTTTTATTTTCAAGTCGTAGTATTATTGCCTTATGTTTTTGGGTCGCTGAAGCTGAATCTGATGTCTATTCAACCCCGTTATTACGGAGTTTTGAAAAAATAAATTCCAAAATTTTTTGATATAAAAAATAGAAGGCATTTTTTTGGATTTTATTTGTGGTTATTTCAAAACTCTGGCGTAATGAGGTTAACTAACCTTCATTTTCAGCTTCAGCGACCCCAAACACATAAGGCAGTGATACAAAGACTTAATAATAAAAATTTTTCTTGATTTCAAAATTTTAGGGTCAATTTTATAATTTTTTTTTTATTTTATCTCAAAACCCTAGCGTGATAGGGTTAAATATACTTTAGATTTATCTTCAGCGACCCCAAAAACATAAGGCATTGATACTAAGACTTGAAAATAAGAATTTTTCTTAATTTACAAATTTTTGGATTTTTTTGAGATTATCTCAAAACTCTGGCGTGATGGGGTTAAATGGACTTCAGATCCTGTTTCAGCGACCCCAAAAACATAAAGTAGTCACTGTCTGACCTGAAGCTCAGAGCATCAAGTTTTTTTTTGTGTGCCAGTGTTATGTTCTGATATAGTTATAATAATTCAGGTGCAAGTATCCTTAAGATTGTTTCTATGAAAATATTTTATTTTTTGTTATTTTAAAGTTAACCGTTCAATGTTTAATTATCAATAAAAGTGTAGACAAAAATCGCTTTTTTATAATTTTTACATCACTTTAAAAAAACTATGTCCATATCCCCCGGACTTATCCTATGATTATTTTTGTTGTAAGTAGTACAAAGTCGAGAAATGTCAATAAAAAATGATGTTTGTATGTATGTGTGTATAAGGATATTTTCAGTATGTCTCTAGACCGCAGGGATAGAACCTAATATATTACGTGATTCTTGAGTGGAAATTTAATGTGTAAATATGTGCAATGTAAAATTGACAAATGCGATGAGAAACCAACATTATTTTAAATGTTAATAATTATAAAAATATAAGATAAACGAAGGTAACAATAATTTATTAATTATTTTGTATTATTTAAAATACCTTTGAGTGTAGTTTTGTTGCCGACTTAGAATGTGAAGAAATGTAATTTCATTATTTTAATGATATTTTCATTAGTCATCTTGTCGTAAAATAGTTACCTTGATGGCCATCTGCACTCTTACGTCTTAATTTATTTAGGACCATATGCCGCATGAACAATATTTTACTTACGCAATTTAACTTTATGTCGTGCGCGGATTACACATTTATGTTGACACATATACATGCTGCCATCCTGATTGAAAAAATGAGCATCTACGGTCGGAATGAAACTGAGATTTATATATCAAGAATTATTTTTTGTTATTTTTCCTAACACAAGTGTTCGAATCTTTTTAAATTATTAGTTAATATATAATAATAAATAAAAAATAAATTATTAATAATTGATTGAAATAAGTAATGTAAAATTGATATTAATTTTACTTTAACTGATGGTTAAAATTTATTTTCTACACTTTCCATCTCTTCTAGCGAGGAAGCCCAATTAGACGGATGGTCCAACCTTTACTTTATAGAAAATTAATTATAATTGAAATATAATTAAATTTATTTATTTATACACTTATCTTTTGCCTTAATACTAGCGTTACATATGTGTCACCTGGGGAATTTTTCTTCTTCAGTTTGAGTTAGATTTTTAATTGTAATAATTGTAATTGGTAGGGGAGAATGGGCTAGCCCCGAACACTTAAGCTTTTTGGTGAATAATTTATGTTCATATTTTTGGAATATTAATTAAATTTTTTTATATCAAACAGAAAGCTCCTTTAACCGGGAATTTCTCGATCTCGTTCCCGGGAACTTTTTCACGAAGGTTACATTGATATTAATCACTTAAATAATAATTCATCATAACTTCCCAATTTTGTTTATACCCGATACCGAATTCAGCTTAAGTTACTCCTAATTATTTTGGCCTTTTGCCAATAATTTTTTTACTAGGTAAGGTAAACTAGATAGAAGTCAATTTTTTTCTTTAAATCTTTACAGCACTGCATGATTTATTTATCGTAACATTGCATAATATTTATGTTTTATGAGTCTCTGGTTCCCAATCTGATAGATTTTCAAAATTCAAAATGACCTTCAAAGACTTAAAACAATTTTTTTTTACTTACGAAGGCTTAGACTTGTTTATGAAGATACTAAGAATATTTAGCAACAAAAAAAAATGTCTGTATTTCATTTGGTTTTCTTATAATAAAAAAATAAGTAATAAACTATTCTAAAGGAAGTATGTAAGAAATTATCGTTTTTTCCCATTGATTTGACCATTTTCTGTTCTTATAACATTTCACATCCAATATCGTAAATAACAAGGATTCGAATGTTTTTATTGTAGCAAGATGTGTACTTACCAGATTCTATCAAAAAGTTCGCATTTTATTCAAAAATTTTATCAATAACCACTCAAAACTGTTAAGTGGCTGATTACTGTTTGGTTTTTACCATAAATTTACTTTTGAGAGATTTTTTATTTTAAAATGTTTACGATGTAATTTTTGCAGTAATATGGCTTTTGTAATTTTTTACTTACATTACAGTTGAACGTTGCTTATTAGTTTTCTGTGCATGTGTCTTGTAATTGCTTCTGGGACGACCACCAACCATCTGAGATAAGTAGCAGCGTTTCAGTTGCTTAGGCATGTACTGAATCTACCGAACTAACAGGAGGACTAAAATTTGGCCGCAAAGTAGTAAATCTATAAAAATTTAAAAAAATAAATTTGAATTAGGTAATTGAGTTATACTTGAAGTCAATACATTTTATATACTGTCTCTTACAGTTTTATATTTTTAGAAACACTAGTTATGTTTTGATTTTATTAATTTTTTCATAAAAGCAATAAACAGCGGGGGTGGATAATATTCCTGCATTTTTATTGAATTTTTGTCCTTTTATTTGTGAATCCTTATGTAGAATGTAAAATAAAATTTTACTAACTGGTTATTTTCCTGATAGTTGGAAAACAACAGAAGTCGTTCCAGTTAATAATTTGGGAAATGTCAACAATGTTTGTAATTACCGTCCTATATCGATTATAACAAATTTTGTTAAGGTTTTTGAAAAATCGGTTACTTCATAAATAAAATTGGGGTTATCAACTCCAATTAAAAAAGTTGGAAAAATAAAAAAAATTCAAATTTTTTAATTTAAATAAATCATATTCAGTAACGAAGTTAAAAATTTGATCATTTCTTCTTCTATTTTTGTTGCATTTTTTCTAATTTTCTGACCTAGTTATATTTGTCGCAACATTGTTTCCGTATCCTTTTCTTTCTTTGCCAATTTCGTAAGAAAACAATACAAAATATAGGAAGTTTTTTCCCTGCAACCAATTCGAACCTATTATAACAACCCTCTGACGCATTATTGGTTCGAGTGCTTCTTTGTTGATCTAAATCATATTGAGACCATAATTTTGTCGGATATTGTAGAGCCACAGCATTAGCACGTGGGCAAATGTTTATAACTCGGTAACTAAACTTCTCATCCATTTCGTGTTCAATTACTAAAATTATAATTATATTTCTAAACCACGAAATTTTCCAACTATTCGAATTATTTTAATTCATTATTTTTCCTTCTTTTAATCAAAAAATTATGCAATTAATTTTTCAAACTAAATTCAAATATATTATATATTATACATATAATGATAAAATTTTTTAGTAAAAAAATATTAAGTGAACCAGTAAACGAATTGACACCAGTAGAAGAATTACAATTTTTCGCATTGTAAAAAGTACATTTTCTTACAAATATATTTAAAGATGAAGCATTAGATTCAAAACGTAAATTACTTTCAAGAATAATTTTTAAATCTTTTAGTATATTATGTACATTACAAATGAAAAAAACATAAAATAGAAAATAGATAAAAAATTATTATACACTTAAATAATATTATTGGATGCATAATGAAGAAAATATTGATAAAAGTAAAGTTATATAAAATTGTTTTAGAATATTTATGCTTCAATAGTTAATTTCATGATTGAAAAATATTTGCTCCTATCATATCACCATCTATCATTTTTTTAAAATATGAAGTGTTTTTTAAAAATATATATATTATAAATAACTTGTGGTCTGAAGTAATAAGAAAGTAGTAATCAGAGCCAAAAACTTTTTTCCTTTCTAAAATTTTGCTACAAAGGCTGACTAAAGTATTATTAAAGGAACAATTTTACCTCTTATTATCTATTGAAGAGTAACCATTATCGTATCATGTATCAGGCTAGAATGATGAGAGAGAAAATGTTACGTAAACCAATTAAACAACCAGTAACCAATAATGACCTGTTTCCCTCTTTTTAATTCGTTTTTCTTTTTGCTGCAAAAAATAATATTATACTTTTTTCATTTAATACTTCATTTAAGAATATTAGAATATAGTGAATACTTTAAAGCTATAATAATTGAATTATTTTATTCTAAACTTTCTTTGATAAACTTAATTTCTATGTATTTTTAAATTGATCCTAACAGCAACTGATATTACACAGATTGCCTAGGAATTATCTTAGAAATTAGGACATTCTTGAGATTTTCACAGAATGTCTATAGACATCCTAGGCATATCTCTAGTGAAAATAATCACGTGAATTTACACGTATTGATTTGGACATGTGAAATACGCATTCTTTTTCAAAACTAAACACATCCTTTCTAAAAAAAAACCTACTAAATACTGAGATTGATGATATTCATTTACATGTAAAATTTTTAAAACAGCGTCTAAATTGTTAAAAACAAAACATTATAAATTCCAACTTCGATAATGCGTTTTGTGATAGATTTTTTGAGCTTTCACGAAAAAAGTTCATTCGTATCTTATACGCTAACAAAACTATTCATAAAAAGAAACTTACAAGATTAATAAAAAGACAATTTGTTAAAACCCAAATTAACCAACTTAATTGGTTTAAAAATTTAACTGATACTGTTTTCCCGTTCTGACCATTTTTCACTCCTGCTGACAAAGGTAATGCGACAGTTCTTTTAAAAAACATGAACGAAATATTTGCCAAAAATACATAAAGAAAATGTTCTATTCCGCCCTATTATTTCCTTAATAAATAGCCCTATTAATTTTCTTTCTAAAATACTGTATAATTCTTTAAAAAATTGTATTACTTTATACCTTGGTCACACATTAACAATAGTTTAGAACCCATTAGGGGGAGGGTAGACTTTATCGACTTTGAAAGACAGGTACTTTAAAAAACGTTTTTGTATGTACTCAATGTCATCGATGTGTTTATTAAAAAGGGAAACCATAGTAAGGAAATATATTTAATACGTTTTTTTATTTGTGAGTTGAAGAGAAGGGTTAATGTTTCAATGTTAGTGAAATGTTTTGTAGATTTTGTTAAAAACCCCAGAACTCTTGATACGTTTGATATTGTTTGCATAATATGATTAGAAAAATTTAAGTTGTAGTTAAAGGATACCCCGAAGGTCGCAAGATGATATAACTCTCTCCAAAGTGTGATTGTTAATTTTATAAGAAAAAAGATTTGGGATACTACCCTTTTTAAATGTCTAGACATTATACTTGTTTAAATTTAAAATTAGTTTGTTTGTTAAACTCCATGTTTGAAAGTTATTAAGGTCATTTTGAAGTGATTCAGCGTCGGCAATGTTTTTGACATGTCGAAAAAATTTCAAGTCATCAGCGAAAATTAAAATTTGTGATTCTATCAATTCCGATATATGGTGGATTCCACGTCAGTTCAACACACTTATTTTCATGACTTGTTGGGATTTGGCTGTACTTTTGTAAATTTATTACTTTTATAGTGATAAACAACTCCACCAAATATTTTTTCAAAATTTTAAAAATTACCAAAATTATGGTATTTTTAAAATTTTTGTCTTTTTTTTTGAAAGTGCTATAACTTTATTTCTAATTAACCGATTTTGGATTTTATAAAAAGGATTTCTTTGGGTTTAAGTATATTTTAAGTTAAAATTAATATAAAAAAAAAATTCAAAAAGTTTTTTTTTTGAAATTTTGAAAAATTAAAAATCCGGTTTTGAAAAAACATTATCTTCGATTTTTTTTAAAATTTTACTAAATGTTAGGGCAAATGTGCTTTACATGTCCTGTAAGTTTCATCTTGGGATCTCAAAGGGATTCGGAGTAAAAAAATAAAACGTAACCACAAATTACGAACATATGGGGCAAAATTCCTCAACTGCCCAGGTAAAAAAATGAATTTTCTCTAAACTTTGCTAAAATGTTACTATTATTAGTAGAAGTGTAAATATTAATTTGTTTTGAATTTGATAAAATATTTTTTGAGTTATGGAGTTTCAAAATTTTGATTTTTTTGAAAATATCTTTTTTTCGATTTAATATATTGATAAGTAAAATTAATCAAATTTAAAGTATGAATAGTGATTTTTAAAGGGGTTTTCACGGGCTATAAGCTGGTGATGAAAAAAAAGTGAATTTCAAGGTCAAATTCTTAATTTCAATATGCAGTACAACCCGGTTAATATACGATCCCGTTTAATACGATTTCCTGCTTAAGACGCTCATTTATGGTGGTCCCTGCAATTAAAGACATACATTTTATATCCCACCTAATACGTTTTCCCGCATAAGACGCATTCTTAGTGCTGTCCCTACAGAATCGTATTAACCAAGTTCTACAAATCTCAAAATCGGTGTTTTTTATTTTTTTGTAACCTATCCCAATCGAAAGCTTACCTTTTTTCATATGAGCCATGTAAAAATCAGAGTGGGGCCATGGAACTTTTTGAAGAAATTAATTATAAATCATCATTTTCTATGTAAAATAATGATAAATTATTATTTTCCTCAAAAATTCTCATGGTCCCACTTTGATTTTTACTTGGCTCATAGAAAAAAGGTCACCAGCTTATAGCCCGTGAAAACCCCTTTAAAAATCACTATTCATATGTTCGTAATTTGTGCTTACGTTTTATTTTTTTACTCCGAATCCCTTTAAGTTCCCAAGATGAAACTTACAGGACATGTAAAGCACATTTGCCCTAACAATTAGTAAAATTTTGAAAAAAATCGAAGATTATGTTTTTTCAAAAACGGATTTTTAATTTTTCAAAAAAAAATTTTTTTTGAATTCTTTTTTTTATATTAATTTTAACTTAAAATATACTTAAAACCAAAGAAATTCTTTTTTTAAAATCCAAAATCGGTTAATTAGAACCAAAGTTATAGCACTTTAAAAAAAAGACAAAAATTTTGAAAATGCCATATTTTTTGTAATTTTCAAAATTTTGAAAAAATATTTGGTGGCGTTGTTTATCACTATAAAAGTAATAAATTTACAAAAGTACAGCCAAATCCTAACAAGTCATGAAAATAAGTGTTTTGAACTGACGTGGAATCCACCATATCATTTATATATAGACGTTGAAAAGGGGTGATCCTAGGCATGAGTCTTGTAGAACACCTTGTGAGATAAAGTCTTGAGAAGTGAAACCACCCATGTGCACTTGATGTGATTTATTTGATAAATAATTAATAATAATACGTGTTTCAACACAAATGAAATATCCAAAGATAATACTTTAAAGATTTTATAACTTAATTTAAAAAATGGTAAACTCGTGCTGTATTTTGTATTGCTAGACGAAGTCAGGTGATGGAAGCATACTAAAATTGTTTTTAAAATATTTAAATCTACGAATTGTGTGTCTTTCGGGGAATTAGAATCGGCAAAATGTACGGTAATCTTATTTTATTTGTTTATACACCTGTCTTCAGCCGACATAACTTGGCTATACAAGTTGTGTGACTTATTTATAAAGGCTTAAGTAAACGTTTTGCTAAGCCAAATATAGAAATGGGAAGCCACAGCGACAACAATGATCTAACTCTACCATCAGGAAAGCGTTGCGCTTAAAATTTACATAAGAAACTACTGGTTAAGACGAATTATTAAGACGAGTGTTCCCATTTCCGTCACGTATAGTGCTTTGCGCCAGCGAATTGACTCACTTCGCAAACAAAGGTGACAGACAATGTTTACTCGCAATTGATGAGGTGAGCATACTAGGAGGACGTATTTTTGATTCTTAAACAAAACATTTTTTTGGAAACATTACACTTACATTTTCAGCTGAAGGTATGGTAAAGCATGCTCTAGTTTTTGTTTTAACTGGTACTTAAACAAGATGGAAACAAATAGAACGTTATGAATTTACGAGTGGTGAATTTTATGGTACATTACTAAAACTCATTATTTTGCAGATCATTGCAAAAGCTGAAAACGTCGGTTTGAAGGTAAACAGTGTAACATGCGATATGGGACCTTCGAATATTCCTTGCTGGGATTTATTTGACATTATACCTGGAGAAAAATTGGAAATCAAAAATTCTATTTCTCTTCCTCTTGACGACGTAAATCGAAAACTTTTTTTCTGTTAGGTATTATTTACCAACCAATGTCATTAGCGCAGACTATTTAATTGAATTGTTAGAAGATAAGGAATACTAAGTCTATACATTAACACCAAATTTAAAAAAAAGAAGACCTTACTCTTACAACCATCAAAAATTTTCAAAAAGTGAAAGTGAGCAAGGTTGGTAAGGCAGGAATATTTTAACCGATTCAGAAAGGTTCCATACAGGCCACCTGGTAACCAAATCCGCCATCGAGCTGTGTGAGTATCTAATAGAAAGTGTTAGTTTTAAATTCGTTTTAACAGGTAGATTTACATAAGATGCGGTTGAGAATTTATTTAGTATCATAAAATTTAAGCATGTTACTCCGAACGTATTACAATTAATATACAACTTGAGGTTATATTACTTCAATATGTAGACCAACATTTGTAATACCTACTACTAAAATTTGATAAGTTCGTTGCATTTAATGAATTTAATGAAAACCTTTTCTTTTATGTATGCGAGGATAACTTTAATTTTCTTCAAGACGCTGATCAAACCTATCCTGATTGGAAACCAATGATAAAAAATATTAGAAAAATTACGATTTGGAATTTCTTTTATGTTGCTTGGAAGCCACCGACAGTGTTCACATTTTAGAATATTACAATTTGCGTGATAAAATTTTCCTACGATTTGTACTGTTCTGAATAAAAATTAAGATTCAAGCGAGAAAGGAACAAAGAAACTAAAAACAAATTAACAGCAAAAGCATGGCTATACATACAGTATTTCAATAACACGGAATGTTATATCGAAAAAATTCTTATAGTACATTTAAAAAATAATTTATTCTTTATATTTCTTTACATCACAGATATTTCACTTTACGAGAAATAGGAACCTTTGCGAGCTTTTATACAAGTTCTTCTTTTGATCCGAAGTCAATTTTGCTCCATCACGTCAGGATTTTTTCCTAACCTCCAAAAATGTGTCGATTTGAATAGTACTCAATTTAAATTTGTTTAACTTTTGATGTCTAATAGGAACATTATACAAATGTATGTAAGTTAACATTTTGAGACAGACGTCTACTTGTGCTTTTTAGATGCGAACACTTTTGATACTTATTTACATACACTCTCCTGAGCATTAGCGATCCATCAAAAGTTCTAATTAAAGACATATCAACTGATGAGATCTGACGAATTATTTTCGAGGCTTTTAGTGTTAAACCATCAATAAATATCAAAGTGTCTTCATAACAGATCATTGGCCTTTTTTCAGACAAATAAATTAGACGATATTCACTATCGAGAAAATAATAAAATTTACAAATTATTTATAATTTATTTAAAAAAATGGAAGATAAATAAGAACAACATTATTATATTTTAGCTAATAAAATTAATCGTTCACTAAAAACAAAGAATTGGATAATATTTATATGTTACATTTAATTCATTATGTTTCATGAAAAATTATTTTTGAAATATGTAAAAAAAGTTATTTATTGTAACGAGCACATGTGATAGAAAGTAATTTCAAGAATTGACCTTGCTCAAATTACTAGGATATCGACTTTTTATAAATTTCCTTCCAAACAAGAATTTTGCTTGCGTGTCTATAATTTGAAAAGTTGGGGTGACGTTTTTAAATTATTCAGACCTCGTTATCTACTCATTTTTGTCTTCATTACAAAAAAAATTTCAAAATCCCATTACAACATAAACTTAACTATGTTTAAAGAAATGTATTAAATTATTTAAACTAAATGTTCTTGATTTATAATTTTTTCATATAAAGATTGAACCTGTACAAATAAGAGGATTTTTCCTTTGTATTTTATTTGACAATTATGGTTATGAACTGATAGGAAAAAGCAATTCAAATTTGCCAAATTAAATGTTTTTAATAAAATTAATAAAATTAATATAATTAATGATTAATAATTTATTACTAACAGTAATAAATTTATTTAAATTTATTTATTTACGTAACTTGAATTCAATGTTTTTGACATCAGAATCTCAAAAAATTGTTTTATTTTATTTCTAACCACCAGAAAATAAATATATTTGGGGTATATGATTGTGTAAAATTTATTGTAATATATATTTATAATATTCAAGAAGTCTACAAATAAAATTCGATTTAAAAAAATTGTAACGAATATATATATATTCTCAATATTGTAATAATGTTAACATTAAATTATAGACACCTGCCTATTGAGTAAACGATGATTATAAAGTTTAAATTTTCATTAAATAACAATTGTAAAGATTATAATTTGAGAGCAATCATGCTCCACAAATATTCTACATACAAGTGGAATACTCTTGTTATGAGAGGAAAAATTTAGAGGATTTTTCCTCTAAGTATGAAATTACTATTTTTAAGGTGTATATTTATATTTTTTTGCTTTTAAAATTAAATAAAGTGACAAAAATTGTCCTTAGTATATTATAACTTACAGCTTCTATTCTTCAATTATTATATATTTGCTTCTGCTCTTTCTGGCTTCCTTCCAATTAACACCCACTCCTTTTAACCATTATTTCGTTTCCTTCTCTTTAAATCTTTCAATCAACAATAACTTCCATTTTATAACCTCATTCACTCGAATCATAAAGCAATGGCTTTTTACACTTCACCACTAAAAACTCATAATCTCTTAATGTTTTATGACTTATGATCAGAAGAAATTTCCCCGTGTAGAAACTGTCGTAAATAGCCCTATTGATATTACAACTTTTTTAAGGTCCTTATAAGGTTGTCTTATCAACGAATTTCTTTGTCTAACCCTTTTAGGACCCAATACTTTCCCTACCAAGTTGTCTTATTTATTAATCATGCAAAATAATTTGGTCCCTTTTTACGTTCCTGATTGGGTTCGTACATGTAATCTAAATCTATTCTTTGATGAAAAGAAAATCGTCGTTAAAAATGAAAAAACTTCACCATTTTGGATTTTTTCATTAAACAAATTTGATTGTGCTTCACATGATAGCGACAACTATGACAGCAAGATAAACCATGAAAGCTGCGTAAATTATTGTTTCTTTTAAATAAAGTGAATTTATACCGCGAAAACTGTGAAGTGATTTATATAAAGAAAAGTTGATAAAAATATTTCATTAAAGTTTTGTGAAAGAAATTGAAATAAAGAATAATAAAATCTTAACGAAATAATTTGAATCGAGCAAAAGAAATTAAATTAAATACGATCGTTGATGTTCTATATAGAAGAGCAAGCTGAAATAATATATATATTAAAGTGAAATAATATCCGCGAAAGAAAAGTTGAAATTAAAAATATCAATCTCCGTCTCACGGACTTGAAAATTGATTGATTGAATAATATCATGAACAAAACATTTAAATGCAGTGACCCTGTAGCTTGAAAATTGAAAGTTGATTTGAAATTATTAATGTATCATACACTACTGTTGGAAAAAATTAAATTAGATTCTTTAAAAATCAATAAGAGAAAAGAAACGGCAAGGGATTTTTATGGCAGTGTTATTTTTCAATGCATAAACAAGTGACATAAGTCTGGCTATTCAAGGAAAACTGGAAAATCACAAAAGTTAATTATTGTTGAGTTAAATTGTCAGTTAACTACTATTATTCACACACACACTTAGACTCATATACAGCACTATCTTACATGAATTAAACAAATCCCTATGCTAAAAGAGTAAATATCTATCCTCAAGTGAAAGCACTACGTGACATGGAAAAACGGCGTTGATTTAGCAAGCCTCTTCAATGCAATTGCGCCAGAAGGGAGCAGAGATGAAAAAATGCCGTTGTGAACTGAAGAAGCTCCACTTCAAGAAGAGAGGCTGCAAGTGAGAGCTTTAACCAGCATCTAAAATGATTTTAATATTGGTGTACAGAACCCGCCATTTCAGTTAAAGTGCAAGTTAACGTTTATAGTCAACTTACAAAAGTAAGTTAATAATTCTATAGTCTATCGACCTAGTGTTAATTTTGGACATGTTTTTGATTGGGGGAACACAAAAATATTGGATAGTGAGTCTAATCTTGATAAAAGGAGAATATCAGAAATTATTCGCATAAAAACTGATCAATTTACTATCAATAGAAAAGAAAATATTTTAACTTTCAACAAAACATTCTTTCCTCTCCTCAGACGTCTTGACTCGTGTTCATGAGATGATTAGACAAATATTTTTAGTTTTCCTAGAATATATTGTTTTGGTCTTCGGTCATTGACTTCGTTCGTATTATTGTCGATTTTATTTTCTTGTACTTTGTTTTTCTTAATCACTTTCATTTAATTTCAATTGTCACCGAACTAGTGACTGAAAATATACGCGTTTAATTTGTATTGCGTATTTATATTTTGTGTATTAACAAATACAAATTTATTTATTCTTTAACATGTTAAAATAATTTATGTTTCAACTAATGAGGTATAAATTTACTTTTAATTTCTTTTTGTATTAACAGTGTTTATAGATCTTTACATTGAAGTGTTTCAGTTTTTTAATAAATTTAGCCTGATAAGGTCGGTATATATCTTGTCCGACAAAACGTTGCATTTTAACAACAATTTCTTGAATTTTATTCAATTTACCTTCCCAAGATCATTTACACTATACACATTAATCATAGAAGGATATAATTATACTCATTTAAAAATAATTGTTAAAGAAACAAAATTAATTAAAAGAAGGTGAGAAGAATTGCCGCGAAGAATATTTTATCCTCTAATAAATGAATTTTTATTAGCCTTTTCAGAGTGTTCATAATGTTTGATAAAAGGAAGGTACACAAGAGAAAATGTACGCTAGGTGGTAAAGAGTGAAATCATACGAATTCCTCCTCAAAGGATAATACCTATAAGTATTTCAATGTTTGTTATTAAATGAAAATTAAATTTCAGTAGTATTTATATGAAATTAAAAAAATTTTCAAATCTAATAACAACTAAAATTATACGGTCTAATAAGTAGAAGAAATATTTATTTAACAAATTTATTCCTCGATTTATTCAAAAAACAAAGACGCCAATAGAATACCGCATTTATAAAAAAAATGAATGCAAATAAAATTAGAATTTCATTACGATTGGATTTATTGAAAAAGTTTAAATTATTTAAATTTATTTTTACTTCAAAACACTAGTAAACATATGAAACAAAAATCTCCAAATTTTCAGAATAGAGATAGTTTTCAAGGGCAATCTAAATGTTAGAGAAAAATATTTTCCTTATAATGATAGTAACAGTTAGCTGCGACACTCAGATTTATAAGCATGTCCTGTGAAACTTAAAACTTTCCACTGTAATTTTGTTTTTATTTTCATTTAAAGTATTTTATGATTGTACTTTGACTACGCTTAAAAATTTTTACAAAAGCATCGAAGAACTATTTTAAAAAAAGATTTATATAATACAATAAGAATCGTAAATACTTTATGTATAAGTACTCAACACTTTTTTTGTACTTGGGGACTTTTGGAAAATCTGCTTACAGTCACCTTGAAATCCGTATTCCAATAATATGTTGTGGTTGGTTTACAAACAAGTATGTTAGAAGTAAACAAGAATTAAAAGTAATATAAAATACATCCTGTCACTTAGTTCATAACATAAATTATTAAAAAAGGTTTCTATAGTATGTATGATGCAATATGTTAAAATTTTTAATTCAGATGATTGTTAACTATATTAAAAAAGTCTAACTGATGTTTTTTCTTGTAGTTCCTGACGAGCTGCATGGTGAAAATGCATTAGAGCTATGTATATGTTTTTTCTTGAATAAAAAAATCTCATATTTTCAAAAAATCAAATAGGTTTGTAGGTTTGTACTATTTTTTACACTTACGGCTACAAATCATTCTCAACTTTGTATTTAAAAATAAAGATCATAAAAAACAAAAATTTATTAATATAAAATAACAATATATTTAGAATAGTTGGTAACCTACATCCAGTCTCAAACCACTAAAACTCGTAACCCTTTATTTAGAAGTCCTTTATCTACCCTTGAAATCGTCCCTAGACTTCTGCCTTCAAGGTGACGCTTTTTCACAAATGGGAAGCCTTCACAAATTACGTAACATTAAACAGGGGAAGATGGGTTAGTAATTATGTTACGACCTGTTACGTGAGGGCAGGGGGCTATTTTTGTTATACATAACATTTGTAATACTTATTAGATATAATTAATTGAAAAATGTTAACTATTACGGGTGATATTACATTTTTACAAAAAATATAAAATTTTTAAATTTTATATTGTTTATTGGAATGCTTTTAAACTTTCTATAATAGAGTATTACATGTTATTGCATGTTATTTAGTCTCACTTTAGCATAATTTTGCAAAAAATTCTACCCTATAACTGAAATATAAATAAAAAATTGTTTTCGGTATCAAAAAATGGAAAAAGATATAATTTTTTATACCAATTACTATCAAGATTAATTCAATGATATTTTTGTGAACTCTGATAAAGAATTTAACGTATGAATAATGCAATTCAGAATTGTAAATTCAAAATTTTTAGATTTAAATGAGCAGCAAGTTTTCAAAACCTGATAAATCCAGTTAAAGTGATTTTGAGGTAAACCAACAAACGTTGGATTTTTAAAACTAGTAGAGGTAAAATGAAAGTAAAAACGATTATGTACACAGACGACCATCCATATTCATTCACAGTGTTAAAAAAATTGTTATGTTATTAGTTTTTGATGACATTTAAAAAATAAAAATGGATTTATTTAGTTTTGTTTCAAGACACTGGATTTATCCAGTTTTTGTTATTTTTAAATTCAACCTTAAAGTGAAATATCATTTTTCCAATCGTCAAATGAAACGTTGATCCATTTTTTCACGCTAATAAAAACGAAAAAGATTAATGATAATATTAGTGTTTTAAAAATTATATAAAATCAAAATGACTTTCCTCTTCATCAGGAAGTGTCGCAGTAGGATTTCTGTTATGACAATTTAAAAGAGTACGATACCACTGTAAATTCGATAATTTTATTTATTTATTTATTTATTTAAGAAAAAATAAGCCCTTCAAGGAACAATTACATAAATCGATACAGCGCAATGAGTATGTGTATTAAATTAATTTTATCCAACTCTATATCTGCATCAGATTTTCCGCGTTTTAATAAGATCTTCGTTACTTCAGTTTCGCTTAAAAATTTGTAATACTGATGGCACGTTACTTTAAACCGAATGTTTCCCTCCTTTGTGGGGAATTTTCGAATTACAATCCTCTTAATGTTTAAGATTTCTTTAACTTTTTTGTAGAATGTTTCAAAAGATTTTATGTCATAATGTTCCAGTTTAACAAAACATGAGCTACGTAAGAGTTTTTATTCTGTCCAGGACAGCCATCACAGAAAAGACGAAGATGTTTTATTTCTTCTAAATCAAGTTATAAGTTATTAGCATAATGTTAAAAGAAAGTCAATGAAATTTTCAAAGATGTGCAGAGGAGTTTTAAAAATACTTTCTATTCAAAAATACTGTCACTCACAAACTTCCAGATTGCGGTATCCGCCAAAGGCAAGCCCGTAAGCTAGTGTGATATGTTTCGAAAACTTGAAACACGTTTTCCTCGTAATCATATTTTTGAAACTAGGAAGACACTTTCCTTCGAAATCTACAGAATCAATTTTATAGAAATCAAAGAACTCTTGAAACTTTATCTGCAAAACTAATCAATAGTTATTTTAGATTTTCAAAAGTTTAATGTATCCAGCTAATATGAATGAAACATGTTCAATAGGGGGTCAAAAGATGAGTCTGAAAAAGCACTAAAAAATCAAAGAAAAATAGTTATAGGTTTTCTAACATTTTTTAAAGTTATGGGCAAAAAACAATTTTTTAAAAACTTAAAAATGCAAGAGATAGTTTAACTTTATGAAATGGGTTGAAAATACTTTCATTTCTCGTCTCCCGGGGATATCTAAAATTGTTAAAAATTGAAGCCTACAGCTCTTTGTGGTTCTGTAAGATTAAGACTAATGTAATATTAGTAAACACACACACATTCAAATATACGGATATTTTTTCGAAGCACGTTTTTTGACTCATGAGTCATTTTACCGATTTTGCTTCCTCGTGGAAATTTTTTTTTTCAATAAATTAATTTTATTTTTTAAAATTTGTTATGTTGGATATTAAAGTTAATATTTGTAATAAAATTGTATTCTTTTACATAAAGAGGATTTAGTAAGTTTATACAAAGTGTCTATTGTATTGATGACATTCGGAGAATTAATCACAATTAAAATTGAAAGATTTGATTTCTTACTAAAAATTTTTTTCGTTATTCAAAAATATGTTGCTATACAATAAAATGTTATTCTTAACATGAAAACAAATAAAAAATATTATCCTCTGCATCAATTCGAAATAGATTGGTCTATATAAAGTAGGGGAGCGTAGGGTGTAATGAAAGAGCGCGGAGTAATGGGGAGCTTTTAAATTTGAAGTATACTTAGAGGCTTTGAAATTAGCGGCAACACCTCGAAAAACTTCGATAACCCTTGTTTATTATGTCATAAGAAGGCAAACGATCACATTTTTGACAAATTTTTATTAACGGAAATGTAAAATGCATTATTTATGTTTTCGTTGTTTAATGTAAAATATTTACAACAACAATTAATTTATTTATGTAGTCTTGAAGTTAGTGACCGTTTATTAATAAAATATTTTTGAGTAGAAGGCTTATGGTAGTGTTTTTTTCAAAAAAGTACATAAGAATTCACTATTTTATAAAAATTTATTTATTTATTAACAAAAGTGTCGACGTATCGGGTCATTATTTATTGACTTAATTAATTTACTATATCACTTCAAGTAAACTAAATTATTTAATTCAAATAATGAATTATTTAATGCAAATATATTACTTAATAGAAAGAAATAAAAAATATTTGGATCAAATAAATAACTTATTGAAACTAAAATAATGAATTATTTGAAAAATTTAATTATAGGTAGGTATGAAAATGGAAAAAGATTAATTTATTTAATACAAATTGAGATTTATTTGAATCCAAAATTTAGTTACTTCAAAAAAATTATTTAATTGATGCAAATGAATATTTATTTGATTTATAAACCATGCATTATTGAATCAAGTAATTTTCATAATTTAAACTAAAAGTAGATATTTCGATCCATGGAAGGAATAAACATTAACATAATGGTTTTATGTCATATTTTTATTAATATACAAAATTTAAGCAACGTTTCGATTACTTGGTTTGTCGTCATCATCAGGCAAAGCCTAATTAAATAAACACTAATTTACAACATAAATAAAAAACGAAGAAAGGACAAAAATAAAAAGTTATAAATTAAGAAAAAATAATTTATCACAGCACAATTAAAAGCGTTACATATTAGATAAATAAAAAACGAATAAATAATGACAAAAATAAAAAGTTATAAATTAAAAAAAAATTATTTATCACATCACATTAAGTCGACTTTTAGAGAGCGTTTCGTCAAGTCTAAAATCGGTGTACAGAAAAATAAGACACACTAGATAAATTTGAGAAGTCAATGAACTGAGATGTAAACAAGACGTGCTAATGACAAAATTTTTGAAAAAAAATTCAATCATGAATTTAGTTTGCTCATCAGGGGGAAATAAATTTTAAGTATAAAATATCTTCTTTTTTTTATTAATTGTATGTTTATTATTTTTTATGTGAAGCATTTCAGAAAAACAACGTTTATTAAAATGTGGTTTACGATCCAGAATTGTAGCATTATCCCAGTCAAATTCATGATTGAATTCAGATTGGTGCGCTTTGACTATAGATTTTGTGTTGTTTTTATTATTTTTGTGTTAATTAATACGTGTTTTTTAGAGAACGTTTCGCAGGACAATTTTTAAAATTAAAACTTATAAACAATATTCCTTTCTCTCCATTTTTTTAAATTGTCTTTACCTAATCTGACAATAGATCTTAAAGATTTGACAACAATGGGGATAGTAAAAATATTATAAGATTTTAAGATTTTTGACAATCTAATGAAATCATGATCATTATAAGGTAAACAAACCTTAGGAATTTGTTTATATAACCGATTTTTAGTATCAACAATGTTGTAGTTTATATTTTTGTTACGATATTTTAAATGGTTTAAGCGAGTTTTTACATGTTTTTGGATGAATTCAAATGGATAATCATTGTTGATTGAAATTTTATTAATTTTCATTAGATTGTCTTTGTGAAAAGAATTGCACCATTTATAAATAATTTTATTATTTTTGTTAATTATAGAAATGTTCAGATAATTAATTAGATTGTTTTCTTGAATTTCATATATGTGAATTTTAATTTTTGGTGATAAGAATTAAATATGTCGACTACAACATTAATGTGATCTTTAGGTATACACAACATGGTATTATCGACATAACGGAAATGGAAAATCGGTTCACAAATATGTTCTAATTTAATATTTTTAAGACAATCGCTTTCCAAATCATCCTTAACAATATCAGCAAAAACGCAGAAATCAGACTTATCCTGATGATGATGACAAACCAAGTCATCGAAACGTTGCTCAAATTTTAATTATTGACATCAATATAAAATATTACATAAAACTGTTAAAAACAAAAATGTTTATTCCTTCCATGGATCGAAATATTTACTTACTTCAAATATTCAAATTTCGGAAGGGAATATCATCATTATATTAAATTAATTTTCCTAATTGATTTAAAGGAATATTTGTTAGATCCAATTATTCCATTTATTTGACTTAAGTAATTCGTATTTGGTACAAATGACTATTTATTTGATAATATAATATAAATAATATAAATAAATTAAAATATTTATGCCCAGTTAATATTTACTTAACTCAAATAAATATTTAGTGGATAATAGACAGTTAAACCATTTAATTGACTCAAATAATTTTTATTTGATTCAAATAATTTTTTTTAGTCCATAAACAACAAAGTAGACTTAAACTATTCGATAAAGTGTAATTGAAAAATTTGTAGCGTTATTTCGTGTTTCGATTACACGATATTGTCGTCTACGTGATGCGACGCCAAACAGCGCGTGTAGTCAAGGTCAGAAAATTATGAGCTCATCGTGTTTTCTTTTTTCGCGAACATGTTATGAGAGCTATCTGAAACAAGTTTCCCTTAAAATTTTAAAAGACAAATATATTATTAACACCTTTTGTTATCCAATATAAAGAACATGTCCAAATTTTTATTAATACCTTCAATGCAATAGCCGATAAAAAATAAAATTAATTTACGATGAATATGGAAATTGGTATAAAAACCAATCAAATCCTAGGTAGACTGATCAACTTTTTCTCAGCTCATCCAAAATGTGAATAGTATACTAAAACAACAGATTGAGAATTTTAAATTAAATTATATTAAGTCCTAGGTATGTTCACTGAATTAATATAACTTCCGAAATAATAAAGTTCCAAAAAGTATTTAAGAAATGTGGAATTTAATCCTTAAAACATTCAACAAGAACATTTAAATTGAAAATAGTTTAAGGGAAGTCCAGAATGTGAGTTGGAAACATCGATAGCGACGCGTCTTCCTAATTATTCCTTAAGGACATCACGTGACGGACGCACGTCAATATAGGTCTATCCTATGGACTGTCCTTTACAACTATGCAAGAAAATGAAAAATTCGGCCCACAACAGAAGTTAGAGACAAATGACAAAATCCAACCTAGACGACATCCCCCTATGATTTAATAATATAAAGCTTCACAATTTGCGACAAATCAATAATTTAGTGTTTATTGCACGTTGCCTTAACACTTATTGCTTTCATTGAAAATAATGAAACATAAAATGTAACAGAGATCCGAACTGTTATACTTTATTTTAATAAAGCACGTTTTTGTATCACTATTGGTAAGATATAACTCTCAATTAGTATTATAAATTTGCCTTCGAAGATTAAACATTGTTGACATTAATGTGACGTTACTGGTCTTTGATAACGATTTATTTTTGATCATTTGACAGCAAAAGTATTTTTTGCTGACATATAGCATAAATAATTAAATATTAATAATTTGTACCGAAAACTATTTAACGACCTTTTGTAGATGAGGTAGTGTTAAAATATTGTTAATTTATTTACATCCATCGAACTCCAAATTAAGCTCAAACATCAACTGTTTACTGTTTCCCCTTGTTTATACATTTACCGCAAATGCGATTCTAATTAGACAAATTTCATATGAAATATTTATTATTTTGAAACACAATATTGTTAGATTAAAAAGTAAGTTTTAATTTATTTAAAAATAATTAGTTATAAATTTCCCATTTCATGTATAGAAAATATGTCAGACTTAACATATTCTAATAGTTGTATTGCATGTAAGTTTTGTTTAGAATTATTTATAGAAACAACATTCTGCTCATATAGTAGTAGCAAAATATATATTTATGAAATTTTTATCTTTATCAAAAGTATAATTAATTTTTTGTTATAGAACAAGAATTTAAAAGTATTTAACAGTTTTTAAAGTAGAAAAATAATAAAAAATTCTATTTCATTAATAAGCTAAAGGAATGAATAAATAAAGTCAGAAAATTACAAACTAAAAGAAGTTTGGAATTCTTTTTAGAAAAAATAGTGGTTTTTAAATAGTATTTAAAAATACGGACTTTACTATTACTTTACTTTAAATAATTGATCAAATAATTGAATTCTATAAACGAATTTCAATAAAATTTTTAGGAATATTTACATTTTTCGAGAAATTCGATTAAAATTGTATTAAAAATAATTGGAATTCTACAAATGAGTTTTATTATTTGTGAAAATAATTAAATTCCTAAGATTTTTTGCAATAATTTGTAACTTTTACAAAAATTGAATTTTTTTTTCGTGTAACTAAACATCTTCTATAAATCCATTATTTTAAATAATTTTTGTAAAACTTCTTTAAGAATTTTCAAATTTATTTGTTTACAATTTAATTTTACAAAATTTCAATTATTCGTAAATTCTTCAATTAAATATATATTAGAAAATGAAAACTTTAAATAATTTTTTAAAAAAATCCGCAATTAAAGTTTCTCAAAAAAAATTAATTCCACAGAATTGTTATATTTAAAAATATGAAAAATTCAAATTTTCAAATTAAAATCTAAAATTTTAACTGAAATTCATTTTTAAATCAATGTTTATGAGAAAATTCTACTAGAATTCAATTATTTAAATACAAAAATAACAATTTATTGAATAATTTATTTATTTATTTAAGTCTAAGCCCTCAATCACAAGGATCATTAATGGGCAATACAAACAAAATAATAAACTATAATAATTATAAAACACAATTATAATGTTGAATAATGAAACAAAAATAAAGTTTTTGAAAGTAC
This sequence comes from Leptopilina heterotoma, assembly GCF_015476425.1. Classification (NCBI taxonomy): domain Eukaryota; kingdom Metazoa; phylum Arthropoda; class Insecta; order Hymenoptera; family Figitidae; genus Leptopilina; species Leptopilina heterotoma. The sequence goes on from NW_025111153.1 coordinate 1,456,557, forward strand.
GAAGTTTGAGATACAGTAAAATTATGGTGTGTCCGAATGTAAACGTGTTAGTTGATTAACAATTACTGAAATCGCAGATGTAAAGATATCTATATCAATAGAAGAGTTTCTAAAAAAAAAGTTAATAGTCTCTGTGACATTATACATAGGCGCATGAAAACTTGTATACGAAGAAGGTAGAACATTAAAAGAAAAGGTTGATAGTGTCTACTATTAAATCTCGGAATTTTAAAGTTTAAAAAAGATAACAATTCTGGACAGTCAATAGAGTTATTTATAAGATTAGTTATAAACTTGTTGGTCAAGTGTAAGAATATTATGTTCTTTACAAAGTAAAGGATAATCAGAGCCTTGAGGAGGATAATTATTAGTTTTAAGTAAAGTACAATATTTAAGAAAACGTTTTTGAATTTTTTCTAAGAGAAGCAAATCTTTTTTAAAATGTGGTTCCCAAACGAGCCAAGCATATTCAATTTTACTTCTAACAAAAAGGTTGAATAAAATATTCAAAACTTTAATATTTTTGAAATTGCGAGTGTTTCTAAAAAGATTGCTTAAGGCCCTAGATGCAGAGCTGTAAACATCCAAAATATGATCGTTAAAATTTAAATTATGTTAGAAAATTACCCCAAGGTCTCGAATTGAATGTTTGCGAGGTATTGTCGTCCCTTGAATTGTGTAGTCAGAAATTATTGGTGATAAATTTGATTTAAAATAAGATATAACATAACATTTAAGTGGATTAACTAAAATCTTATTGTATGTGCACCAATTTGACAAAGTGTCAAGATTTTTTTGCAAAAGTGCAACATCACTTAATGCATGTCATGCATTAATAATTGCATGTTTCTTAAAATTGAATTCTCATAAAGAATTTTATCTATAAATTTTAAATAACTGAATTCTTTTGACAAATTTTAATAAAATTTTTAAGAATTTTTTCGAGAAATTCGATTAAAAATTGTATTAAAAATAATTAAAATTCTGCAATGAGTTTTATTATTTATGAAAATAATTGAATGATTGGGAAGAAATTTATAAAAAAATTTGTAAATAAATAATGAAATTCCTGTGAAATTTTTATTATTTTTTGAAAATAATTAAAAGTTTGTGCGTAGAATTTTATTAAATTTTTTTTTAAATAACTGAATTCTTTTGGAAAATTTTATGAGAATAGTAGATATTGAAAATCATTGAATTGAGGAAAATTTTTTAAAATAATTGAATTTCAGAGAAGAATTTAATTATTTCTAAAAATAATTGAAATTTTGATGAGAATTTAAAAAAAAATTTTGAACATAATTAAATTTCTGCGAAGAATTTTATTACTTTTGGAAAATAATTGAATTTCTACAATTATTTGTAATTTAGGAAGTTGAATTCCACAACTATCAATAAAAAAAATTTGTTTAATATGCAATCAAACATTATTTTTAATGTAATATTTAATTGTACAACAATTATCATCAAAACATAAACATCAATATTTTTGTGTCAATATTGATGGATTATGTATTTTTATTTAATTTATTTAGTAAACTTTCTTTTTCGTTGATCAACTTTGTGGACTTCAACTTGGTTGTAATTTCTATAAAATTATCCAAATTATATCGTACAATTTACGAACTTTTTATCCTTTTTGAATCAAACTACGGACTTTAGTTTAATTTTATATAAAAGTAATAGATATTTTTCTTTTTTAAGTAATTTCAAGAAGTTTATATATAGCTTCATAAGTGAAAATAATTTTCATTTAAAATTTATCTTAATGGAGAAAAATCAGTCTATTAAAAAATATATTGTCATCCTCATTTTGTCAAAAAATTAAAAAATAATGGAAAATTTGCTATTACCGAGAATAACCACTCTAAGTATATAAAAATTTTTTATTTTTCTATAAACAAAAAGACGAACTGACTCTTGGAGTCACGTGACCAAAAATTTTTTTTTGTATAATTTTATGGGCAACAACTTTGTCTTTGATAAATAAAATAATTTACGTTTCATTTAGTTGTTATTATAACTTTATTAATGCATATGTAATGTAATCTTAACGAGAGATATAGCGTGCTTTTAATGTCAATAAAATGTCAAAAATAATTTGTGATCAATAACGCATAAATGAATAAATAATAACAAAAGAATATTCATCACTTTATATTGAACACACAGAATTATAGGAAAAACTTTTTTCTAGATTAGGAAAAGAAAATGTATACGAGTAATAAAATAAAAATTTTATGACCAGGAAGTCAATTGAAGAGTGGAAGTGTCCAAACGTCCTTAACCGTGACACAAAGTACAAAGTCATGGGAACTGATAGAATGAAAATTTTACTTCATAAAAGTATTTTATTGATTCTCTTTTTTTATTGGCGAAAATAAATTATTATTAGTATAGGAAGTGAAAAAATCTCATCACTGTCAGCCACAGTAGTAAAGATTGATCGTGGCTTTTAAGTAGAAAAATGCGGTTTTGGCCAGACGGCATATGTGTGTGTATACTATAGAAAAAATAAATTAACTTTCTTCGAAATTGTATAATTCATTATTTTAGATTGAAGCAATCAATTCTTATAAATTGTAATTCAGTAGAACTTTATTTTATAGTAGTCACTAAATAAATTAATTTAGTTGTTACCAATAAAATTTTTATTAGTCTTTCTTAATTCCCTCAAGATCTAATGAAAAAAAGAACACAGTGGATAATTATTTTTATAATTAAATAATTATCAAACTCGCACATACATACACTTGTTTACAATATTAGTTATATGAGACATGGGTTAAGCATAAGGGTAAAGTATTTTTTTTGTAATTTATAATTAGAATTACAATCAGTATGAAATTAAGAAAAAGGATAAAATTATTTAAAGAAGCAAATTGAAAGTAATTTTTCACAATTTACTCACCGATAGATACGCCTTTAAAAAGTTAATTTTTTTTTTCCAAACATAAGGGTTAAGGCACGCAAAAATAAAATAAATAAAAAAAAATTAATTTTTTAATTGTGAAACACTGTATTTATAAATAGAATAATTTACATAAACAAACAAATGATAAAACTCACATAAATTAAATTTTCCTGCATTTCACATAAATATCTTATTGAAAAAAAAGTTTTTCGGGAAAAGTGTATTCGCAGAATAACACGCCTTGCGTCGCGGTGCCGCGAGCCGACTGGTAGAACGTCGGTCTTTCTCTCCTGCATTGGCGTCTCGACGCTATTCCTCTTTCTCTATCAACATTTCTTTCCCTCTCTCTCCTCCCCCTATTCGAGAATCCTTGTCATGATGTTTTCGAATCCACGTGGTGCGCATACGTACGTGGTTCGTAACTAAATAAGCCGGTGATGTTTTTTTAAAATTTTGAATTCCAATAGTGAACATATGTGGAAAAATTAATTAAATCTAAATGAAAATTGATTAAATCTAAAAACATACTAAATATGAAAATTTATAGAAAAAATTTATAGATTACAATTAGAAAAGTATTTTCTCAATACAAGTAAATAATTACTTAAACTATCGCCCCCTTACCCCCATCCCACCATGTGTAATTCTTAGGTCAAAATTTTTATCATTTAATTAATTAAATTTAGATATTTTATTATTTAAATAATTATTATTTTACATATATACCTAAATAACAATACTTTTCCCATTTAATTAACATGGGATTTTTGCACTTTTTAGAAAATAATTTTTATTTCGTTTAAAATACTCTTTGACTAACTAACAATGCTTGATTTTGCTTCTATTATGATTCCTTTAGATAGAGAAATTTTCATATTATCGCGAAAAATTTATTACACAAGTTTTAAAAAGGTCAATTTCATTTTTATTGATTTTTCTGATTATTTTGCTAAATCTACTTATTAATTAATTGTTTTATTCCTCCCAATGGACCATAACAATAATTTCAATTCATAAACTATCCAAGAATAACACAGTAGACTAAATCCATTTCAAATCAGGCAGGTCGACTAAACTTCATGTTATAGAAAAAAAAATTGTTTTACTTGTCATTTTTTTTCTCTTGTATAATTTAATTTTCTTTCTTGGGTCTTGTAGATGGTCTTCTCCTCTTCACAATACAGTTTGAAATTTGAAAAAATATTTTAAAGTTTAAAAATAGGGGATGATTTTCTGAAAATAAATAAGATCAATTTTTTCAAAAACACCACATTTTTTTGTTATCAAATTTTTACTACAAATTTTTAAAATAATTATGAACATTTCCTAATAATTTCAAGCGGGCTAAGCCATTCTGTCAATAAAGAGAATTGTTTTTTAAATATTTATTTTTGCAAATTTTCAAATTGTTAACTTGCATTTTTTAAAACAAATGAATCGTTATAACATTGTTGACGTTAACGTTAACAATTTGAAAATTTGTAAAAATAAATTTTTCAGAAAAAATACTCCTAATTGCCAGAATGGTTTAGCCCGCTTGAAATTCATAGGAAATGTTCATAATTATTTTAAGAATTTGTAGTAAAAATTTGATAACAAAAAAATGTGGTGTTTTTGAGAAAATTGATCTCATTTATTTTCAGAAAATCATCCCCTATTTTTGTCATTTTTAATTTTTTTCAAATTTCAAACTAGATTGTGAAGAGGACAAGACCATCTAGAAGACCCAAGAAAAAAAATTAAATTATACTCAAAAGAACAATAATGACAAGCAAAACAATTTTTTTTCTATATTATAGAAAAAAAATTGTTATATAACAAAGGTTTTTTTTTGTTTTTTCATGTTATATAACATGAAGTTTAGTCGACCTGCCTGATTTGAAATGGATTTAGTCTACTGTGTGATTCTTGGATAGTTTATGAATTGAATTTATTGTTATGGTCCAATTGGATGCATAAAACAAGAAACTTTCAATGAAATACCGAATAAAAATTAATTAATAAGTAGATTTAGCAAAATAACCAAAAAAGTCAATAAAAATGGAATTGACCTTTTTAAAACTTGTGTAATAAATTTTTCGCGATAATATGAAGATTTCTCTATTTAAAGACATCATAATAGAAGCAAAATCAAGCATTGTTGGTTAGTCAAAGAGTATTATAAATTAAATAAAAATTATTTTCTAAAAAGTGAAAAAATCCCATGTTAATTAAATGGAAAAAGTATTGTTATTTAGGCAGGGTTAAACGGCATCGTAAAATTTTTTTCTAGTTTCTAGAATTGTTTTTAGGTCAAAAAGAAACGATTTTGACGATACTTAAATGAAAAATTGAAAAATTGAAAAAAAATTGAAAACGGACACCCTAATATTGATGCCATAGTAGACTCAAGGGACAGTTCTCAAAAACTCGGATTTAAGATTCATAACCATTATCATAAAATAATATTTTTTAATTTCTCTTTCAATTCAATACTATATTATTTTCATGAAATTTAGGAAGAGAAATTATCGGTTAAAGTTCTTAAAAAAACATTTGTATCAAAATTAAATTCGACAAAAAAATTCTTAAAAAAGAATCCGAAGTTTTCTTTACATTCATTAGCAAAATTTTACAGTCTACCTAAGATCCACAAGCACAATGTCTACTTTGACCTATTATTTCTATCAAAAATAATCCTACCTATTTTTTAGCAAAAATCATATATGAAGAGCTTAAACCGATAATTTCTCTTCCTAAATTTCATGTAAATAATAGTTTTGAATTGAAAGAGAAATTAAGAAATATTATCTTACCAAACAATTCTGTCTTGCTTTCTCTTGATGTAACTCCACTTTTTACCAATGTTACTTGCGATTTTGTTGTGCAAAGTCTAGATAGAAGATACAACACTATAAAAAATAATTGTAAAATTTCTTTTTATGACATTGTCCATTGTACTAAGTTTCTTTTTGATAATACATTTTTTTCATTTAATAAAAAAATTTATCAACAAATAGAAGGTACACCTATGGAATCACTAATATCACCATTTTTCACAGATATTGTAATGGATAATATGGAGTCAGATTGTTTATATTTACTTCAAAAGAATTTTAATTGTAATCCTCATTTTTACTTTAGATACATATGTTGATGACACTCTCTTATGTTTTTACGAAGATCATGTTCAACTTGTTATTGATACTTTTAGTTCCTTTAATATTCATCTTAATTTCTCTCATGAATAAGAAGATAATAATAAAGTAAATTTCTTAGACATGACTCTAATTAAAAATAATAACCATCTTATTCCTGCTATGCAACAAGCCATGTAACCAACAAAAAAAACCATCTTATTATTAATTGGTACCAAAAACCAACTTCATCCAACAGATTAATAAATTGTGACTGCAATCATCTAATCCAATAAAAAAAGAATATTGTATACAATTTGTATGACAAGGCTATTTTGTTGTCTCACGAATCTTTTCACAAAGAAAATATTAAGAAAGTTAATGAAATTTTAAAAAACAATAATTATTCATAAGAATTTACCAAAAAATATATTTAAAAATCCGATCTTTCATTGTAAATTAAAAAATATGTAATAATATACAATCTAACAATACTTCTTCGATTTATCGTCGATTACTAAAAAATTTGTATTCCTTATGATAATAATTACTTTAAGTTATCTAATATTTTGAAAAAAAAATATAACTTATTATCTATTCCTATTGTTCAAAAGGTTTATATAATGTAAAGTTTGTCGTCTAAACAGTCAGTCTGACTAATCACTCATTGAAAAAATGTTCGTGATTTTTAATTTTTCGTCTGGTTTTATTTATTTTTATAATTAATTTTTTTTGAGTTTGACCAAGTGTTTATGTAATTTTATTATTCTGTAAATATCTTTGAATTTGTTAAAAAATTTATTTTTATATTATTTTCTTAAATTTTTACCGATGTACTATGTAAATTCATATATTCTATTATGTTAGCCCATATATTTTTCTCTTCGGAACAATGCATGTCATACTCCAGAAAGAAAGACAATGTTTCAAAAAATGTAAAAAAGCGAAAGTGACAACGCTTACGCATCAATTCGTCGAATAGTAAAAAAGGACACATGTGCAAAAGGGAAAAAACAGTTTTTTATCCAAATAATACCGAACCTTCGGATAATAAAGACCACCTGAGTTACTGTGAAACAAAAAAAAATATCCTGGAACACGTCAGCTAGTGCATAAAAAAGTCAACCCCAACACACAATGGTTCAACCCGAGAGTATTCATTTGGAAACCGACCGAAGTTGATTGTCCAGTAAATTAAAGTCAGAGAGTATTAATTTGGAAGCTGACCCAAGTACATCGTATTGTAAAGTAAAATAGTTGAGAGTATTCATTGGAAATCAAGTTTCAAACAGTAGAACTAACTTCGAAACAACGTGAGACACGGAATTCTCCAAAGAAACAATAAACTAGACCTCATTAGTGTAAACAATCGGCTCTACCCTTAAGAAGACCTACCAGCGACGTGACGCAAGCTTATCAATAACGTCCAGGAGTTCAACACCAGTTCAATCGTTATCTCTTTTTAAGTAAGATTTTTATAACTCATTCTGTTATTGTCAAGTCTTTCTTTCTTGGCTGATTTTCAAATAAATATCCTCTCACAAATTTAGTAGGCTCAATTACTTATCCTCATCCCAAATTAGATTCATTCATGAAACTAATTTAAAACGAGAAAACTAGGTCCTCAATCTACTTGATCAATCACATTTAAAACTGCAGAAATCAAACGCAAATGCATAGTATTGACTGTAGTTAACGGTCGCAAAATTTCAAAGAAACTACAACGCACTTAATTATTCAATTCATAAATAATAATGAAGAAGGATGTAGATCCGTTGAATACGTACCGAGATCTTGGCTGAAAAAAGTAAATGACAAATGGTATTGTTTCTTTCCCGATAAAAGAAATTATCGATTTATCGAAGAATTGTGTGAGCAGAGTAAAGAGCCAGAAGTAGAAAAATGGACAGAATATGAAGTAATGGTCTTAAAAGAAGCCCGTAAGTTGAAATATTTAAAAATACATGATATAATGATATTATTACAGCTCTTCGAACAGAGGATATTGCAAGTAGTACTCACAATCCAACTCACATTTTATCCAAATTTAAACGAGACAATAAAGAAACCAGCTATTTTACTATTTTCAAAATAATAACTACTTTTAAACATGTTTTTAACACTTTTTCGCTGTAACTTGTATCTAACTTGTAAATGAACGTTGGTACCTATATTTCTTTAATTGTAATCTAATTAACCCACAACTATGTTTTCATTTCGTCAGCATTATACAAGTCACATAAAAAAGTTCTTAAGATTGACATTTATAATTAAAAAATAAAAATTTTCATTCCTATTGAGGGACTTTAAAGACCCCGAAAGCACCAAGATACTTATTTTTAGAAAAAAATCAGAAAATTATGTACAAATTCATCAGCTATTTTTAATTATAAGTTTATATTCGTGATCAGCGACTACAATAGCTATAGACGGGTAAATTAGAAAATTTTATTAAAATTGTTGTTTGCAAAATATGATTGGCTTTTTTGAATTTTTACTTCAGATTCGAAATCTGTGACCTTAAAAACCCATAGATAGCAATAAAATATATAATTGGAAATTTTTTTTAAATTGTCGTCCGCAATATTGGACCTGAAAAACCCCTAGATAGCGATAGAGGGGTCGATAAATTTTTTTAAAATTGTCATCCGCCATTTTGAATTTTGGAATTCTGACTCCAATTTCGTAATCGGAAACCTAAAAACACCCCTAGATAGCGATAAATTTTTTTTTAATTGTCATCCCTTTCTTTTACTTTTTATAATTATAATAAATTTATCAAAATTTCAGAAAAAAATCTTAATTTTTTTTTCTTTTTATCTCGAACTTTTTTGCTAAAAATAGTAGGTATTAGAAAAAGAATATAATTTTTTTTTTCTTTTGCACTTGATTTTTGACTGAAAATAGTGTTAAAAAAATTTTTTTTTTAAATATGTATATTTCCAGATAGTTGAAAATTTAGGTGCGAGGTCCCCTTAATAAAACGTTTACAATGTTTCTTGAACAAGAAGTTAAGAAAGAAAATTTTGTAAACGTAAAATATTTGTTTCTGAGTAAAAACAGTTTTTTTCAAATTGTTTATGACAAACGTTGTGAACTTTACCTAGGTCATTTATAATGTGTTTTCGCTGTTAAATGCAAAATATTTCCAGACATCACAATAGTTAAAATTTTATTATTCACTTATGTTTTGTCATTATATTATTATGTAGGTTTTAATTAAATGAGTTCTTTTCAGGATTTTTCTTTTATTAAAATTAATTAAAATCAATTCAATCAGTCCTTTTCAGGACTTTTCTTTTATTAACAAGATTAAAAAATATTTTCAATAAGTCCTTTTCAGGAATTTTCTTTTATTGAAAATAATTAAAATAAATTTTAATGACAACTTTTAAAACGCTATTTTGAATTTTAAATTATAATCTTGAATTCGTATCAGCGACCTCAAAAACAACCAAGTAACAATATTCTGCTAAATAAAACGATTTATAAAAAAAAATTAATTAAAAAATAATGTTTTATGGAAAAAAATATATAGTTAAAATTTATTTCAACAAATTTTTATTCAATTGTACAATTTAAGAAAGAATATAATTTAAGTCTAAGGTTTTCGCTTGATTGCAAGGATTAACGTTTTTTTGTAATAAAAAACAAAAATAGAAATTAAATAAAATGTATTTGAATTTCAAGTGAAGGCTTCCAATACTTTTGGTAAATTTACTTGTTTTTTAAAATTTTTAATTAAACTCAATTAAATATAAATAACGAAAAGAGTAAAAAATTATCATAACAATAATTATATTATTATTAAGATTAGTTGTTTTTTAATATAATTTTCCATAAGAAGATTCAATTCCCTCACATTTTTCTAATTAATTAGTATTTCTATAATAATTAAATTTCAAATGTATTTTAAATATTGAAATAATTGTTTTTTATTATCAACTTCACGACGGACGAGTTTCAATTGTTATCGTTTAACTACGTGATTGTCAAAATCAGATACGCTGGCAACAAAAATTTTTATTTGTTTAAAATTAAAAATTCTAATAACTTCCTCAAAATATGCCAGCATTTAAAGGACAGGGGAAGACGCGCATTTCGAATTCGAAGAAACAAGACGAATCAGAAGAGAAGAAATCTTTAAGTCCTCGTCATAATCGTAAGCGTACGAGCATTTTACATCGCGTACAGTCACAAAATACAAATGAAGTAAACGATATTATTTATGGATTTCTAGGTAAGAAGCATTTTTTCAAAATATTAGTTTTTTCATCCATTAAAATTTAATCCAAAAAATGTAATAAAAAAATAAATTGTACATTAAATTAGGAAATTTAGCAGCAGTTCGTAACAATCAGCGTAACTCAAAATCAAAGCGATTTAAAGTTCCAGGAGTGAAAATTAAAAGGTTTTTATTTTTATCTAATACAGTTTTCTAAATTATTTTTCTCCATTAATGGAAAATTCTATGAAGCTAGATATTTTGAGAAATGGCAAAAAGGGTTATAAATAAAATATTTTAATTTTAAAAATAGACAAGGTCGAGTTCGGAAAAATACTAAATCAAAAAGTAACCAAAAAATAAGAAAACTCTCTTTTGCTCCTTCTGAATCGCATTCAAGATTAACTGATGACAGTTTCGTGACAGAGACAAGAAATTCAGAGACATCAAAATCAAGCTCGGTTTACAATGACAACGATTCGACGGCGAATGATTCTGATTTCGAAGAACCCGCAGATTCGAAAAAGGGAATCAAGAATCTAATGAGAAGAAAATCATTAGTGGAAATAATTAATAATTACATTAAAAATGGCATAAAAGAAGGTAATAATTTTATTCAACTTTTTTTTAATACAATTTTATTTATATTTAAACAATTTCTAACTACTTTTAAATTTTGGATGATTTAAATTTTAGATTTTTGATGAATAAATCGCATAAAAATATTTAAAATGTTTTTTGTAAATAAAACGATTTAGTTTATAAAATCAGTCATATTAAAAATTATAAATTAAAAATTTTATAATGCAATTAACTAATGGACAACTTTTAATTATTATCCACTTTTCTTGTATAAAAACATAAAACAATATTTTAAAGAACAGAAATATTATTTTTTTTAAATATTAAATATTAAAGAAATTAAAAAGAGATTTAAAAACTGTTCTAGATATGAAAAAGGAGAAACGCTACATAAAGGAAGCACTTTCTTTTGGAGTAAATGCAGGTTACCTCAGACCTCTTGATAACTCGGGTCATTTACTTGAAGTTTCGTCGGAATTGCCGGGCATTATGTTAAATGACATGAAAGATACTGTAACTGAACGGAGGCGTCGAAAGAATATGAGACGAGGCATTGTAAGTTTCGACGATTATATCATGAAATCGTCGAAGAAACGAGCATCCAAGAAAGAAACTGAAAAACGTCACAAGGAAACAAATACCAATGTTTTAAAAAAAAGGTCCATTTCAAATGTGAATCAATCGACTTCAAAAGTTGAAAACAAAAAAATTGAAAAAAAACCGCCACCAAAAAAGAGAGCTAAAATCGCTAGGCAATCAAGAAAACCGATGTAAGTTTAAAGTATATTTAAAATTTTCAAATCTTTAATAAACAATAAAAAAAAACTTTAGAAATATTTTAACAAAAAACAAAATCAATAAAATTAAATTAAAGTAATAAATTCAAATAAAGAATATTTAAAATGATATAATATAAAATAATAAGGTTGTTTACTATTTTCGTTCAACAAAATTTCCGGTTCTTTCCAGGCTTTGTCCTAATTTTTCCCGGTTTTTCTACACATCAAATTTTTTATTTGATTTCGAACATAAATAAATCTACAAATGGCTTCAAAATTTTCATTACAGTTTTTATGAATAATAAAATTCTTTTGGCGAGTTTCTTTAAATTTTTTAAAAATAATGTTTTTTTTAAATAATTTTAATTAAAATTTTGGAAAATAATTGAATTAAACGAAGAATTTTTTCAAATTTAAAAAAAACAATCTTATCTGTTCATAATTATAATTAAAAATTTGAATAATTCAATTTTAATTAAATGTATTGATACTAATTGAATTTATGCAAAGAATTTTACTATTTACAAAAATAATTGAATCCTTCCAAAGAATGTTATTATAAGAAAATAATTAAATGTTTGCGAAGAATTTTATTAAAATTTTAAAAAATAATTAAATTGTGGAGAACAATTTAATTATTTATAAAGATAATTGAAACTTTGAGAAGAATTTAAAAAAAATTTTAAACATAATTGAATTTCTGCGAAGAATTTTATTACTTTTGAAAATAATTAAATTGTTTCTTAGAATTTTATGTAAATTTATGAAAATAATTGAATTCTTATGAAGCATTGTTTTAAAAAATATTATTCAAAAGAATTTAGTAAATTTGACGATTTTTGCTATATATGGAAATAATTGAATTCTTGAGAAGAAATTTTTTACAGTTTCTAGAAATAATTGAATTCTTTCGACAAATTTTTTTTTTATTTTAATAAAATTTTTAAGAATAATTACATTTTTCGATGAATTCGATTAAAATTGTATTAAAAATAATTAAAGTTCTGCAATAAGTTTTACTATTTATGAAAATAATTGAATATATTGCGAAGAAATTTTTAAAAATAAAATTATAATTACGGTGACTAACATTCCTTGATTATTTTCGAAAAATTGAAATAAAATTCTTTGAAAGAATTTTATTATTTTTAATAGAATGTAAGGAAATTTCAATTATTTGAAAAAAATTCAATCACTTGTTTATAAAAATTCAATTATCTTGAAGCAACAGAATTGAAAAATTTCAAAAATCTTATTTTTCAGAATTTTCAAAAAAAAAAACTTCGCAAAAATTTAATTTTATGGAAAAATTTAAAGTGTGTATTTTTTTTTTAATTTTAACTAATAGAAATTTTAATTATTAATCTTCGCACTAAAAAACACGAATACATTAGAATGTGACTGCTTATAAAATTCAATATTATTTATCAATTATTAAATTAACTATATTTGAATCAGTTACTGATTTTTTACTATCAAATTAATTATTTTTAACTAACTCAAATTTAGAGAACAATATAAATATCTATAAAAATTGAAATAAAAAGCGATTTTTTAAAAACAAATTAAAATATTAAATCTTTTTTTAATTTGGTAAAAAATTCCCGGATTAGCATAAAATTCCTGGCTTATTCCCGGTATTTCCCAGTTAGTAGACACCCTGAATAATTATTAAAAATACACTCTGAAAAAATTATGTTTGAATCAAATACTCTATTGTGTTGAATAAATTTAATTTTTAGATTATTCTAAATAAAATTAGTTTAATCTAAATAAATATTTGTTTGATTATATTATTCAACAAAAATTTGGTTATTTCAAATAAATTTTTCTCTGAGTGTAATAGGAAAATAAAATAATTATTTAAAAAAAAATTTTTTTAAAAATTTTTAAATTATTTAAAAAATGTTTGTTGTATAATTATACAACAAACATTTTTTTATTAATATAAACATTTTTATATTATACCTAGAAAAATGGTGGCTACTGTACTTTTAATTCACAATTTATTTCAGGCGAAATTCAAAAAAAATGCGAAGACATCGAAGTCCAACACCATGGAGAAACTCGAATTTATGTGAAAAAGATGAGGAGTCACCAGTCGATAATGGAGAAAATGATCATGGTAATGGAGAAAATGATGATGAGAAAGAAAATGACAATAAAAATGATAACGATTCGAATAATTCTACAACAGATACAATTGAAAATAGAAAATCAGCTACAACGATTTTTAGAAAAGATGATTCAAAAAAGTATCATGAGAACCATAGCGAAAATGGCAGTAGAGATAATTTCTCAACGGAATTGCAGCATTCTAACGAAAGTAATCAAGAAGGACATAAGCAATAAAAATTTTCTTTACAAATTTTATATTATTTATTTAATTATTAAATTTTTGTAGTATTTTTATGTTTTTTATGGAATTTTAATAAATTATATTTTTAAATTCAAGTTTTTATTACTGTTTTGGAATTACGTTCTTCGCCTTTTCTTTGTCTTGATATTCTTTGTACGGTTCTACTTTTTCAGTTTTAAGTAGAAATTTTAATTGCTTCTTCAAAAAGTATTCACAATACTTTGGAGGCTTTAGTTTCTAACATACGGTACCTACTTTTGAAGTCTAATAAAGTTCCTTTTTATATTGATAAATAATCATTTTTAATTTTTTTTATAAATTTTGAAGTCCTTTGTTATGTACAATAATTGGTTAACCAACTATAAAATATACCATTTCCGTTGAAAATAAACAAATAAATTTTTCAATGACTAATATACTTTTTAAAACTAGAAATATTTATTCATTTGAAAGGTGGCATAACAAAAAGGATCAAAAGTAAATTTTATGATTTTACAGGAAGGCTATAAGCCAATTTTATAATTTTATAGTTAAGGAAAAATGTTGTCCAAAGTGAAATATACGAATTTTGAATTTTTTTAAATAAATTTCGCACGTAATTTTTGCTGTAAACTTTCTTTCAAAATTTGACCATTTTTCTGTACAAATTTTGTATAATATTCGTGTGAATTACTAACGAATTCTTTTAGTAGATTTTCTTAAATATGCTGCTAGGAATTCCAAAACAATTCTGCACGTAAATTTTGCTATACATTTTTTTCTTAAAAATTGAATTACTTTTCCAAACAAATATTGTGCAATATTCGTGTCAAATTAATGAATAATTTTTTTAGTTATTTTTTTAAAAATTCGAAAGAAATTCTGCACGTAAATTTTGCTGTAAATTTTTTTTGGAAATTGGAATATTTTTCTGTACGAGACTCAAAGAGTATTCGCGCGAATTGCTATCTAATCTTTTTAAAAAATCCCCCGGGAATTCGAAAGGAATTCCGCAAGTAAGTTCGAAAAAAATATCAAAAGTAACTTGTGCAGTAATTCAAGTAATGTTTGCTCTAAGCTTTTAAAAAAAATTTTTTATTACTTTTCTGTACGAATATTGTAAGGTTAAAAATTTTTGATAAGAATTCGAAAAGAATCCCTCACGTAATGTTTGCTCTGAATTGTTTTTTTAAATAGACCACTGGAGGAATTCTTTCTTAATACTTAGCGTAATTTTTTAAGAATTTATTTTAAAAAATTCGTTATTTTTAGCTCCGTTTGAAGCTTTGTAAAATAAAAACGCAATATGATAAAAATCTTTAAAAGGGCTCAAATGAAAGATTAAATAATCAACTTTAAGGCCTAGAATTGAAAGATAATTAATAATCAAGGAAAACCTATTTTTATAATGAGAACCTCAATGAGAACGTCAATGAGCTACCTCAAATATTTAAAATAGCTGGGATAGTGATATCATAGTAAAAATCGATTTGCATAATTGGATTTGCTTGGAATTTGTTATTTGGGGGTTTCTGAAGACGTTAACAACATATCAAAATTATATTTAAAAAATTAAAAATGGCGAATTTAATATGGCGTCTAAAGTGTAAAAAAATTACTAATTTTGAAAATTTTAAATCTGCTATTTTGAAATACTTAAATCTAACACTACATCAACATTTTTTTGTAACCCAGTTTAATTCCTCCTAATCCCCTCCAATCTTGTTTGTAATGTTTTTAATTCGAATTTACTTTACCAGTCCACCCAAGCATAGGTCAGCCTAGAGAGAAGAATTGCTTCATAGATCCACAATAGTGTATCCGGTTTAAGACCCCAGTTGCCACCAATGGCCCTTCTACATTGCTAAAGTGCAACTGTAAGTTTTTTGCACTTCTCCCCTAAGTGCTTTTCCAAAACAGTTTACTATCCAGGATTGCCACTAGATATTTTGGCTGCTCTGTAAATTAAAGCTCTTGTCTGGACAGCTTAAGGGGTCACAAGACTTTCTGCTTATACCATCTGGTATAGATTACTGCTTCTGTGTTTCCAGGATTTACAGAAAGTTCTACCTTCTTACACTATCTATTTAATACCTCTTGCGCCACCTCGAGTATCACATCAAGGTGGGGACCACGAAAAATTAACAAAATATCGTCTGCGTAGCCAATTGCATTGTACTTTGCCTCAATGAAGAGTCACAGTAGTTCATCCACTACCAAAGAGTAGCATCCCGCTCTTTACACATATTGACTTTTGTATAGCGGGTAACGCTTCAAGATCTCACTGCGGTTATATGTATTTATCACCTGTCTTTCAACTAATTTTAGGATATACGATGTAAGGCTAATAGGATAGAAATCATTTGGTAAGGTGTACCTGTTTTTGCCCGCTTTAAGTATAAATACAACTTTCGTACCCCTCCACGCTTTTGCGACATTTTCCAGAGACAGACTCGCCCTGGAAAACCTCACCAATGGTCCCACATCGTTTTCTATCTATAGCCCTTTGTAAAAGGAGAGGAAAAACCGGGAGACTTGTAAGGGCTGAAAGATTCCATGACCGATCTGACCCTATCGGCAGTCACGATCCTATTAGCCAACTGCCTTCGAAACCGATATTCAGCCTGTGGAAAGTTAATCCCACTGACTTTTAACTTTGCTTCTTATTAGGGCCTAAGCTCTGCTACGCATTGCATGATCTATGTATCAATTGGGTAAGACGCAATAAAGTTAAAGACTTCTCCTCTGCAGAAAGAGGCCTCAAACTTCGACCACCGATCAACCGGCTCCTTACAATGGCTTTCCTAAGAAGTAGGGCTTGCAATCCCACACTAACGTCAATCCCGCGGGACTAGAATGCGGGATAACTCTCAATCCTGCGGGATCCCGCAAAATTTTATGTTATTAGCTATATTCTAATTTTTTAATAATTATTAGAAAAAATTTTATTGAAACGTTTTATTTATTCAATTGAATACATTGTTACAATGACTTAGAACCAATTTGAAATCTAAATTTTTATTTAAAAATTTTTTTAAACTATTGAAATCCTATTTTCGAAGAAATTGTTATATAAGTTTGGCTATGTCTATAAAGAAATTTTTTATTATTCCACAATTTCACTTGTTAAACTAAGTTTGAATGTAAATTAAGTATTTTTAAATTAACATAAATTTTTCCATTAAATGGAAGTTTCTAATTTTCATTCTGAAAATAAGATTTTAACCCCTTGGTTGTCAACGAAAGAGGAACCGCAAAAAATGCCTGTTTTTTGCCCGTTTTTTGTACATCGACAATTATCACAAAACGTAAGTAAAAAAATTCGACCAAAAATCTTCTTAATCTGCGTGAAAATTGTAGTTGATCATAATTTTTGGTTTTTATTTAAGGGTAGCCAAACTCGTAATTCAACCCTCTAAAAATTGACAAATTATGAAATTCATACCACCATAAATTCAACAAAAATAATTAATTATTAACGGTAAAACTGATAAATAACGAAAATAAAAAATCCATTTCATAAAAAAACATTCTAAATTACCTAAACATCCTCAAAATGCTTTTCAACCCCCAAAAAACTACCCCTATTTGAAAAATTGACCAAAATAAACACAAAAAAATTATTACTCCGCAAAATCTTCACGAAAATTATAAATAAAATCAACTAACTAGTCAGACTTTAATTCCATGCTAGAGTTAATCAATCAACCCCAAAAAACTACCCCTTATTAAAAATTTTATTATATTCCACATTTAAAAAATTATTACTCCGCAAAATCTTGACGAAAATTATAAATAAAATCAACTAACCAGCAAGACTTTAATTCCATGGTAGAATTAATCAATCAACCCCCAAAAACTACCCCTAATTGAAAATTTTACTATATTATACATTTAAAAAATTTTTACTTCGCAAAATCTTAACAAAAATTATAAATAAAATCAACTAACTAGCCAGACTTTTATTCCATGGTAGAATTAATCAATCAACCCCCAAAAACTACCCCTAATTGAAATTTTACCATATAACACATTAAAAAAATTATTACTGCGCAAAATCTTGACGAAAATTATAAATAAAATCAACTGATCAGCCAGACTTTAATTCCATGGTACAATTAATCAATCAACCCCCAAAAACTACCCTTAATTGAAATTTTACCATATTACACATTTTAAAAATTATTACTGCGCAAGATCTTCACGAAAATTAGGAATAAAATCAACTAACTAGCCAAACTTTAATTCCATGCTACAGTTAATTAATCAACATCCAAAAACTACCCCTAATTGAAAATTTTACCATATTACACATTTAAAAAAATTTTACTCCGTAAAATCTTCACAAAAATAATAAATAAAATCAACTAACTAGCCAGAATTTAATTCCATGCTATAGAAGATCAATCAACCCCCAAAAACTACCCCTAATTGATAAATTGACCAAAATAAACAAAAAAAAATTATTACTTTCCAAAATCTTCATCAAAAATATAAATAAAATCAATTAACTAGTGAGACTTTTTTTTTTTTTTTTTTTTTTTTTTTTTTTTTTTTTTTTTTTTTTGCTTAGGGACTTTTGGGAAATCTGCCTACAGATACCTTGGATTCCGCACTCCAAGGTTATGTGGGGTTGGTACAATGAAACAAAAGGAAATATTAAAAAAAAAGATAAATACATAAATGTTATAATAAATTTAATAAACTGGCGACCTACTACCAGCCCGACCCACTAAAACCCGTAACCCTTCTTCTGGAGCCCTTTACCCTCCCTCGGAACTGTCGTAAGACTTTAGCCTTCGAGGGTGGCGCTCCAACTCTGTCGCTAATGCGACCTTCTCCCTTTCTCTGCGGTCCTCCTGCGTTCGTAGTTAAAAAAATGATTAAAACTATTACAAAGTCCAAGCGGAATTCACAGCACAAAAATAATAAAAAAACAAATATTTTAAGAAGTGTAAAAAGTCAAAAGATAAAATTGTAAACGGATATAAAAAAGAAAAGAAAAAAAAGTAAACACGTATATAATGTTGAAAAGATAAAACTGTTTAAAGACGAATAAAAAACACAAAACAAATTAAACAAAAAAATGTATAAGGACAAATAAATCACAAAATAAATTAATAAAAAACAAACAAGCAAATTAAAAGCTGTTTAAATCACGCTTTTTGGCTCCTTTTAATACTTCTTATTTGCTTTTAGTTCTTGCGAGAGTCTTCTTCGCCTCCTCAAGGGCCGTCCTGAAGACTCCGCATCCTCCGCTGCCTGCAATATGGGTGGTTGACACCTTATTGCCAATCTTTTCCTTGCACAAAAAGCAACTTGAGTTGTTTTTACAGTTGGAGAACCTGTGACCGGCCTCACCGCACTTAAAGCACGCAGCCGATCTGTCCTCCTTCTGGCATTTGGCTGCAATATGGCCGTATCCCAGGCATCGATGACACCGGACGACCATTACTCTTCTTTTGATTGGGCAACACATAAAACCAATTTTTACGTGTCCCAATTTCTCCAGCCTGTTCGCCTCTTCCAGGTTGGTGACTACAACCGCGAGCTTCATCCCTCGGCGGTTGGGTCCTAAGACCGTCACTCTCCTGTTTACTGGCTTACCCATTGCTTCAGACAACACTTGTTGCACCTCAGCTTCTTGGGTAAGGCAATCCAAATCACGGATCTCGAGTGTAACTCTTCGATCCAATGACTGCACCTTACCCATGCTTCCAACCGCCTTGGTGACCTCAGCGGTGAAAGCGTCCTTATCGGAGTCTCCTCTGAACTTAATCAGAAGGTCCCCCTTGTTTGTAGCTTTTGCTGCTACTATTCTCGTATGGCTGTCCTCTGGGTTGACCTCTTTGCGAAGCTTACCCAGAACGTCAGCATACGTCAATCCTTCACCGACTCGGATTAGAACTGTGGATCTTTTTGACCCAATTCTTTCCAATTGAGGAATCTTTGGATCTGGTACTTCCGTTTCCATAGGAGGAGCTTCCTCCTTCTTCCTCTTATCGGTTTTGGTTCGAGTCTCTTCTGGACTGTCACCCTCTCTCTTCCGTTTCTGAGCATCTCTTAAGACGCTTTTGAGATTACGCCTATAGAAACGCTCTCTCTCTTTCTTACGGTCCTTGCGGTTGCATTCCGCACCGCTCAGAACGCATGCCAAATCGAAGTCCGACTCATCGGCCGCGGCATGCTTTGCCCTTGCCTCCTTTAGCAGGACGTCGATGATCTTGAGTCCATCCTTTACCGTCCTATTGACGGTCTTCTGAATGTCGCAAGATTTTATCATCTTTGCGACCTCCAACTCCATTTTTTCGAGACAAGTCGCCTCCTCCTTTCTGAGCCGCAAGCATATCTCGCGAGTCTCTTCTATCGCCTCGTCGTCTACTTCTGAGTGGATAGCGCTATGAACGGTTTTTCCGCTACTGCAGCTTGACACACTCAGAAGGCTCGACGTGCTTCCTTTCCTCGTTTTTTTATTTTCTACGATGTTCTGTGGATCTACCCTTTCCACGATCACTCGTGGCACTGCAAGAAATTGTGCGCCCCCACAATCCGCGCGCACTTGAGCATCGGTCCTGGGACCGATGGTGAGATTTCCCGTTTCCGGCCTGCTCACATGGGGTACCTTCTCAGAATTTTTTGAATTCATTTTTTCTTGCTGTTTAGTTGTCCTTTAGTTGAAAGCCCCGCCACCACGACAAGGTCTACCGAACATATCCATGATGTCAATCATGGTACAATTAATCAATCAACCCCCAAAAACTACCCTTAATTGAAATTTTACCATATTACACATTTTAAAAATTATTACTGCGCAAGATCTTCACGAAAATTAGGAATAAAATCAACTAACTAGCCAAACTTTAATTCCATGCTACAGTTAATTAATCAACATCCAAAAACTACCCCTAATTGAAAATTTTACCATATTACACATTTAAAAAAATTTTACTCCGTAAAATCTTCACAAAAATAATAAATAAAATCAACTAACTAGCCAGAATTTAATTCCATGCTATAGAAGATCAATCAACCCCCAAAAACTACCCCTAATTGATAAATTGACCAAAATAAACAAAAAAAAATTATTACTTTCCAAAATCTTCATCAAAAATATAAATAAAATCAATTAACTAGTGAGACTTAATTTTCTTGCTAAAGTAGATAAATCCACCCCTTAAAAACTACCCCTAATTGAAAAAAATACCACAATACATATTAAAAAAATTATTACTCCGCAAAATCTTTACCAAAATTATAAATAAAATCAACTAACTAGCCAGACTTTAATTCCATGCTACAGTTAATCAATCAACCCCCAGAAACTACCCCTAATTGAAAATTTTACCATATTACACATATAAAAATCTTTATTCCGCTAAATCTTCACGAATATCATAAATAAAATCTATAACTAGCCATACTTAATTAACTTGGAAAAGTAGATTAAGCAACTCTTTAAAAACTACCCCTAATTAAAAAATTTACCATATTACACATTTAAAAAAATTTTACTCCGCAAAATCTTCACGAGAATTATAAAGAAAATCAACTAATTCGCCAGACTTAAATTACTTGCTAAAGTAGATTAATCAACCCTCCAAAAACTACCACTAATTGAAATTTTACCATATTACACATTTAAAAAATCATTACTCATCAATCTTTTCACAAAAATTATAAATTTTATCGACTAACTAGTGAATATTTTTCAGAGTAATTATTTTTTAAATGTGAAGATTTTGCGGAGTAAAATTTTTTAAATGTGTAATATGGTAAAATTTCAATTAGGGGTAGTTTTTGGGGGGTTGATTAATTCACTTTAGCAAGTAAATCAAGTCAGGCTAGTTAGTTGATTTTATTCATAATTTTCGTGAAGATTTTGCGGAGTAAAAAGTTTCTAAATGTGTAATATGGTAGAATTTTTAATAAGGGGTAGTTTTTTGGGGTTGATTGATTAACTCTAGCAGGGAATTAAAGTCTGGCTAGTTACTTGATTCTATTTATAATTTTCGTGAAGATTTTGTGTAAAAGAAATTTTTTAAATGTGTAATATGGTGAATTATTTAATTAGGGGTAGTTTTTGAGGGGCTGATTAATCTACTTTAGCAAGTAAATCAAGTCAGGCTAGTTAGTTGATTTTATTCATAATTTTTGTGAACATTTTGCGGAGGAAAAAGTTTTTAAATGTGTGATATGGTAAAATTTTTAATAAGGGGTAGTTTTTTGGGGTTGATTGATTAACTCTAACATGGAATTAAAGTCTGGCTAGTTAGTTAATTTTATTTATAATTTTCGTGAAGATTTTGAAGAGTAAAATTTTTCTTAATGTGTAAAATGGTTAAATTTCAATTAGGGGTAGTTTTTAGAGGATGATTGATTAATTCTACCATAGAATTAAAGTCTGGCTTTCCAGTTGATTTTATTTATAATTTTTGTGAAGATTTTGAGAAGTAAAATTTTTTTAAATGTGTAATATGGTAAATTTTTTAATTAAGGGTAGTTTTTAAGGGGTTAATTAATATACTTTAGCAAGTAAATTAAGTCTGGCTAGTTAGTTGATTCTATTCTTAATTTTCGTGAAGATTTTGCGCATTAATAATTTTTTAAATGTGTAATATGGTAAAATTTTCAATTAGGGGTAGTTTTTGGGGGTTTATTGCTTAATTCTACAATGGAATTAAAGTCTGGCTTGTCAGTTGATTTTATTTATAATTTTAGTGAAGATTTTGCGCATTAATAATTTTTTAAATGTGTATTATGGTAAAATTTCAATTAGGGGTAGTTTTTGGGGGTTGATTGATTAATTCTACCATGGAATAAAAGTCTGGCTGATCAGTTGATTTTATTTATAATTTTCGTCAAGATTTTGCGGAGTATTAATTTTTTAAATGTGGAATATAATAAAATTTTCAATAAGGGGTAGTTTTTTGGGGTTGATTGATTAACTCTAGCCTGGAATTAAAGTCTGACTAGTTAGTTGATTTTATTTATAATTTTCGTGAAGATTTTGCGGAGTAATAATTTTTTAAATGTGTAATGTGGTAAATTTTTTTAATTAGGGGTAGTTTTTGAAGGGTGGATTAATCTACATTAGCAAGGAAATTAAGTCTCACTAGTTAATTAATTTTATTTATAATTTTGATGAAGATTTTGGAGAGTAATAATTTTTTTTGTGTTTATTTTGGTCAATTTTTCAAATAGGGGTAGTTTTTTGGGGGTTGAAAAGCATTTTGAGGATCTTAAGGTAATTGAGATTGTTTTTTTATAAAATGGATTTTTTATTTTAGTTATTTATCAGTTTTACCGTTGATAATTAATTATTTTTGTTGAATTTATGGTGGTATGAATTTCATAATTTGTAAATATTTAGAGGGTTGAATTAGGAGTTTGGCTACCCTTAAATAAAAACCAAGAATTATGATCAACTACAATTTTCACGCAGATTAAGAAGATTTTTGGCCGAATTTTTTTACTTACGTTTTGTGATAATTGTCGATGTACAAAAAACGGGCACTTTTTGCGGTCCCTCTTTCCACTGTTTGGGCCAAAAGTGTATTGAAAAAATTTTTAATGGATTTTTATGAAACTTGGTACCCTAAGGTTTCTGGGGTCGCTGATTACGAATCTGACATCAGTTTTTTAAAATTCAAAATGGCGGATCCAAGATGGCGGAAATTGTTTCAAAATTCGTCGAATTTGCTTGAAACTTGTTACTCGAGGGTTTTAAGGGTCGCTGATTACGAATCTGACATTAGTTTTCCAAAATTCAAAATGGCGGATCTAATATGGCGGACAATGAAATAAAAAATTGATCAGGTTAGCTCAAAACTGAATACTTGGGGGTTTTCAGGGTCGCTGATTACGAATCTGAAATTAGTTTTTTATAATTCAAAATATCTGGTTCAATATGGCGGAAATTTTTTAAAATTTATTGAATTTGTTTGAAACTTGTTAATCTGACATCAGTATGATAATTTTTGGTAAAATCAAATTTCGTTAAATACCCTGAAAAACTAATATCAGATTCGTAATCAGCGACCCTAAAAGCCCCGAGTATTCAGTTTCAAGCAAATTCGACGAATTTAGAAAAGATTTCCGCCATCTTGGATCCACCATTTTGAATTTCGAAAAACTGATGTCAAATTCGTAATCAGCGACCCCAAAAACTTCTGAGTATTACGTTCCAAGTCAATCTGATCAATTTTTTTATTTTGTTGTCGGCCATATTGAATCCACCATTTTGAATTTTCGAAAACTAATGTCATATTCGTAATCAGCGACCTCGAAAACCCCCGAGTAACCGGTGTCAGGAACATTTAAGAAGTTTTTAATCACCTTTTTTAAGTTGCGCATATATGCGTCATGATCACTTTTGTCCAGTTTAGTTTTGCGCATATATGCGTCAGCGACAGTCAACGGGTTAAGAAACAAAGAGTATCGATGGTTTTATCTGCTAAACTACTTCTAAGTTTATTACAAAGATATCCTGCGGCAGAAAATGCTCGTTCAGATTCCACATTAGTTGGTGTAATAGTCATTAACCGTTTGAAGCATACATTTTTCTAGTCAAGGAATTTAAAAACCAAGTACACTTTAGGTATGTACACTGGTTAGGTTTTCAGGTACACTGATTAAGAATCTGAAGTCCGATTTTTCATATTTTCAAAATTCAAAATGGCGAATCCAATATGGCGGACGACTTTTTTTAAAATTGATCAAATTCACTTGAAACTTGTTACTCGGGGGTTTTTGGGGTCGCTGATGACTAATATGAAGTCAGATTTTCAAAATTCAAAATGGCGGATCTAATATGGCGGACTTATTTTTTCAAATTAATCAAATTCACTTGAAAGTTCTTAGTCAGGACTTTTGGGGTCTTTAATTACAAATCTCAAGTCAGATATTTAAAATTAACAATAGCGGATCCAATATGGCGTAAATTTGTTTAAATTGATGAAATTCACTTAAAACTTTTTACTCGGGAGTTTTTGGGGTCGCTGATCACAAATCTGAAGTCAGATTTTTAAAATTCACAAAGGCGGATCCAACATGGCGGAAATTTTTTAAAATAATGATGGAATTCGATTTAAACGTGTTATTCAGGGTTTTTTTTGGGGGTTTTTCGTTAATGACGAATATGAAGTCAGACTTTTAAAATAGGAAATTTATTAATATATAAATACATATAATATAAAATACATATTGGGCATTCTTTGTAAGACGAACATTCCCTGACTTTTCCCTGACCGTTAGAAATCCCGCGGGATTCCGCTCCTTTTTTATAAGTATGTTGGATTCAATAAATAGTGTGGGATCCCGCTCTGAGGGATTGCGAGCTCTACTAAGAAGTCTAAACTGCTCTCGTAAGCACCATATCAGGATAGCCGTCGCTGTAGGCCACCGTCGCGTAGTCAGAGGATTCGTCCTTTGAGCCATTGTTAACCCAACATTGTAACCATCTTTCCTGGTGCCCTGTTGGACCGACTTTGGCCATTTTACAACTTCTTTTTCCAAGGGTGACGCATCCAGACCGCTCTTTCTCTTCGACCCAGTAACAACACTCGAGGAATTCGAGGTTTGGGGACTTTGCTTCAGCTCCTGAATCCTCACTCTCACCCAAGACCGTATTAAAATCAGATCCCGAAAGAACGGATGGGACAGCCACTGGGATAGACTGACCTGATGCTTCAGAGTTTTAGGCCCTCGAATCCGCAGCCTCCGAGGAGGTTGTAGACGCCGTCACCGTACCTGTTTGGCCGCCCAAATTTAATTTATTGAACACATGGACATAAGAAATATAGGGACAGGCCTCAAAGTCAAAGTATGGGCGAGGGGGGTACGTTGGCAGATCGGAAGGGAAAACGCTACGTTGGTCGATTCCCTATTGGTAGACTTAATGCGCAGGCGCCAATTGCCATATAACACGTACATTTTCTTAACCAATTAGCAATTCGCCAACGCCTCCCCTTACGGACTGCAAAGTATCCCCCCGCATCTATATGCCATGTCCCTATATTTCTTACGTCCATGATTGAACAGGCTCTCCATATGAAGACTCACGAGTAGCTAGGGAAATATAAGTCAGCTCGTGCAGAGCCCCGCTCGCAGGAATAAGGCTACTCGAAGTCAAACTTTAAAACAAATAAAGGACCCCGCACAATTATATGGAAAATCCGGACCCGGTCAGAATTGTCTGTAACTTTAAAAATAATTACTTTTTAATATCCTGATCAAAAATTATTTCAGACAATTCTGACCAGGGCCAGATTTCTCATATGATTGTGCGGGGTCCTTTGTAAATTAATTTTGAATCTTAAAAATCTCTAAATGGAGAATAGCGAATTCTAATATCGACACTATTAACCCATTTAGTCCCAAAAGTCCATTTTTTCCCTTCACATTTGCACTTACCATTTTCAAAGATGGTCGGATAAAAAAAAATTGCACGTTGTGTTTCTGTATTTTATCGTCCTCTTTCAGAATCTGCAAGAAAATTTAACTTTTGACTTACGGATTAAAAGTTATGATTGTTTAAACAAAAAAAACACAAAATTTTTTGGTTTTTCTTTCATTAAAACTATATTTTTCATTGGAAATCGCTTCAGGAAAAATTTTGACTGACAAAATATCGCGTCCCTTCATTTAAGCATTGCTAGAAATTTTAATTCTTTCGAAATTCAGAATGGCGGCTCAAAAATGTCCGACATGTAAGGATGGTCGTGGGCATAAAATAAATTAAACACCAAAGTTAACAAAAACACATTTAGGTATATTCGAAACAAAGCAATACAATTATTATTCAGTAATCGCGAGACCTGTTGGTAAAGCTCTAACGCTATCTTTTATAATTAGTCATGAAGACCATTAATTAATAGAAGGGGGGAGGAACTAGTCCCCACTTAAGGTATAGCCCTATCCAAATCTATTACAGACAAAATATCTAAAATTTTGAATAGTCAGAAAAATAAATTCTAGACACATTTTCTCACCACAAATGACTAAAATTAGTATACAAATAACATTTATGATAAAATTATATCACTATAACTAATTTAACCCTCCGTCACACACATGAGAAAAAATTACGACTTTACACACGTTTAGAGGGAATCCCTCACAACATTGTAAAATAAGCAACATTCCAACATAAACAAAGGAATCAACAAAAATTTAGTTTTAACACAAACTTACAAATATATAGTAAATTATTCTAAATTACATATAAAATTAATAAAATTAATTTTCTGTCTCAAAAATAAAAATTAATTACACGAATGCACATCTTCGAAGGAATTCCACTTGACATGTAAAAATAATGTAACATTAACAAATAAGCAAAAAAATCATTAAACAATTCATATTTTAATTATATTTATAATATAATTTTGTCATTAACCAACAGTGGAACAAAAATGTTTTGAAAACTTGATTTTTTTATTTAACATAACCTCACTTTTTCCAGTTTTTTCTGGCTTTGAAGCTTCATAATTAAATATTAATTATGTTTAAACTAAATGTTTTATTAGAAATTTGCTGAGGAATAAATTGTCGAAAGGTATAGAAACTGATTTTATTTTGCAATGAGGAAAACAAAAGTTATTTAAAAAATACTGAAACCGTAGAGGGAATCCCTCCCTAGGTGTGTGACGGAGGGTTAACAATATTTTAAACAATTTTTATAAAGAAATTATTTTTTTAAAGTCACAAATATTGAAAAAAAAAATTTTTTTATATATCGCTCTTATTTTGATAGTTGCAATTAATGTTGAGGATGAAAATTGTTTAACATTATTATTTAACAGTGTTATAAACAATTATATAAACATATTAAGAATTGACAATCATTGAAGCTGAAAAATAGTGTCTTCTTCCACCGACTTTTCTACTGTTCTTTTAATGAATCTTGGAGGTAAAAATGATTAACCACAATTATTTAACAGCTTTATAAACAATTATTATAAACAAATTTCAAATTAACAACAAGTAAACATGTAAAAACTTCGTTTTTTCCTGTACTATTTTTTTCTATAGAATTAATGAATCTTGAAACTTTAACTTACCTACTAATATTTTTCAATTAAATTATAAACAATTGTTGTAAACAAATTACATTTTAACAGCAATTGAATATAAAAAAACAGTTTTTTCTTTTAATATCGTTTTTTTATTAGGTTCATGTATCTTGAAACTTAAATTTAATTCTAAGTATTTTTAACAAAGTTATAAACAATTCTTGTAAACAAATTATTTATTTACAATAACTTAAGGTAAAGTGCTGGTATTAACATTACTCTCACATAGAAATGACATAGACTATGAACATATTCTGTTAATAGCAGAAAACCAAAAATTTTTATTCTTTGACAAAACACAAAAATCATAAATTTTTTTTTATAAAATTATTACTATTAACAGCTTTTTGTCCACTTTTTAATGTCTTAAAGTGTCCCTGAACAAACAATTATCTCTTAGTAGTATATTAATTTTGATAACAATTATTTTAAAAAATATTTGAATTTCATTTACATTTTTAAATTTTGTACAAAATTCCTGCAAAATTCTAAGAAATTTTTATAATTTTTCGTAAAAATTCCGCTAGAATTTAGATAGTAATTCTGCATGTAATATTGGCTGTAAGTTTTTTTAAAAATAATTTCCAACCACATTTCCAAAAGAATTTTGTACAAAATTTATTCAAAAAAGTGGTCAGAAATTATTTTTAAAAAATGTAGAACAAACATTGCGTGCAGAATTACTATCGTATACCTAGCGAAATTTCTAAAAAAAATTATTTAAAAATTCGATACGAATTCGTGTAAATATTGTTTAGTTTAAAAAAGAATCAAGAATCTTATTTTTAATTCTTTACATTTTCACGATTCTCAGCTTAAAAATTGTTGTTAAAAAATTGAAATATAAAATACTTAAAAAACTAAATATAAATTAATATAATAATAATAAATAAAGAATTATTATAAAGTTTTATTGTTATTAATTGTAATTGAAAATAAGTCTGTCAATCACTCATTGTTGGAGTATTGAATAAAATTATGTTTTATACGTTCAATTTTATATACAAAAAAATAATTGTGAGTCTCTAACTTATGAAGAATTAATAAAATGTTTTTTGTTTCACCCTTTTTAAATTAAAAATTTAAACAATAAATTCCTTATAGATTTTTGAATTTAATTTTCAAGCTCAATCTGAAGTTAAAATTTGTCAGTCATTTTTTTGAGATCGAGCTCAGATTACATGAAGTCGTTAGAATAATTAAAAATATTTCAATTGTTTTGACATACACAACATGACATCTGTATAATATGATTTCGGAAAATTTCTTATATTATTTCGAATATTAAAATAACAAAATTAAGTGACGTAATCACATTCAAATTTTAAATTCCAAGTGCAAAATTTCTTAAATTCTCTGTGAAAAATTAAAATTATAAATTAAAGTAAAATTAAAACTAAAAATGGCTCCACATTGTTCCGGATGTGCCAAACAATCATCGAATGAGAAAAGTAAGGCTAGAAAATTAAATCAATGAGTATTAAAATTATTTTTAATAACTAGTTAATTCACAATATTTTTTCTGAAATTAATAAAAAAATACTCTTCCGTAAATTTTATTTATTTATAATTTTTAAAATTGTTTTGGATACATAAATGAAATAAAAAATATTTAAATCAATAATTAACATTAATAATATGTATTAAAGAATACTGCAAGAATTATAAATCGAGCTATTCTAATTCTACTACAAATACCTATAATAATTAATTGCAATAAATAATATAATGTTTATAAACAATTAATAAAATAATAAATAAACAGTAATAAAACAATAAATAAATAATTATAAAAAATTATAAATTAAAATTTCATATTTCTAGAACGAAAAGCATTATCCAATGATGCAGAAAGTAAATCTAAAAATTTGGAACGAAAAGGTGATGCAAAGTCAAATGCAAATGAAAATTTAAATCGAAAGCAAAGGAATTTAGGTTCAGAAAGACATGCAGAGAAATCACGGAATGCAGAATCGAATCACTCAATGGAAGAATGTGACTCCCAAGATGAAGATTCTGATAATGAAGAATATGAAGATGTTTCCGAAAGCAGCAGCGTTATCAGCACAGCATCTAAAAATGAATCCCAATCTGATTCAATTGGTAAATAAATTAAACTTTAAATGCTTATTGTTCTAATATTTATTTTGGTTTACATTACTTATTTTTATAACTATATTTTCAAATAAATATAACAAATGGATATTGCTTGTCATAATATATTTAAAAATTAATATTATAATAAATTCTATAAAATATTTCACTTCTAAAATAATAATTCAAATAAATTAATTAATTAAAAATTATTTTTTAATGCTAATAATAACTTTAATAAATGTCAGTAATGTATTTAAATATTTAAATAATTAAATAAAAGTAATTGAACAATGAAATATATTTCACAAAGAATACAATATTTTTTTAACAATTACATTAAGTTATTAAATTTTAAAAAACTATTTTTGATTAACAGGAAAAAGTGAACAAAACATTCGAGTTGCTACTGATGTCGTAGAAATTGCAGGAAGAAAACGAAAACATAAATCTTCAGATTCTCAAAGTGAATTAAAAAACGATAAAGTTCAAGACAGTAAAAGGCAAAAACTTTCCAAGGATCGCAAAAGAAGAAGTCAGAAGAGAAGTGGAAACAGTAGAAATTCCAAGTAATTAATAATTAAAAATAGAATCTTTTAAAAAATTAAATAATTTAATATTTTAAATTAAATTATTTTAAGTCTTATAATATGAGAGGGTGTACTAAATTTTTTTTTAGGTTTAAATACAATATTTTTCTTTAAAAAATAGAAGATATACATTTTTTCTCTTTTACGTTATTTTAAATTGACATATGACAAAAGCTAATATTTAGAGAAACGTAGATGTAACTTTTTATTTATCAGATTATTTGTTGATAGCAATATAGACTCAGAGGAAATTGAAGACGGTAAATATGAAAACAAAAACGACAATAAGGATAATAAAAAAAGTACACAGAAGAAGAGAAAAATTGATGAAATGGATAAAAAAACTTCGAGCCACACTTGTTCAGTAGCATCCAGTAACGAACAAAAAGAAACACCGAAAGAGAATCTCATTGACTACGAATCTTCAGATGATGACGATTCAAAAAACTGAATTTCATTTAAAATTATATCTTCGAAAATTTTCCATTACTTTTCTAAATTTATTGTTCGTTTATCGTTATTGTTTCAAAATTAAAAATATTTCAATTGTAATTTAAAATTATTTTTATCCTGTTAAAGTGGATTTATTGTCAATTGGTATTAATAATAATTCAGTCAAGTAAGAAAATAAAAATTTGTTCGTATTAAAAATTACTAATTATTTTCAATTCTTATTCTTTTTATAAATATGATAAAAAATTATTAATCATTGTGGTATTTACTAAAATTTATTTCAGTTTATACTTTGAATTTTATTGTTTAAAATAATAATAAAATAATGCTTGTTTAATTAATATTTCTTTAAAATTTAATTTAAATTTTCTGATTTGGTCAATTAAAAAAGCTTAAGTTACATAAAATAATTATTTATTACTTTTAAATAATGTTTCCATTATTTTTTAAATATTCTTTCTCTTCGATTTTGAAAAGATAATTAACCTCTCCCTTTCTCAAATGATTCCAATTTACGCTTCTTCTATTTCTCTTATCTCCTTCTACGATAATCTGTACATCTAATCTTTCCACGATGACCTATAAAACTGCAAGAAATTTTGAGTAGTAGAACTAGTGGTGAGATTTCCCATTTTTAGCCTGCTTATATGGAGTTTTTCACATTGAAAAGGTTTTCACAATTAATTGATTGCTGTTTAGATGTACTTTCTGTTAATAAATAAGATGATAAACAACTTTGTCCAAACATGACTACTGTGCAGTGTCTACAATAGCCGGCCATTGTCAACAATGCTCGATGACTTATGAATCTTAATCAGACACCCCGAAAATACTTAGGTACCACCCACACAGCACCAAAACTTTCCTGAAAATTTATTAAAGATTTATTTGCAAACTTCGAAAAATTTACTTGCAAAGTTTAGTGAAAATTGTGTAAAGATTTAAATGTCCCACTTAAATAAATGTTTATAGTCAAATTTTCCTAAAAATTTAACTTAAAACTTTCCTGAAAATTTAAATTAAATTTTCGCCTATACATATACAGTAGGCGAAATTTTTTTTTAAATTTTCAGGAAAGTTTCACGCTAAACATTTATTGAAGTGGGACATTTAAATCTTTACAAAATTTTCACTAAACTTTTCAAGTAAATACTTCGAAGTTTGCAAGTAAATCTTTAATAAATTTTTAGGAAAGTTTCGGTGCTGTGTGGGCAAGTTCTATAAACAAAACGGACTTCAGACTAGAATTTAGGACATCAAAAAACGTGGGGGGATAGTTTTATGAGTTTAATTGTTATTATTACTTCTGTTATTACCTGCAATAAAAAAACCCATGTTTTGAAAATCCTGGTATATGCTTTAACCTCTTAATGGAAACTTAATATAAGAATTGTATCACATTTTCCGTTTCAGACTTACCTACAATTCAATGTCAGATGTGCAGAAATTTTTGTGTATGTTTGAAATAAAAAATTTATTTCTCAGTCTTTTGCTTTATTTTTGTTATTATAATAAATATTGTTATTATTGTTTTTCATAAAAGGAAATAATATTAAAGTATTTACACATATATATAACAAAAGATTTTTTGAGGACACATTTTCAGAACCAGCTTTAATTTTCCAGTAGTCGCACGATTGTGTTAAGGGCGTTTGAACCATTATGACGTCACAGTTTGTGCACAGAATGTATTCTAGAACTCTGATGTCATAATAGTTAAATTGCCCTTAAGTAAATAAATAATTACAGTTTTACTACATAAAATATAATATAAATATGTTTTGAATAATATAGAACTTTTGATATGTTAAATGAAGTTCAGGTATTATCAATTCCTTAGATGTCAAGCTCACTTGTGGTATAAAAGAAAGTATTTTTACGTATTGGCACTAATATATTATAAACTTTCTGTTTTCTCTATTGTGACTCGAGGTAATAAATAGAATGAAAACACATAAGGTCAATGCATTTTTTGTTTTCAATTTTTTTAGCCTTATACGTTTTTTGAACATAAAAATTTTCCCATATTTATATTACTATATATAAACGGAGAAATGAATATCATAGTAAAAGTGACAATTTTAGTTTAGTGTTACATTTCGCATAGACCCAACAGTAATGTTCTTTGTTGATTTCGTTTTATATTACAATTATAGTAAATCTTACTATTTGTTTCATAAATTATCAATTAGGGTTAACATATTCAACTTTTAAAATAGTGAGATTTATTCTTTCTCCAAACAAACTTTAGCTTTAAATAAAACAAGGAAATAATAACATTACATTTTCTTTAGAAGACGCTCTCTCTTTAAACAGAAAGATTTACTAAAACTCCTAATAACACAAGTTCGTAATTTTAGTAAAGTTGATCAACTACTGGTGAAGCTTCTTTATTTGTATCTAATCTTTAGGAATATTTTGCATCTTCAACTTGATTCTATGAATTTTTATATAAGGAGGTATTCTATCGTAACACATTTATTTTTATAGTTTTTAAAGTTCTTATTTTTACCTATTATTGCTGTTAAATTTCATTAATTAAAAACATAAATAATGACAGAAACTTAAAAATGTCTTTTTCAATTGTATTATTAAAAGCAAAAGTGCATAATAAAAAAAGAATTTGATTATTTTAAATCTTGCACACTGGAATACCTCCTATAGTGCATGTTGTATCAGTTAATGCAAATTATTGGATTAATTTTTTTTCAGGTGAAGACGCTTAATAAACATAGAATACATAAACTTAATGCCTCGCGCAACTATTTCTGGATTAATAACAAACTTCCATGATAATTCCTCATTAATAATTTCCTATACAAATATTCTTATTTCATTGTATACAATATTCTTACAAAATTATGATCATTTTAATTCATTTCTAAATATTTTTCGCTTTGTATTTAAATTTACAAGACGAAAAAATCCGGATCGTTCCGAATTTCTTAATAATGAATTTATTACTTTCCAAGGTTCTAAAGTTCAGCACTAAAATTTACACACATCACAGCTAATAATTTGGGTGTGACTCTGATTTTGCGAAGTTTTAATTTTTTTAAGTTACCTGTTAAATTCACTTTAGAATATGCAAAAATTATCTGTGCACAAAGGATGTTTATTTGATGACCAACAGTCTCTACCAGGAAACAGTTAAAGTTTAAACGCAAATTTGTTGGAGGTAAAAAAATTGACTGTAGCCAAATACCGAAAAAGTTTTCTACGTTCTACAAATAAGAGTTAAAATATTTATAGCACGTAAAATGTTAAGGGTGTAGTAAACATGTTTTAAACCCGATCTAAAATTGAGGCCTTGGATCCAATAACTCGCCCGACGCTCGAAGGCACGCGCTAATACTAGTTGGATAGCAGTGAGTGGCCCAGAGGCGCTCACTGCTCACTGACTGGCAGCTGCGCGTTCCTCCGAGCGTCGGGCGAGTTATTGGATCCAAGGCCTCAATTGAATCCATTAATGGATTAGAAATTCTTATTTGTAGGTAACAATAAGTTTTGTTATATTCTAAAGAAAATTTCAACTAGCGGCTTAAGAAATGTCACCTTTTGCAAAATAAAGAACACTTTGCAGTTTATACACAGTTACATATTTGGAATCTTATCGACTATACATTATTATTTTCTTTTTCATCAATTATTTTCGATATCTGTACATAATTTATAACACCTTTCAACCATTTTCAGTTTAGATTTTGTTTTGGAAAACTTGCTTTGAACAATTTAGTTCTGTTCCATAGTCTAAGAGAAGTTCCAAATTTTTTTTTACAGACAATCACTTTCAAGTTCTGTTTATTTCATATGTAGGTATATTTCAAATATAATTAACGACGTGAACACATCTCGTCGATTTAATTTTACTATAAGAAATTAATATAATGAAGTAGAGTCAGGAACATTTTGCCATACGTTATAGAGATTTATGCTAAAAAATTAGGATTATCTTTCTAGAAATTATGTTACAAATAATTTCTCAGCAATCTACGCTTTTTTTAGTTACCGAACACAAGTTTATTGTCCTCTACTAAAGCAATAATCAATTATCACATAAATTAAATAGTAAAAAAATACAAAATTATAAAAATATTTGAATATTTAGTTAATAGTTACAAAATTATGACTCGAAATTTCAAGTTATGCATCATATATGTAATGTCACTAACTTTGAAAACGTTCGTTTTGCTTCTCTAGAATGGCAGATACTTTTTTTATTTAAAATAAGAAAACAATTATAAAAATACTTGAGCATAAGTTCCTGTCTCTAATAAAGCATTAGTTTAAGAGATTCTGATGATCTTCATTGCAGTGATTATTATTTATATTATATGAAATATAACTTCTTTTAATCATGTGTAGTTTTCATAACGTTCAAAGCACAAATTCAAGCAATAAATGCATGAGAGCAGACTTATATTGTCAGATTTTTCTCTGTGTGTCTCTGTTCAAAATAACTGATATGATGAAATAAAAAAAATGATTGATACACATACTCGAAAAAAGTAATTAAACATCAATCCCAAGAAGTTCACGACTATCAACTCTGGAAAGTCGGTGACGCAAACTGCGCCTTCGAAACTCCTTCCATCAGACGGATGCTCGTTTTACTCGAAGACTGGCAGGAATTGAAGGGGGTCTATAACCCTGATATCCAGAGGAATCAAAAAATTCGGAATTAGTTCCACCCAAACATGTACAAGAGCAAACACTCACGCAATCATCTGTATCATGAATCATCGGTACGTGACCGGCCAAAATTTTTCCATTTACAGCAACAACTTCCCCGTCTAAAGTTAATACGTGATGAGAAGCTGATTGCAATTCATTATCCTCTCGACGTACTTCTTCTGCATTCCTGTTAAACAAAAAATACTTTTGAATACGATGCAATAATTATTTTTTTAAAAAGTATTTTATACTGAGAATTCAAAGCTCTAAATTAAAAAAGATATTTCTTAAATTGGAACAAATTTGCAGAATCAGAAAACTTTTGCGATTTTATCTTTTTTGATCTACCTAATGAATATTTGAACATTCAATTCATTCAAAAATACTGATTCAAATTTACTTACATTGTCATGAACCGCAGGACCAATAAATTGATACTAGCAGCAACAACAGCGAGACCAAATAGAATAAATACCAAACTTAGAGCCACATAACCCGGCTTATTCGAAAGGGCATGGTCATTCTGCAAAATTGAATTTTAATTAATAAACCTAAATTATTATTTATTTAATAATTTCTGTACAATTACTTTTTTATTTACTACCTCATCATGAAAGCATTGTTTAACTAAAAATGTTTAATTTAGATTTTTCATTTTTCTTTACGTTTTCTAACACAGGAATTTTATTTCAGAAAATGTTAAAAACTATTATGTGTTGTATGATAATTTATTAATTAATAAGGTAAAGCTAACCTGCAGAGCAACATAGTCTCCAAAGCCTATAGTAGTAAGCGTCACAAAGCAATAGTAGAAGCTGTCAAAGTAACTCCAGCCCTCGTATCGAGAAAATACAGCAGCACCAGTAGTGATGATAATGCTTGACAACATTCCTGTTGCCAACATAAGATTCATTTCCGTCGCTTCAGTTCGCTGACACTTTAAATAAGTTTTTGCTTTCCGAATAACTACTGAGGCAAATTTATTTAAACGTTCACCTATGCTTTGAAACATAACCAAACCCAGAGGAATTCCCACCATTGCATAGGCCATGCAGAATGCTTTTCCTCCTATCGTAACTGGCGTTGAGTGTCCATATCCTTAAAAAGAATGCAAACTATTATTTCATGTTTAATTTGATAAACAATAATGAGAGAAAGGAGAGTTTTCAGATATTGTTTATGCTTAAACCATTAAGATTTATAAGTTTAAAGTTTTGCGGAGTATTGCCAAGTCTGATATACAAAAATGTTCGTTATACGCACATTTAAAATGTGTGTGAATATTAGTTGCCAATGTGAACAAACACGAATCACAAAAAACGAAGAAAATTTCCTAAAAGTGAAAAGTTTGTAAAGTCCGATCCCATCCCAATAATTTCAACGCGAAAAGGAAGAGCAAACATTTGTCAACAGAAGCACTTCCTTTATTAACCCGTTGATTGTTAAACTATAAAAATTAAATTTACCAGCTAATGTCAGGATATTTAACTAAATTTTATTTTACCAAAAATTATCATACTGATGTCGGAATCGTAATCAGCCACCCTAGAAACCCCCAAGTAACCAATTTCAAACAAATTTAATAAATTAAAAAAAAATTTCCGTCATATTGGATCCGCCATTTTTTTTTGAAAAATAATATCAAATTCGAAATCAGATACCTCAAAAACCCACTAGCACCAATTTCTATAAAAATTAAATTATTTCTTGTACTTCATGTCTGCCATATTGGATCCACCATTTTGTTTTTTTGATAAATAATATTAAATTCAAAGTCAGAGACCTCAAAAACCCCCTAGCACAAATTTCTATAAAAATTAAATTATTTCTTGTACTTTATGTCCGCCATTTTGTTTTTTTGAAAAATAATATCAAATTCGAAATCAGAGTACACCCGAGTAACGAATTTTAGAAAGATTTATTCATTTCTTCGACTTTTGTCCAGGTTTCTGTCAATCTGGACCACTGTGCATCATCATCAGAAAGATAAATGAGATGTTCCTTGATTTTTCTTCCTGAAGAGGCAAAGAACGCTCACTTAGGTTGCCCTCAAAACAGTGGTGGAAGTCATAATCACCGCCTCCTGTTCTACTCGACTCTTATATTTAGTTCACTGAATTCAGTCGGTTCAAAACTGACAGTATTTTTAACGTTAGAAAAGCGTTAGCAGCACAGAAAACAATTGAACTAATTTTTGTTGCAACTCCAAATGAGTCTATGTTAAATGACATAAAATTTGGCGTCATCTATGAGGTTCATTTTTGTTGCAGCTCATAATGAGTCACTTTTCTGATTCATTTTGAGTTCAGTTTTGTTCTGTGAGTCTAATGATTCTCTGGGGTTCCACAGGTAAGCAAAATAGTTGCAATTGTACCCCTACCATTCCATCTAATGAATTTTGCAATTTTATACAAAAATACAAAAGTTTTTGTACATAATAAATGATGCTTCTCAGGAAAAGTGATAATAATGCTGCTGCAGTCTTATTCCTGAATTTCTTTATACAATAAAAAATATACAATGCAGAAAATAATTATTAATTATTACCAATCATTGCTAAAACGACAGTAGCAAAATAGAAAGCACCGGCGAATTT
Organism: Leptopilina heterotoma; assembly: GCF_015476425.1. NCBI lineage: Eukaryota > Metazoa > Arthropoda > Insecta > Hymenoptera > Figitidae > Leptopilina > Leptopilina heterotoma. The sequence goes on from NW_025111153.1 coordinate 1,494,990, forward strand.
CCATTGCGGGCCAGCTTTGTGTGGTTTATTTTCAATCATAACAATTTCAACCATCAGATAATCTTCTGCAGTAATATTATACTTCTTAATCATGTTGTTTTTTACTTCTGCAAAAAAAAAATGAATAATGTAAATTACAAACTTTTATCAAAGTAACTTTTAAACAATAAATATTATATTACAACATCAAAAATACGCCTTCGTTAAAATTTAACACCCATGTTGATACTGTGGTTGGTGAAGCTGGTAGAATCCTATAGGCTTCTTGTTCAGAGCGGGTTTTAGGTTTAAAAATGTATTGGCTATTAAGGGCCGGTTCCACAACTGTAATAACCAGAGTTTATGTCGAGGAACTCAGTCTAATTAAACTACTAAACAAAGTTCATCTACTAAAACTCCCATTAAAAAATGTTGTGTAACCGGCTCTTAGTTATTTTATTCTTTAGATAGATCAACATTTACTTATTGTTGTGTTGTTTGGAAGAATGATGTAGCATACTTATCTGACGCTCTTGATAAATGACCAAAAAGATTATTGAAATTTATTCACTTTAAAAAATACGGTACATTTTTACCCCAGGACTCTGACTATTCACAATTATGCTTGCGATTTAATGAGATGTAGTTAGAAAATAAAAGAACCATTGATGTGATGATGTTTCTCTCCAAGATCATTAGGGGACTCATCTAAAGTTCGTATTTATTGTCTGAGATTCCTATTTCAGTTTCTCAGTTTTATTCCAGAGAATTGTTACCTTTTTAGACAGTGGGATCAAGTAGGACAACACCTATTTCACTGTCCCCTTATTGCAAATTTTTTTAATTCAGTTTTTTAATGCTAATTTAATAAAACAAAGATTATTTTACCAATGACACAAAAACTGAAGTACCCTTTTTAGAATATTATATCTTTTATAGTTTTTCATTTAAGTTTGTTTACGGAATTCTTAAGATATTTTTAAATATAGTTTACCAGAGTAAAAACTTTGTTTTACAAAAAGAATCTTATTTAAAAAGTTAAAATACTTTTAAAAAAGTGAAATTGACACTTACAAAATAATGGTATTGTAAACTTCAATAAAGCAAAACATAGAAAAAATAAATTAAATAATTTATATCAATGGTTAAATCGTGATCCTTATTTTCTTCTCAAAAATAAATTTAAATATTTAAAAATCATTAGTTTTGATATTTAGGCTGTTTTAGGGGAAATAATCTGAAAGATATAAATGTTAAAAGTTCCAGAGATAAGTTTAGGAACTTAAAGAAATTGTAGAATGTTATTACATATATTTAACAATTTTTTCAAATTTTAAAAGGTATCAAAATTTGTTACTACCCTCATTCGACTGAAACCAATGAATTTCTTATATTGTTAAATCTCAATTAGAGCTCATATCATAATATATTATATTAAAAAAATATTTTAAAAAAATCAAATTAAAATAATTCATTTTAAAGATTTTATTCATTAAAAACCTCACGTGTACAAAAAATCCCCAGTTGAAGATATAAATTTTTGTTTATTTATCAATAAAATTGACATTCAATACAAAAAAAATTCCTTAATTAACAATTAGACTATTTAAAAAAAATTAATCCGATCAAGTCCAAGTTTTGTACACTTATTAAGGATCCCAAGATCAGTGAATTCACAGACTTTCAGATTGATTAAATAAAGATTAATTAAATTATGAAACATTGAAAAACAGTTTAATTTTAATCGTTTTATTTCCATAACTCGTAAACAAATTTTATTAAAACATATCGTTCGACCTATTATTTTTTTGTATCTTTTTGAGCTCCACAAATTATAATAACAACCTTTTGTTGGCCTACTAACTAGACTATCAAATGGCGCTATTCCCATTTGGATAGGATTTATGTCCTACTTTGGACAAGGTGCCTGGACTAAAATCTATACTATACTAACTTACCGGCTAAATAAATAAATTAAAAAATAAATAGGTACTAAATCTTTTATTAAATGTTAATAATTAAAATAGTGGCATACTGCAAAGCGCCTACTAATTTATTTAATGAACTGAGTTTTCTTTTTGTTCTATAAAAACGAACATGTGCTTTCAAATAATCGTTTTGTACCTGTTCGTTGTTAATATTTTAGTAAAAATTCTTACCACACATCTAAAAATTATTTTTAAAACTTAATAATTCTTTGTAATTGTGGAACTGACTCATGTGGTAAATAAATTTAAAAAATAATAAGTAATGTTTAATTTAAATTATTTAAGAAAAATCCTATATTTTTCTTGACAATTCTTAAAGTTTGTTTGTAATATTCATATATATGTAATTTATAGCAGAAATTACTTAAAATATAAAAGGTAAAGTTTAATGTTTACTTACCAGTAAGAAATTCTCCACGCCGGCGTTCTGTATCGGATTCCAATGCATCAAAAACAGCAGCACCAATGAGTAAATACGTAAAAGTACATACAACCAAGGACAGTGTTCTAACATTTTGCCTTTTCATTTTGTTTTATATCTTCTTTTATTATCCAAAATCATTAAATAGTTTCCCTTTGTGTTTCTAAGAACTATTTCATGTTTTCACAAGGCATTTTCTTACCAACAATTATCTTCTGACTAATATAAAATCACTTTTGAATTTCACTCAATTTAGAAAGAATTTAAAAATAATCACAAATATTTTTCATATTTTTTTCTTATTAAGAATATAAATTTGAAATTTTTATAAAATTCTTTTGAATGCTTATTGCATTATATTTGTTTTAGTATTTCAACATTTTTGTCGTTTGTAACCTTTTTTAACTACAAATTTAAGGTGACAAATAATAAGTAGTTTCTGGGTTGTGACAGCGCCCACAATGAATACTGTGTGAGTAAGCAGATGAGGTATTGATCTGGCGAGGTTTGATGAGATAGGGTGCAAGGAAGCTGTAAAGTCGATAACGTAGAGAATAAGGGATAAAAACCAACGTTAGATCCAACAACGAAACTTCCACTATCCTTTTCAGTAGTCGTACTCATTGCTGGTCAGGTGAAAAATGATTTTCTCTTTCATCAATGTATAGGAATATATTTAACGTTACTAACGTAAATTTTAGTAAACATTTTTTCTGTTGTAATATATGTAGGTATTAGTAGTAGAAAATTTCTTTCATTTATGTAGTAAAAGATCAGAAATTATTTTCAAATATATTTTTTCACCAATACTGGTAAACAATGTATAAAAATTTAATTGATGAACTGTAAGAAAAAAGTCTTATACTAAATCAGAAAATAATTTTAAGGAAGGTAAGGGTAAATTGCAATAATCTGAAGTAAATTTATTAAAAAAAACAATTTCTTTTAGGCTTAACTGCGCCTACATTATAATTGTTTATTTAATTTGTTTATAACAATTTGTAATCTTAGAAACAATTTCTTTACTACTTATACACTCCCAGACATAAAATGTATGCAATATTGAGTATGAAAAAAATTTTTTGTTTAAAATATATTGAAAAGTATAAAAATAATTTTTTTGCTTCCTCGTGAGGAAGCTCTGTAGTCGTTTAATTTACAAAATTTTTAAAAATCCTTTTAACAAAATTTCTTCTATATAGGACTATGTTATATAAGACCCTGAACAATTGTCCGGATGTATGTATGTGTGTGTATGTGTGTGTGTGGATCCCGATTTTTGTGAACACGATAACTCGAAGAGGTTTTAACGAATTTGGCTAAAATTTGCCAGGTATATTTATCATAAAAATATCTCGAAATGGATTGATAGACTTTAAAAAATTCTCAGAAAAAATTTTTTTTTTTGACTTTTCTAAAAAAAAATTTTTTAAAAAAAATTTTTTTTAAGTTGGTTATTGAAGTTAATATATAATAAAATCTTATTCTTAGCATCAAGACGAATCGATTGGTATATACAAAGTATAAATTGTATGAGAATTTATAGAGTTAATCACAATTAAAGCTGAAAAATTCGCATTTTTATCAAAAAATGAGTTCTTTCCGCAAAATTATGTTGCTGTATAAGAAAATCTTACTCATTTATTTCTAAAATCTTATTCTTTGTACCAAGACGGATCGATTGGAATATATAAAGTATATATTGTATTTAAATTTATAGAATTAAAACCAATTATTATAGACACAAAATTTGCACTTTTGGAAAAATTATTTTTTTCTTAAAAATCATATTGCTGTACAATAAAATGTTATTATTTATTAAAAAATAAATCAAAAATCTTATTCTTTGCATCAAGACGAATCGATTGATGTATATAAAGTATATATTCTATTGAAAATTATAGAATTAATTACAATTGAAGTTAAAAAATTCACTTTTTTACTAAAATTTTTTTTGTTTATTTAGATTCATATTACTGTATAATAAGAAAATTTTATTCTTTCTGTTAAGATGAATGAACTTTATTTTATAAATGTTAAATTGTATTAAAAATGATTTAAAAATGAAATATACTTATCGTAAATGTTTCCTTCACTAGGAAGCAAATTTTTTTTGCTGATCGTAAAGAGGAAGCAAAATGTACATGTAATGAACGTCTGGATTTACAACTTGTTTACACTTTACATTATTAGCATTATAAAAATTTATAAAACAAAATTTTAAAAATCGACTTTCACAGATCTATTTAAAATTTATTTCTGAGTTAGGAAAAAAAAATTTTTTTTAATGTTGTTAAAAATTGTAGTCTAAAAATTAATTTGAACTAAATTTTGTCTTTTTATCCCACTGTGGAGCGCAGCAAACGCGGTCACAAAAATATTAATATACTGACTTTTCTTTATTTTTAAATACTCGTGATAAAACAGGGAGTCATTATTGACCAGAAAAAATACGAAATTAGGCGGAGAAGTTTATTTTATTTCTATTTGTTTATAATAATTGTCGCTACAGTACAGGCCAAAATTGTGAGTCCACCCATTTTTAAAGAGAATGAAAAAAATATTTTAACACAAAATTTATGAAAACTATAATACTTTTAGTGAGATCTTATTTTGTTTTTTTTAAATCCATTCATATAATTAAATAAAAAATAATAATAATTAATAAAAAAAAAATTAAAAAATAAATAATAATAATAATAATAATAATAATAATAATAATAATAATAATAATAATAATAATAATAATAATAATAATTCAATATTTTTTGGAAGCCATAAAATTATTTAAATAAAAGATGTTTTGATTCTTCTGTTTGGCCTAATGGCTTAACCATTAGGCCAAACAGAAGAATCAAAACATCTTTTATTTAAATAATAATAATAATAATAATAATATAATAATATAATAATTTAATTTTAATTAATTAATTTAATTTAAAAAAAAATTTTTTTTAATTTTTTAATTTTTTAATAATAATAATAATGTTTAATTAATAATTTATTAATTAAATTAATTATTATAATTTTTCGATATATTTTTTTCACTAATGATTATGTAATTTCAGCTTAAAATTATCTGAGGATGCCTGTCGTCGACGGGCAAAAGCTAATAAATAATTACAAAATTATATGAATAGATTTTTTTTTAAACAAAATAAGATCTTACTAAAATTACAAATCCAAACAAAATAACATCGTAATATCTATAATATTTTTGTCGGTATGTGTTTTGAAAGATGATAACATAGTGAAACAATTTTAGAAAAATTTTTTTGGGTTAAGGCTTGACTATAATAGGATGAAAGTACTACCCCAGCAGACTAAAACCCCTAAAGAGTTTTTAAAAATTAGCAGCCGTTTGATTTTCATTGTAATTTTAAGTTTTGATAATTCAGTAATTCATTGAATAATCGCTCTAATCAGCTTTTGATCAGTAAATCGTTAATTTTTGATAATTTTTCTATTTTAGTTAAGATGCGCGCATATTTTAAATATATTTTGTAAGAAATATTTACAAATAAATGTAGTATGTTTAAAATAATTGTAATCTACAACTAAATAATAAAAAAAGTGATACTTCTTACTTTTGTACTGCTTTCGTTGATAAAAACCACGTAATCGAATCAGCTTCGAAATAATGTCACTTAAATTATATACTACATTAAAATAAATAGTTGACATATTCATTTTAAGTGAGAAAGTTAAAAAAAATATATAGTGCTATTTTTCTCCAAATAGACCAAAAACCTTAAAACATTGAAATTTTAGTTTCCAAAACGGAATTTATCGACACAAATCTGACTTGAGTGTTCCACTGTGTAATATTTTAAAAAGATTAAGAAAAAATGAATCGTCATTTTCAATGTTTTACAAAAATTTGAATAACTTCTAAAATAATGAACGCTTTTTGATCATCGTAAGCGCTTTTTCACCGTCCAACACGATTTTGAACACATGAAAGAACCAAGGATTTTCGGAAACTATTAGAGCCAAAAAAAGATACTCCTGTCTGGCCCTTTTTCAAGATCAAGTCGTTTACGGTTTTTAGGGGTAAAACCAACCCTTAAATAGAAGGTAGCCAATTTTCTTGCAAAAAAATCTAGAAAAATAAAAAAAATATAATGCAGACATTATATTGTTTTAACCCCTTTAACGCCCAAATGTGCTGATTTTTAACTTCGGTTTCAAGCTCATAATATTAATAGAAAAACATTATTAAATATTTTACAATGACATATCCATACGTTTTTGGGGTCGCTCTTTCGAATGGCATGGTCAAAATTTCCAAAAAGTGACGTTAAACCCTTATTTTTTCAAAAATACTCAAAAAATACAAGATTTTGGAAAGTAATTTTTTTTTCATATCCAATTTTAGTTCTCATATCGATTTTTCCCAATCATCTAAGGTATAAAAAACGTATTCCCGATAGTTTTAGTTTGAAAATATGCTTTGCGTTTTAAGATTTTTGGTATTTTTTAATTCAAAATGGCGCCTGAAAATAAACAATTTTCCAAAATTTAACACAGGATGGATACAATTTTCAAAAGTTCATGAAATCGATTGAAATTTGTTACTTGGGGGTATTCGGGGTCACTGATTACGAACTTAAGTATGTCGGACGACATATTAAAATTATTATTAAAAAATCATTATTATTTATTAGAAATTCATTGTATTAGCTTCAAATTTATTACTCGGGGGTTTTTGGGGTCGCTGATTACGAATCTAAAGTCATATTTTCAAAATTCAAAATGGCGGATCTAATATGGCGGACGACAACATTAAAACTTCAGATATTGGCTTCAAATTTGTTACACAGAGGTTTTCGGGGTCACTGATTACAAATTTAAAGTCAAATTTAAAAAATTCAAAATGGCGGATCCAATATGGCGGACGACAATATTAAAAATTTATCGTATTGACTTCAAATTTGTTACTCAGGAGTTTTTGGGGTCGCTGATTACGAATCTGAAGTCAGATTTTAAAAATTCAAAACGTCAGTTCGCTTAGGTACCAATTTATCGAAAACCACTTAACGGATATGGTTTTTTTAAATACTTGTACATTAATGGACTGCAATTTGGTTTTCTGGTTTTACAAATAAATTAATTTATTTAAAGTTGTTTGCTTCTTTAACAAAAAATCAAGAAAACGGGTAATTATTTTTTCAAAATGGCACAGAAAATTTAAAAATAAATATTTGTCTTTATCGAACGATCAGATTTTAGTCCTTTGTATATAAAATCATCAGAACAAAGTGTGCTAAAAAAATTATTTGGAGTTGAGAAAATGGTACTTAAAAATAGTCTTTTTTCAATGGAATTTTACAACTGCTCATGCGCCCTTAACAAGGAATTAAAATTATGATCTGCCTCAGAAAAAATATCATCGGACCTACACTCAGATTCAGCATCGCCATCATGCAAATAAGATTCGCCAGAATTATTAGCGGATGAAATTATGTTAGCATTAATATATTTTGTCGTCCGCCATATTAGATCCGTCATTTTGAATTTTGACAATATGTCGTCCGCCATATTGGATCCGCCTTTTTTGAATTTTTTAAATTTGACTTCAGATTCGTAATCAGCGACCCCGAAAACCTTCAAGTAACAAATTTCAATCGATTTCATGAACTGTGACACGGACAGTTAAAAGGGACCTACGGTCCGAAAAAATCGATTTTCATTTTTTTATTGATTTTCATAGTAAATAGGCCGCTTTTTCCAACGCATTAAACCGCAGCTTTCTAGCCGCATTAGTTTTTTCACAATTTCACTTCAAAGTTAGGCACTTTGACAAAGAAAATACAACAAAATCAAATTTGACAAACTTTTCTGCAATCATTCAAATTCACTTGAAACTCGTTACTCGGGGGTTTTCGGGGTCGCTGATTACGAATCCGTTGTTAGTTTTTGAAAATTTAAAATGGCGGATCCAATATGGCGGATGACTTTTTTAAGAATTGATCGAATTCGCTTGAATGAGTTATTTACATATTATACGGATTTGCTTTTCAGAATTTTTAAATGCATGGTTTTAATACAAATATGTATATGGTCTTTTAAATGAGCAAACAGAATATTCATAACTTTATTATTTATTTTACAAATTTACTTTAATGAAGAACACAATAACTAAAAAGACGTGAGACAAAGAAAAACACGATAGAGAACTTAAGATTAAGAATTTAAAAGATTATAAACTTAAAAAATTCACAAATTTAGAATGATTAAAAACTTTGTTTTTTAAAATTAATTTTGCTTCTTACATATTTTTTTCGTTGATTTAACTTTTGCATCTGATATATCAGTTTTACTTTTTTGCCACGGTACCGTGTAGAAAAATTGTTGGGTTCTAGTGTGGTGCCAGAAAGACAGTCTATTCTCTAACTGGGCGCTGAAAAGACTGTCAGACCATGGGCTAATCAGACCAGTGACGATCGAACCACGCGTTGGTCCAGACTGGACGAGCTAATCAGGGCTAATGAGCAGTACTAATATTTCAAATTTTAGGTTCGATTTCAATATTTCAGTTTTTTAATTTTAAATAATTTACCCAAATTTACTCGGTTCTCACGTTTATTCAATGTATTGTGAAAATATAAATTATTAATAATAAATAAATAGTATTGTTATTCATATATATGTGTGTATATGTATTTAATGACAATAACTTATTATTATAATAATTATATTATTTTCAAATAAATAATATACTGCACTAGCAGTAAATATTATTTAAAAGAGTAATATTGAAAGATAATTTTAATAAAAAAACAATTTGCGTTAATTGGTACATTTGTTAAATTCATTCTTTAACAGGCCTTTAACATTATTTACAAACATGTTTACAATTTTAATTTATAACACTTATACAGATTAAATACAGTAATTTTATTATTTTATATAACACTTACAATGAAAAATATCCGCTCGCATGTGGCATCGAACTCACGCCCCCCACCCTTGACGACCCGACTCGAAGCATTTAAACCGCACGGCCACTGAAGTCTGGGTGTGAACTCTCCTAATTTACTATATCAATGCCAGTGTCATATATTCTGTTGCTTATAAGGACGAAGTGAAAACTATGACTAAAATTATTACACATAATAATTCCGAATTATTTTAATTATTATATGTGAATATTTAAATAAATAATTCTTACTACAATTAGAATCATTAACCATTTTTTAATGAATTACTTTCAGTTTTATCAAAATTTTTTTAAATAATTGAATTCTTATGGCGAATTTCAATAGAATTCTCAAGTATAATTATACACTTTTCGAAGAATTCGATTAAAATTGTATTAAAAATAATTAAGAAATTCTGAGATTAACTAAGAAATTTTGAATAATAAAAAAATTTTGAGAATTTTATTATTTATAAAAATAATTGACTTATTGAGAAGAAACTTATAAAAAATTTGTAAATCCTTATTGAATTTTTGTGAAAGGTTTTTTATTTATGAAAGTAATTAAATTATTGCTTACATTTTATTTTGCCAAGAATCTTGTTAAAAATTTGGAAAATAATTGAATTTCAGAGAACGATTTTATTATTTATAAAGATAATTGAAATTTTGATGAGAATTTAAACAAATTTTTGAACATAATTGAATTTCTGTGTAGAATTTTGTTACTTTTGAAAATAATTACATTTCTACAATAATCTGTAACTTCTCCAACACTCAATTGTTTATAGTGTTTTTAACTAAAATTCTTCTACAGATAAATTATTTTTAATAATTAATCAAATACAATATGTTAAAAAATTTATCTAATTTCAGGAGAATTTGAATTATTAGGCATTTTTCAAAAATCTAAGATCTTTAGAATTTTTAATTAAACTCATTGAAAATTTTATTTATAATAATTCATATAAACCTACAATATTTATTTTTGAACGATTTTTTAGATACTAAATTATTCCATTGAATTTTGAAGTGACAATCCATGTATAAATTCAAAGAAGACCGACAAATCGGGCACTAAAGTCTTGATTGTACTTTGATTTGTACTTTAAAAATTTTGAATTCTAGTGATGCCAATGAAGTCCCATATAGCATACAGTTAGAAAGTCTAAATTAGACCGTCCAGAAAAATCCCATGTAGCATACAGTTAGAAAGTCTAAATTAGACCGTCCAGAAAAATCCCATATAGCACACAGTTAGACCGTCCAGATTAGACCGTCCAGATGCGTCTAGTTGGGTCAATCTCTGGACTCCAGACTGCCCCGAAATTTTTCTACACGGGGTAACCAAACTCTTTTCTTTTATTTACGCGCAGTAAACATAAGCTAATACTTCAGTTTTTACACTAATGACAAAATGTTAACTTTGTCCCACCACCGATGGTGTTTGTTACATAATAAATTAATAAATGCTTCCTTTGAAGCTACTGCATTAAGAAAAATGCTTGAAATAAAATAACTACAAGAACAAAATAACTATGGCATTCGTAAGAACAATTAAACACATCATTAATACAAATAAATACTAATTTCCATAGAGATCCAGAAACCCATCTGTTTCCTAATCATCGACCCCAAAGTACTCCTAAAGTATAAATTAATATGAGAATCCAAACATTTTTTTAAACTACGTCCACTATATTGAACCCGACATTTTGAATTTCGGAAAACGAACATCGGATTCACATCGGATTTATAATAAGCGACCCCAAAAACCCGCGAGTAACGATTTTAAAGCTAATCCGATCAATTTTTAAAAAGGTCATCTGCCATATTGGATCCGCCATTTTGAATTTTTAAAACTAACATCGGATTCGTAATCAGCGACCCTAAAAACCCCCGAGTAACGACTTTCAAGCAAATCCGATCAATTTTGCTTCCTCATGAGGAAGCTTTGCATTGGTGACGATTTTCAATTTTTCAAAATAAGGTTATATGGACTCATTTTTATCTAAAACATATGTATATTCAATTATGAGCAAATGTCCAGATGTATGTGTGTATATGTGTGTATGTATGTGTGTATGTGTGTGCGTATGTCACAAAAATTGTGTACAAATTATCTCAGACAAATTTTGATGGATTGTCCTGAAATTTTGCAGGTTTATTGCAGTCATTAATACCTAAAATCTGACACAAGGATTTTCGAAAATATCTACAAAAAATTTTTTTATCCAATTTTTTTAAAATTTAGAAAAAATTTTTTTTTGTATTTTTTTAAATAATTTTTTTATTTGTTAATATTTTTATTAATTATTCTCAAAATTACATTCCTGACAAGAAAACGAATCGATTGATGTATACAAAGTATATATTTTATCAAAATTTATCAAATTAATAAATATTTTTCTCTAAAAAAAAATTCAAATTTTGTATTTTTTTCATAATTTATTTAATATTAATAATAATATTTTGAAACTGTAAGAAATTAAGTTTTGCGTTAAACATATACGTTATCGTTTGATGTAAACACAACCAAAAAAAAGTAGCGCTTACAATGAGTAAAAAGATTCGGAAGTATAAAAGTAGTGTAAAATTTAAGTTTTTAAAATAAACTTATTTTTCTCCTACTACTTTGGACATTGAAATTGATTGTCTTAGTTTAATTAAGTGATAATTTTGACTAAAAAAAATTGTGGTGGCTGCCATAAAAAGTTGCATGTCACCATGAGTGGACCACTGTTTATAACCTTGAGTGGACTGCCTGTTTTTTATATTTTTAATGTCAGTTTACTATGCTTATAAAAATAAATTGACAATGAATTGGTTTGAAACTATGTTTTATGTTCTTTATTAATCTTTTTGTGATATTGATGTGATATGAGCCAAAATTATTAAAAATGGTTTCACTTGTAAACATTGCGACACATAAATGGTCTGAAGCTGCATAAGCATAAATTTTGTTTCAATATATGGGCGAATCTCTGGAACTTTTAACCTTTAAGTCCCTCACATTATTTTCACTTAAACAGCCTAAATATAAAAACTAATGATTTTTAAATATTTACATGTTTTAAAAAAGAAAATAAGGATTACGATTTAACCATTGATATAAATTATTTTGTTTTTTTCTATGTTTTTCTTTATTAAAGTTCACAATACCATGATTTTGCAAGTGTCACTTTCACTTTTTCTAAAGGTATTTTAACTGTTTAAATAAAGTTTTTTTGGAAAACACGTTTTTTACTGTTATAAACTATTTAAAAAATCTTAAGAATTCCATAAACAAACTTAAAAAAAATAAAAAGTAAAAATTAGAAAAGATATAATCTTCTAAAAAGTGTCCCTCAGTTTTTGTGTCGCTGGTCAAATTAAAATGGTTTTATAAAATAAACATTAAAAAACTAAATGAAAAAATTTGAAATAATAAGAGGCACAATTGAATTGTAATTCAAGTTTTATGTGCGTGATTTTTATTTTTATTTTCAACTATATTTTAAGCAAAATAATTGTTGGATACTTGTGATACTGGTATAGTACGGAAAATATGTCGCTGGTCAAATCATTAATTTCTCCAAAGTTTCTTATTTAATTTGCTCAAAAATTGGGGCACATATTACTTTAGATGTATTTAAAAATGTGCATATGTTTTTATTTATTCTAATTCTTATTTAATTATTTTTTTACGTGGTTATTCAAATTGTCGCTCGTCAAATATGTCGCTTGGTCAAATCAATCGTTTTCCAATCAATCTGAAGTTTCGCATTTATTTGTTCCATGTTATATTTATCACGAAGTAACCAAAAATGTAATAAAAAGTGGCAAAATGAAAGAAAATCAAAGAAAAGAAAATAAAAATCGAGAAAAAGGAAACGCGGAATGAAAAATTTATCAACGGAAGGCACTTAAGTAATATTTATTTATTATTTATTAAACGTTCATAAAACTGTTAGTGTTTTTCAAGGTTATATTAAGATCCTCGATATTTCTTCAAAACAATTCAGCCAATCAAATAATTAGAAAAGTTCATGTTACTAATTCAAATAATTATACGTCAAAAATTTTCATTAATTTTTTTTATTGTAATTTTGTCCTTATTAGTTGCATTAGACGTTTATTATATTTATTTTCATGTTTAATTATGTTTTTGTGATACTGAGAAATAACTTACCTAAGTGTAGGAGATAAAATGTTTATGTATATCTTGTTACAGATTTAGATAACCTAACATTATTTTCTTTCCAAAAATTTATATTTTAAAATAAAAAGCAACCAAATAATGGTTGTACAGTAATAAAAATGAAATTTATTTTGGTCGAAGATGTAATACTAAAAATATCAAAATTGTGCTCACAAGAATTTTTTTAAAAAAATTCAAATTCAAATATTAAAGTTTTCAGAGATTTGCCCATATCAGAAATATTAAATAGGGGAGACGGGAGCTAAACCGGACGGATTTGGTCTTTGACCAGAAAACTCATAGAAAAAAATATTTTCTGCTAAAAAGTAATATACCGTTTTGAAGCTTGTTCCTTCACCTACAAATCGCACTTGTTCGTTTTTAAAAAACTACAATAGCTTTAGAGATATATTGCTTTAAAGGTGACTATCTCAAAAACGAAAATCTAAAAATTAGTGGGGCTAAATCGGACACGGCTAATAAATTAAAGATAGAGACACAAATTTTCGTTTTTTTGTAGAAAAGTCAAATCAATTCTTTGTTTATTTATTTGTAGGTAGTTATATGCAAAGAATATAATATAAAATGTAAAATATGTAATTAATATAATAAAAAATGAACTATAGTTTTCAGGCTTGTTTGTTTTCAGCAGCTCGCTTGCTAATTCGTGTTTTAAAATAAATTCTTTATTTATTTATTGATAAAATGGTTCTATGCAAAGAATACAATATAAAATAGGTCATTAATATGAAATAAACTATAGTATTCGCAAAATTGATTGTTTTTTATCACGACGTCCGTAGCCCCACACCGTCATCTAATAATTAACCTGCAATAAATTTTTTCTTCTTAACGTTTTCCATTAAACTTTTTTTCTTTTAAACTCAGTACACCTTCAGCTAATAAAAAAATTGCCCTATGATATGTGCACTTTAATTATAACGATAAAAACCCAAAAAAATGAAAATTTTTTTTTTTACTTCTTCTACGAAAAACGATATTTTTATATATTAACGGTGTTAGATATGAATTTTAATTATTTAATAATAATTTAATAAATCTTTATCACAAAAAAAAATCCACTTTATTTAATTGGAAAAATTACTTTTATCAATTAAACAAAGAATTGAAATTATATTCAATTATCCTCAGGAAACGTATTTGCACTTCGGAAATAAAATATTTTAAAGGTAGTGGATCCCTTTCTTAAGTCCACTATTATTCAGCGGCTCCGGTTAGACGGTATTTACTCGAGTATAAAGGAAGAAAAGATATATCGTAATAGGTGTAAAATTTCAATAAAACACTTTTCTATACAGTTAAAATAATATATGGTTTATTATTAATAATTGTGTATCTGTTTTAAACAAACTGACATTCACGATTTTATATGTTTGTTATTAATTACAAATTAATAATGATAATTTATTTTTATGCGCAATATTATGCAAATCAAGAAATCTGTGTATTTGTATAGAATGTGTAGTATGTTTGGACAATATTAAGTCAACTCACCAGAACAATTTTATTACCTTTAAACTTATTTCAGAAAAGTATCAGATTACTTCCTCCGACGAAGCATTTAATATACACCTGTTTGAGATTAATATTCCAGTATCCCAATTTATTTCCTTTGTCGCCTTCTTATTCAGATGTCACTTTTATATATTTATATTATTTAAAAATTCCACAATGAAAATAAATTCCTTTTTTTTTATTCACTGATTTTATATGATTGAACAAATATTTAAAAATCGGGGTCACCGAACTTAAATTTTTATTCAATTGATTTATTTTAACTTCACTTTACTTTTTAAATAATTACTTTTATATCAACTTAATCACGCCAAATAATATAGAAACCGAACTCAAATATCTTAATTCAAGAAAATACAATATTCTTAAAAAACCTTATGAAAAATATATATAGATATATATATATATATATATGATTGAAAATAAAACTCTCAATTCCCGAGAGCAACAAAGTAAATATACACAACTTTGTTGCGGGAGGAACCAAGTCAAACTCAATCGTTAAATCAGTCTAAATCATGGACGCACCTTAAAATTTCATAAAAATGTTAATAGTGGGGAGGCTGTTGCACACAGCTCATTGAACTTCTTGTTGCGAGGCAAGCTTTTTGCAAGCTTGCAAATTCCTTTAATGGCATGGCATGAGTTCAATGATTTCTCACCACAGTAGTTTCACTTGTATGTGTCTTTTATTAAAAATATTTGACATCAATACATCTGAGTTTTTCGATGAAAAACAAGCTCTTTGGAAACTGTAATGAAATTCATTTTGAAATATGGGTATTGTCCGTGACTTTCGCAATAATTTTATAAAATTGACATATCCAAATAATAATGAAACCAAGGAAGTTTAATGAGAGTTACTAATTTAATAGAATTGAAATTAATAATCTTGCGACGATGATAGGTTGTTTTGTCTGCCCTTTTAGTGTTTGTTGTATATGTGTACTTAACCTAATTACAAGATTCCCAATTTTAATGAGGCTATATAATATAAATAATTTTTAATTAATAAAAAAATTAAAAATAGTTACGAAGTCATACGTAACAAATACATCTATTCAGGCATTTCTTTCAATGTTTATATCCACCGCTGCCACCATTTTTGTTACAGAATGAATCGATAAATATTAATTAATTGACAAAATTATTAATTAAACAAAATTTAATTATACTATTTTAAAATTTACATTGACTGGCTCAACAAAGACAGAACTTTAACTGATTCATTCGAGAATAACTTAAGTACTCTTCGTGAAAATTTAATAAAATAATTCATTAATTTAAAATAAGGGTAGTGGATACTTTTCTTGAGTACGCTCTTATTCAGCGGCTCCGATTAGACGGTATTTATGATAAAAAAATAGGAAACAAAAGGAAAATTGTACTCGTAAAAATAACACTTTTAGTATACAATTATAATGATATTAGTTTTATTCAAAATCAATTATTTTTGTCGAAGTTCAACAATATTTATCAGTATTACCATATTTCTATTTGAAATCCCTCGTTATATTGAGTTAAGTTTATAATAAAAATATTATCCTTAGAAAAATATTTATGTCCCTTAGAAAACATTTACTTCTCAAAAACAGAAATAACAATTATTATATATATAATATTCAGTTAATACTCCTTCTGACAAATCTTCTTTTCTCTTTAATTTATGTGTGTGTGTGTGTATATATTTTAGATAATAAAAATTCGACTCACCAAGTCTTATTTATCTATATTTTAGATAGCACAAGTAAAACGCTGATTCAGGTGTCAAATGACCCACACCTGTGAGAACAAATTACAATTTCCTTACTTCTGAATTTCGTTTCCTATTTATTTCTCTTTTTGTTTTATTATTCCTCAGTAATTTATTTTCTTTTTAAAACATGTGATAATCCTTGATCAAAGTTGTAGTTCCTTCTTTCAACTTTAATTGTATTAATCTCAAAATTTAAATTTCGGGGTCACCGAACTTAAATTTGTATTAAACCAAATCAAACTGTACTACAAAACTCTAATAAATATTTCGAAATTGATTTTCTTTAACACTGTTTAATATTTCACTTTCAATTATTCAATTTGTAAAACTTATTTGACATTACTCGAAAATAATTAAACAGTCTTTATGCTTCAATTAATTACGGAAAAACTCCACACTTGGAGTACAAAATAATATCGATCAAAATTGAATCGACCGTCTCGCAGGAGACGCCAATTAATACTCATTCTTTAATTGAATTGAAATTAATGGTCACACCTTGAAATCATGTAGAATTCCAATAGAGGAAAGCTGTTGCACACAGCTCATTGAACTTTATAGTTGCCAGGTAAGCTTTTTGCAAGCTTGCAAATTTACGAGGTGGCGTGATATGAGTTCAATGCTCTCTTTTTCCTTTAATTTATGTTGGTGTATGATGTTTACCAATAATTGGACACATACATCCACAGTCTTTTATTAAAATAAATGACCCTTTTTAAATCACTAGAATTAATTTTGAAACATAAATGTTGTTCAATATTTTTCAAATAATTCTACCAGTTACTACAATATTGTGTATTGTTAAAAAAAATGAATTCAGAAAAAAAATGGTTATTCAATTAGAATTTTAAAAGGAACAATTTATTGTGTTTGTTTCTTGGTGAATCGACTTTTTTTACCTTTTAAAATTCTCTAGTGTTCTTAATTCTAATTACAAATTTATAGTTTATTTTCTTGACGTTATATAATATAACCCACTATATAAAATAAAAAAAATAAAATGGTTACGATTTTATACGTAAAAAATACCCCCCTTTTTTTCTGGCTGACGTCCCTTGGCAGCTTTATGGTGATCATATGATTTTTGTAAAATTACATATAAATCCTTCTTTCAATTGTTTTACATCGTTTAGATTGCTGATTTTTCTGAAAATAATGGTTTTTAAACAGAGGCAAACTTTTGGTTGTAATTTTATTAAAAAAAATCGTTTCCTCTTTTTTTTCTTTTAGGAAGATTTTTAGGTCTAAAAAGTTTGCGTTTGTTTTATTAATATAAACAACTGTAAAAAATTCTATAGCTATTTAATGAAAAGTCATTTTTGTATTTCAAATTAATAAGATCGAGCTTGGTAAAAAAAAATTTTTTTTTTTTTATTAAAATAATTAATCAACTTATTAAAAGCATAAAATTTCTTATTGTTTATGTAGTATTTTAATTTTTACCAGGCTAGATATTATTTGTCTTATTTTTTCGGTGTACAATAATATTTCTTTTTGCAAGACAAAATTCGAACAATTTATTTGCTGACGTTTATATTTTTATAATTTTAACAGATATTATATAAATTATTATTAATAATGCGAATAATTAAGAAATGAAACGTAGAGTTCATCGAATAGATCTTTTAGAATGGAATGATTCTATGTCGATAATTGCATTTACTGTAACAATTTGTCTTAAAAGAATTTTTATTCGTCTTTTGATTATAAAGAAATGTTCATTTTCTGAGAATATTTCTTTATGTTGAACGGTTTTTTAGAAAATGTGATACGTCGATTACAGTATTTATTTATTGTTGAATAATTATTTTGTTATAATATTTAGAATATAATCTGCTTCATACATCTTTGCCTTTAAGAATTATCTCTTTTTTTTATATATTATATAATCTGGAATTTGATATGTCGGATGAAATAGCTGTTACCGAACAAAATGTGTGTCGCGTATGATTTTTTTTTACTGTTGTAATAATGGTAATAGATTTCTTTTTTATTTTTAATTTTTTTTTTATCAAAATTTTGTTTGACAGGAACTTATACTAAATTTATGAAACTTATAGTTGTGAAATTTTTAAATAATTTCAAATTGTAAAAAAAATTGTGCAAAATTTTAAAGAAATAATGTTAATTTTATTTTTGTTTGTTGGCTGACATTGTTTCTTTAATATCAAAATTTTTTTTGCACAAGATCAGTAAAAGAGATGCTGTTAAAGGAAAAAAAATACAGAAGAAAATTTTGAGATTTACATATAAAAAAAAATTGGACAATATCAGATTTTCTACCCCCAAACCCCCCTTTTTTTTGCGCTGTCGTGTCTTGACAGCTTGCCTCGAATTATGTGTATCTTTATTTAAAAGGAAAATATTTAAAAAAAAATAAAATACCTTTATATATTTATAAAATATAAAATTATTTTATTTTATATATATATATAGTAAAAAAAATATTTGAATTTGTTACTTGATCGTCTACGTCCGGTTATTTCTGTTCATCATTTCTCACGGTTAAGAAATGCAAACTTGCGAATGTGTTTTACTAAAAGGATTTGTTCTCTATGATTTTAATTAGTTGTCGTTTGTCATTCGGTGTACATTGTTTCTTTGATTTTGAGTTTATAAAGTTATGTCAAATATGGCTGGTGTTGCGTACAATATGGATGTGTTAAGTGCTGCTTTAGATATTATCAGTCATAATATTACTGATAATAATGGTCTTTTGCAATTTTTGAAAAATAAATATTTGGCAGAGGAAAGGAAGAAAATTAGGTCTGGTGTGTTGGGGTAAGTTTTTCTAATTAATTTGTGAGTGTATATTTGTGTGTGTTTCTTTTTTTTTATAATTTTTTTTATATATATTTTTAAACTTGTAGGCGTGGAGTATTCTTTTCTGCTTGGATCAATGCTACTGTGCGGGATAATCCTGTGGGTTTGTGGGATATTGAGAGGAATTTAGCCGATGCCGAAAATTACGAATGCGATAATGCTCAATGGGTACAGGAGTATCTATGGTCTTGGGATGAGCGCCGTTATAAGTTTCGTTGCTACTGGTGCCCGGAAGATTTTCTGATGCCTTCTCTATGTGATAAACCGGAAAACGAACTTGTGGAGGGGATTATTGGTCTTCTGGGTGTCAATTTGAGTTCTCGGTAGGTAAAAAAATTTAATAATTTACGGAAATGTATTTACAAAAGTTTAAAAAGAAAACTAAAAAAATTTTGTCTCTTTTCTTTTTTTTTTAATCCTTTTACAACTTTGCCTGCTTTTCCTACTAATAGAGGATTCCGGCCTAAAAACTCGATTTTTGAATTGGTGTTTATTCAACGCTACAGAAAAGATTGGGAGGATCTTGTCCTATCTTTTTCAGGATGGGAACTGGTAAGTGTTTCTTTTTGTAATTTTAATTTCTTGTTCAATATACTTGTTTTAATTTGTTTTATTAAATGTAGATAATCAAAAAAAAAAAATTTAAAAAAAAAAAAATACAAGTTTTATAGAGAAAACGTCTTTTTTAATTTTTTTTTTAAAAAATGAGAATTATTTATGGTTTTGTTTTATGTTTCAGCGTTGGAAATTGGATGCGTAATCTGTTTGGGTTTCTCAGTGAATTCAGCTCGAATTGTATGCTAGTGTATAAGTAAAAAAATGTTCTTTTAAAAAATTTGAGAATTAATATTTAGAAATGTTTTTGTTAATTGAATTGATTTTTTTTTAAAGATGAAATTAGACTATATATTTTTTTTTAATTTTGATCATTAAATTTTAATTGACACAATGTTTTATTTATTTATTTTTTTTTTATGGTGTTTAATTACTTTTTTATATATTGTTTTGTAATGAAACGTACATAAATATATATATATATATATATATATATTTAAAAAAAAGGTGTTCATATATTCTTTATTATTTTCCTTTTTATTAATAAAAAAAATTTATTTCGGAGAAAAAAAATATTTTAGCTTTGTTGAAATAAAAGGAAAATTGTAATTAATTAAATAATTAAAGTTTCAGAAAAAAAACAATCCATAATTGATTAATTAATAATTTTGTAGTTAATGAATTTTGTTGAATTTTGTAATTATTATATTTTTTTTTATTATATGTTAATATTAAAATATTTTTGAATAAAGAATAATATGAAATTTTTACTTGTGTTCTACTTTTATGTTGTTGTTATTATTTGATTTGCTCATTTGCTGTTAAATTCTATTTAATAAAATTATTATTATTTTAAAGAGAAAGAAAAAATTATTATAACAAAAAATGCTTTACATTATTTGTATGCATTAATTGTTATCAAATGTTAGTTAGTATATCTATATACTAGCTACTATATATAGATATACCAACTGTTTGATTCCTTTCGTTCAATTTTTTTTTCGTTCCTCATATTCGTAGGTGCTCCGTTTGTTTCGCTTTTATCACGAGACAATGCTTTGCTCCGCACACCTTTACTCCACTTCCTCACCCTCTGTAGTCTCCTCGGCGTTTCACCACTACCTACGAGTACCTACACAGGGCGTCTACTGGTCCTTGAAGTCATGGACTTTCTGGAAATGTTCTGGATTTTGAACCTTTGTCCTTGAATTTTCCATACTTTGTTTTTTAATATTCAGTAATTTAAAAATTTTACTCAAATTAAAAAAAATGATTTTAATTTGTCATTTTATTAAAGAAACTGGTATATACAATATTGATTTTTAACTTTTTTTTTATATAATAAAATAAATATTTTTGTTTCAAGTAGGTTAATTTAAATTATGTTAATCGTAATATGAAATATTTTTTTTTTTAATTGAATTTTTATAAAGATTTATCAAAAAATTTTTAGAAATAATTGAATTCTCAAGAAGAGAGAAAAAAAAATTGATTTCTAGAGAAAAATTTTATAGAAACTCCTTTGAATAATTGAATTCCCATAAAATGTATTATTTGTGAAAATAATATAATTCTTAAAGAGAAATGTATTTTTTTAAAAAGAAATTGAATTGTATAGGATAAGTTTATTAAAATTGCAATTTAATGAACTGAATCTTGCAAAGAATTTTATCAAAAATTTTTTTTTTTATTAAAAAAAATTTTAATAATTGAATTGATATGAAGAAATTGGTAAGTAATTGAATTCCTGTAAAGTTTTATTAAAATTTTGTTTAAATAATAGAATTTCTTTTTGGAAAAATTTTATTAAAATAGTAGATATCAAAAATAATTGAAATGAGGAAAAATTTTTTTTTCTTTTTTTTTTAATAAAATTTTAAACAAATTGAGATTCATGTAATGATATCTTTAATTATATTTTAATGTTTTAAAATATTTGAAATTTTGTAATAAAATGATTTAAAATTAAAATTTGATTTTCATTTTATAATTTAAGTTTTATGAATAAAAATATAATACTTTTGAATGTTAATTTTTTTTTTATCCAGATTAATTATTGTTTAGTTTTTTTTTATTATTGAACAAGATTGTTATTGCATTATGGAGAATTTGTTAATATTGTTATTTTGTTATAATTAGTCACGGTAATTTGGATAATTTATAACACGTAATTACTGAAATTGCGTATAGTTCCATGGTAGAAATAGACACACACAAAAAAAATAATAAGTCTTAATTGTTAGATTGTGGTACATGGTAGTTGTAAAAAAAATAAAAAGACCCTTTTTAGTTAAAAAAAATGTAATGAAAAGACCCCAAAAAGGAATTTGATGAAATTGTCTTATGGTACTTCTACTGTTTGAGAGGCGATGTATGTTGGTTTCATGTAATCTGGTGTAGTTGGTAATTCTGTTTGTTCTTCAGTTTGTGATTGCTTATTAGTTTCGTTTTCTGTTGTTGGGTTTTGTTCCTCATTTATTGTTGTTACATTTTGGTTAGTGTAAATTATTTTTTCTTTGTTAATTTTTTGTTTTATTTTTTTTTTCTTTTGGGTTTAATCGTTTAGTATTTTTGTATTTTTTTATGCAGTTATATGTTATGTAACCCACAGTTATTAAAATGATAATGCTAGTTGTCCCTAATATCGAATGAGTATAATGATTTTGTCTGTTCTGTCTTAAATAATGCTCGCTTTGAGTTTTTAATTCGTTTTCTAACTTTTCTAATTTCATATCTCCTTCCATCTTTTTCCACGGAGGTCTTATTTTTTCTGATATTGTTTTATCTTGTATTTTAGGGTATTCCTTTAATATGGGTGCTAGATCTTCTAAACATAGAGTTAATTTTGGTTCATATATGTACTCCTGTTTGTTTACTTTTATTTGGAGAGCAGGTAGTTCAATTGTATCTGTTGTTAACTTACACCCTGAAGCTATTTGTACCATTCCTATGCCTGTTAATTTTAAAGGTTGCGTTGGTTGATTTGGGCATGATATATAAGCTGTTTCTTCTTCAGTTAATGAATATATCCAACTTCCGGTGGTGACTATGGGGCTCCAATGGGGTTGTTGATTATCGGTGATCCTTATATCGCAACTTTTTAGTGTATCCATGTTAATTTCTCTTAGTAATTCTGATTCGCAGCTAGGTACTAACACCGAGTCATATATTACTTGATTTGGGTGACAAATGTATTTGTTTTCTATGTTGTGACATACGTTAAGTTCTTCTTCTTCTAGATAAAAATATTTTCTAATTGCTGCACTCGTGGCCATATATTTGGCATGTGGTGAAATGTAGGCTCTATTTCCGTGTGATGTTGGCTTTTGTGGGGTTGGTAACTCGTGCATTTTGTACAAAAGGTATTTCTCTCTTTCTAGTAAGGGTATATCTAAAGTCATAATTAATTTTTCGCCCTTTATTTGTGAGTTTACTATTGATATTCTTCCTAAAGTGGCTACATTAATTCTATTTAAATTAACTGGAAAGACTAATTCTCCTAATTGTTCTTGAGCTTCTTTAGCTATTGTTAAAAGCTGACTATTAGTTAACATTCTGGGATGTAATTTTCCTTCCTTAGCGCTGTACATTACTTGTAATGTCTGTTCCAAAGCGTGTTCGTAGATGTCTAGTTGTTCTTCCCAATTATGAGCTGTGGCCTGCATCCAGATGGTATAATTTATGTTGTCTAAACGTCCGTCAAATTTCTTTACCCTGCTTTGTATAGTATCTAATTTTTCTTGCCATTGTTCCGAGATTTTTTTCTGTTGTTCTGCCATATTGTATAAATTGTGTAGTTCTGCTCTGACTAAATGTGTTTGTTCCCCAACTAATTTTGAAATATTTCTTTGGGCTTCGTCTAATTCTAATAACGATTGTTCATAACGTTCACCATCTTCGAAATTTAATATTCCTATGGTGGGGCCTGCTAATTTTCCTATGAATCCAAACCATGGTGTACTTCGTTTTCGGATTGTTTTTGTAATGGGTGCTTGTGATTTGTAGTAATCTTGTTCTCTTAATTCTTCTATTGTTTCTTGTAATTGTTCCCATTGCATTCTAATTATTGATATTCTCCTATTTATTCCGTGAAAATTCATTACTTCTTCACAGCTTGTTGGTAAAAGACGTCGGCATGGGATTTCTGCTTGCCTAACTTTTTCTTCTAAATTTGGTAAATGATTTTTGAAACTTCCGGTGTCTAAAATAATTACTGTACGCCATGTTCCTAATTAATATTAATATTAATATTCCTAATGACCTCATAGTTTCTGTAAGCAAAAAAAAATAAACTAAAAGGATGTTGTTATTCATTTATTTATTTTTTTTGTTTATTTATTTATTTTTATTATTATTATTTTTTTTAAAAATTTATTCTATTGCTTTTCTTGCTAATTTGTCAGCTTCTTCATTCCCTATTATGCCCTTATGTCCTGGTTCATATATTAATTCTACTTGTAAACCCGATATTCTATTTTTTAGTTGTTGAAAAAGTTCCTTACTTTCCACCTCACGTTTTCTATTTGTTTTCCATCCATTTTCTTCCCATTTTGGTAACCATCTCTGGTAACCATCTATCGTAAATCTAGAGTCAGTATGTATCCTAATTTTTTTATAACCTAATGATCTTAATATATCTAACGTTTTTAATATAGCTTCTAATTCTGCTCCGTTATTGGTTTGTTTTATTATTGCCTTTGAACTGATATTTGAAGGGTGGTTGTGATTGAACCAAATACCTATCCCTGCCGTGGCTTTAGATTTACCGTTGGCCGTACATGCTCCATCTGTATAGACGTGTATATATCCTTCGGTGTCCGTTTTAAATCCTGCTTCGTTTTCTAGTCATAAATAGGCCTTTTTAACTTGGTCCTTGTGCTTTCTAAATCTTTTCCCTTCCGCGTCGCAGAGTATTAAATTGTTATTTTCTGTAATAGTGACTACTTCATAGGGTCCGTGATAATAAGGTTCGAATTTTCCGGTTCTTACTTCTTCTTTAACATCTACTACGTCTCCTACTTGTATATTTAGAGGTCTAGATTTTGTATCATAATGATCCTTCGAAGTTTGTTTTGAGTTTATTAAGTTGCTAGCTGCTATTCTTCTTATTTCTATTAGGCGTGTTATCAATTCTTAAATATAAGATTCATAAGTTGCTAATTTTTCTTGATCCGGAAATGCTGTGGGTGCCCTAGCTAACTTTCCGAAAACTAACTCATAGGGCGTAAATTTTGTGGCTTCATGTACAGAAGTGTTATATGCGAACATTGCATATGGTAATAATCGATCCCAATCGTCTTTCGATTTAGCATAATGTCTAATGAATTCTGCTAAAACTGCGTGGCTTCTTTCTAATGCACCGTTTGTTTGCGGCCTGTAAGCTGTAGTTGTCACTTGGCTAACTTTGAATAGTTTGGCTAATTTTCTTAATAAATTGCTTGTAAACATTTTTCCTCTATCTGTCAATATGGTTTTAGGGGCCCCATATAAGGAGAATAAATTAGTAGCTATCGCGTGTGCAATTGTAGTGGCGCTAATATCCGGGACTGCGACAAATATACAGTATTTGCTCAGTTGATCCTGCATAGTCAAAACATGACAATTTCCGTTTACTGTTGTTGGTAATTTACCTACACTCTCGAGTTACACTTTATCGAATACGTCTAGGGGCGTGTCAGTAATTAACATTGGTTCCCTATTTTTTGTTCTGACTATTTTCCTTTGAGCGCAACTACGACATTTTCTAATATATTCCGTGATATTCTGTCTTAATCCTGGCCAGGTATATTTTTCCCTAATTCGTCTGTATGTTTTATTAACTCCTTTGTGTCCGGCTATCAAACTATCATGATATTCTGATACTATTTTGGATCTAATTTCCTCTGGTGGGATAGTGATTTTTCCGTGACACAATTTCATTGTGATATCGGTGTCGCAGAATGTTTTTGCCAGCTTGTTTATCCAAATGGTCCCTAAAGGTTCTAATAGATCCCCATATCTTGATATCCTAAGATGGGTTATTTTGTCCTTAAATAGTACATATCTAAGATTACTAAATATTTCTTCTAAGTTTTCTAAATGTATTCTATCATCATAATTATTTGCTACGATAACGGTATAAATGTTATATTTTCCCCTAGGTGTGATTAGTATTTGTCCTATTTTAGGTTTTTTTGTTTTAATATCTATTAAATCTATACCTCCTATTGCTACCATTAGTTTGGAAATAGAGGTGCTAGGTTCGATGTCTCTTGACATAAAATGTACGTAGTTATCTCTTTTACTAGTAATGGCTTCGCGGTCATAAGTTATCACTTTCGAACTATCAAACATAAATTCTTCATTTGTCCTTCTTGGTTTTTCTTGGGAATTACAGATGTCATTTATTAAAGGAATTGCTAAACCTAATCCTATGTCATTTTGGGTTTTCTGATGGTTTTCTTCCGTTACCTACATCGTATTTTTGTTTTCGATTAGTTTTCTAGGTATTTTACGCTCTTTATTATGTTCATTTTCTGTGGTTTTTGTGGTTTCCTCTAGAATGGAATTGGGTACGAAAGAAGTTGATTGGGCTTTGGGTTTGTTAAAAGATAAAGGAGTGTCGAACGTAACTGCTTGTCTGTTTTCTGTTACTTTAGCTTCCTTTTCATTTATCGTTACCGCTTCGGTGGGAAACTGAGAGGAGTCTGGAGGATAATATGAAGGATTTTCGATTTCTTTGGTTATTTCTCGTAATTCAGAAATAATGTTGTCCATTGCTATACCTTCCTCTTCTAATCCGTTTTTAAGTTCGCTTCTTTCTAAACTTGGGTTATGTATAGTGTCTTCGTTACTCGTTTCGTTGCGCTCAAACATTTCATTATCCCAAAAATAACTTTGGTGCTCTAATAAGGACGCATCGAATTTTTTAATTGAATTTTTAATATCATCTACCATTTCCTTGTCGGGGGTTTTTTTTATGTTATTCAATTCGCTGATTGTGATGTCATTTTCATCGTCTTCGTCATCTGTTGTGCCTATTGTAGGGCTCATGTATATTCCTATTTCATTTTCTGTCAAGGGGCTACCTATATCGTGAAAAACATCATCTTCGCTTGACTCTTCACTTTCTGTATCTAAACGAGTTTCGTTTAACGAGGGTAAAACGCTATAGTCTTGTTTAGGTATAGGTATTTCATGAGGTCCTACATAGGATTCTTCTTCTACGCTAGTCTCATCACTACTTGAGATTGTTAGTTCGGAGGGGAATTCTGTAGTTTCTACGCTAGCTACTGGTGTTTGTTTATTTATTCTCGGTCTAAGCCTAGTTGCTATTGGTCCGTCGTCTATAATGGGGGCTGTTTGTTTGGGTTTGGTTTTCCCTGGTGGCCTACCTCTTTTTGGTTTTATTAAAATATCTTTAGCGGGCCCTTTAATTGCCGAAGAGTCTGATGATGCTCTAATTCTACTCGATGCTGAAACATTCTTTTTTGATTTTTGTTCCTTTATTAGACTTTCAACTCTCTGTTTTTCTTTATTTTTGTCTAAAAGTTTGTTTAAAACCTGACTTGCCCTTAATTTTGAGCCACTAGCTCCGCTACTTATTGGGAAAACTTTAGTTTCTTTCGTTTCTACTTTTTCTTTCGTTTCCGTATTTTCTAACATAACCTCACTGTCACTACTTTCGCTGGTGGTAGAAATTCCCTTATTTTGTTTTTCTAAATCGCTTAATGTTGGATTTTCCGATAGACCCCTTAACCAACGATTTATTTTGCCTGGTTTACACTCGAAGTCGTACTGATAATCCTGTAGCCTTAATAACCATTATGTCATTCTGGCCGTGGGTTTCCTAGCGTCGTTTATGATTTTTAAGGGTTCATGATCGCAAGATAATATGAATTTTCTTCCATACAAGAATGGTCTAAAATTTTCTAACGAATTTATTACTGCTAAACACTTTTTTTCTGTGGTATCATAATTATTTTCAGCTCCTACTAGTGTTTTCGAGAAATAGGCTATTGGTAGATCCATTTTGTCTATTTCTTGTGTTATCACTGCACTAATTGCATGTTCAGAAGCATCTGTTGTTAGTTTGAAAATTTTGGAAAAGTCTGGATGTTGTAAAATAGGATTCCTACACAAAGCTCGTTTAAGTTGTTTTAAGCTACGTTTTTGTTCGGTTCCCCATTTGAAAGTTATGTCTTTTTTTAACAAGTTATATAGCGGCAACGCTATTTTAGCGTAGTTAGCTATAAATTTTCTATAGTAACCGGTAATTCCTAGAAATTCTTTGATAGATTTCTGATTTTTTGGAGTGGGAAAGTCTTTTATAGCTGCTAATTTTTTAGGGTCTGCCCTAATTCCGTTTTCTCCTACAATATGTCCTAGGTACGCGACTTCTTTACATAAAAATTCGCATTTCTCTGGTTGCATGGCTAATTTTGCGAACCGCAATTTTTCTATCATTCGACTAATAGTTTTGTCATGTTCTTCTAAAGTATTTGAAAAAACTATTAGGTCGTCTAAATACACGAATAACTCTGCCCCTTGTAGACCTGAGAGCACATTATCCATTAATCGCTGAAAGGTGGGGGCTGCATTTTTTATACCCATGGGCATTCTTTTGTATTGGTAATGGCCCCGACTATATGAAAATGCGGTTTTATGCTGATCCTCTTCGGCTGTCCCTATTTGGTGATAACCCATAGCTAGATCAAAAACGGAAAAATATTTAGCACCTCCTAAACGCTCAAGTATAGTACTAATTAGAGGCATGGGGTAACTGTCCCCTCCATTTTTTCGTTAAGGGCCCTAAAATCTATCACTAGACGCCATTTTTTATTCCCCTGCGCGTCCGCTTTCTTGGGAACTATGAGGACTGGTGAGTTATAACTCGAATTTGATTTTACTAATAAATGATCAGCATACATTTTATTTACTAATTTTACCCCTTCTTGTTCGCACTCGGGAGATTGCCTATACTGTTTGCATCTAATTGGTTTTTCGTCCGCGAGAGGAATATGATGCTGTACTAGTGGTGTAACCGGTAATTTGTCGCCTGGCAATAGAAATCTATCTTGACCTATTCTCACCCATTTTTTTACATAATTTAATTCTTCAATATTAAGATGTTCTAACTTTATTTTACCTAGAATTTGAGTTATTCTCATTTCCTCCTGTTTTTTCTGATTTTCTTGAGTTGCGAAATTTTCTATATTTTCTAAATTTACATACTCAAAAGGTAGAAGTTCTTGTGGCGTAACAGAAATAGTTATATCTCTTTCTGTAGGATTAATGGCCATGACTTTACAATTACCCTTACGTTGTTTAACTAAAGCTTCCCCTAATAATAAGCCCTTATCTGTTTCTATTCTGGGTAAATATCCCTCTTTTAGATCATAATTACTAACGGGTATGTTTACTACTTGTCTACTTCTAGCTTTTATTCTTAATATACGTGGAACTGGCTTTACCTTTTTTTTTAATTTTACGCTTTCTTGTTTCGACTCTAAATCTACAAATGGAATTGGATTAGTTGGTTGAGAAGATGTTATCAAAGTGTTATAAAAAAAATTGACAATTGCTCTTTCTTGTCGTAGATACGGTTTTCCTATTATTCCCTGTGCCGAAATCGGAAAACTCGGTTCAACTACATGGAATAGATGTTCCATATCATTGATACTTATTTCTACAGTACCTAACGTATATACCTTGGTCATAGTGACTCCTGTAAAAAAAATTGTTTCCGATGTTTAGATAGGGGCATCTCCTTTTAAAGCTGTACTTTTAATAATGTTTATGTCCGATCCTGAATCTACAAAAAAATAGCCTTATTTTCAAAAATATAATTTCCCTCTAATTTTACCATAGGTGATTCGGAAGTTATTTCATTTATTTTAAATGTAGCTACTGATCGCTGAACCTGACTATTGTCGGACGCGTCAAATTGTTTGAGCTCGTCGTCGCGCCGTTCCGACGAACTGTCTCCCAGTTTAAATTGTTGGATGAGCTTTGTCTAGCGGGCGATACCGAACTATTGGATCTTTGAATATTACCTAGATTATTGCCTTGATTTGTGAAATTCTGGGTTCTTTGATTGCTGTCATTGGTAGAGTCATTGGGATTATATAATCTTTTATCCGAATAACCCCCTTCTTGTCTTCTATTTTGCTCTATGTTGTAACTACGATAATGTTCCCTATTTGGGGACCGGTTACTATCCTGTTTATATCTATTTTGCTGATCCCTCTGATTATAATAATTGTCCCTTCTAGAGCGATTGTAGTCCATTGTATGTTCTACATCCCTATCTCTCGATTGATTTCTCCAATTTTCTCTATATATTTTAGGGTGTGATTCTATACTGTTAGACCGATAAGGAGACGCTTCTCGAAAGTTGGGACGAATTTTCCTTTCTGCTGCCTTTTTGGCACACTTACGGGCGTCCTCTAAATTGTCTGGATCTTGAAAAGCAACTGCTTGAGAAATGTCGTCAGGTAATGCATTAATGAATGACTTTAATGCTGTATCTTGAAAAATGGGCATTGATGTTGATATAACTGCGGTGGCATAATCGCCAGATAGGGCTGCTTTAATACCTCTTACATAGGATTGTACTCTATCAAAAAGTGCATTGATATCCTCATCTCTTTGCATTTTCAACTCAATAATTTTTAAAAAATAAGTCTCATAGGGGAATCCAGAAGCAAATCTGTCTTTTAAAAGATCTAATAACTCATCTAAATTCGGAAAAAGTTTTCCTTTCGTACAGTTCCTAGCACTTTCTCTTATCTTGCTCAAAACGTCGGTAATTAAATCTGGTTCGCAAATCGCAGGGACTTGGGAAGATGCATGTATCACATCTTGAATAAAATCAGCTACAGATATGTTGTAACCGTCAAATTCTGGTATTTGCCTAACTGCCCTTTGCAAAAGTTGTGTATTTTTAAACGATTGCGCTATTATAATGTTCGCATTTTCAGCATTTACTGCTTGAGGTGGTCCTGGATTTGCTATTGCCGGTGGAAATCCTATATCTGTACGAGTAGAATATAATTGTGCTAGCATAGTATTGTTTAAATCTATTTCAAGCCTATTAGGGGGACCCCCTCCTGGTGGCCCTTGTGGTGGTCCTCCTGGTGGCGCGTTACCTCTTTGTTGCCCTGGTGGCGCGCCATTATCTCCTAAATTCATTTTTGTGTTTTGTGTTTTTTTTTGTTTTATTATTATTATATTTTTTTTTTGAATGTCGTTTGAGATTAATAACTTTTTAAAAAAAAATTTTATTTAATCCAATTACCTGGCAGCTAGTCTTATAAATGGTGTTCTATCCAACCCGAACTAATTGCTTGTTTCCAACCTATAATAGCTAATTCTTTGTCTATTGTTGTAGTTAGTGTTGTCTCAACAACTTGAAAATAAATTTCTTGTTCTTCTATAATTATTATTCCTCCCACTATTCTGTATTCTTTTCCGAATAACGTAACTATTTCTGTAGTACAAGGCCAATATTCGTCTTCTAATAATTCTACTGAGATAAAGTTCTGTTTTATTCCGGTTGTTATAGTAAAATAAGCTGCACCCCCTATCAAGTCAGGACTATTTAATTCTATTTCGTAACTTCCCTGGGTTGTTGTGGGTATACATCCGTCTATAAGTACATAAGGCATGGGTAAAGCAAAATTAAGATTTATTTAAACAATCATAATAATAGTTATTTGAATGTTAACGTATGACTTCGTAACTATTTTTAATTTTTTTATTAATTAAAAATTATTTATATTATATAGCCTCATTAAAATTGGGAATCTTGTAATTAGGTTAAGTACACATATACAACAAACACTAAAAGGGCAGACAAAACAACCTATCATCGTCGCAAGATTATTAATTTCAATTCTATTAAATTAGTAACTCTCATTAAACTTCCTTGGTTTCATTATTATTTGGATATGCTACAAGAAGTTTAATGAGCTGTGTGCAACAGCCTCCCCACTATTAACATTTTTATGAAATTTTAAGGTGCGTCCATGATTTAGACTGATTTAACGATTGAGTTTGACTTGGTTCCTCCCGCAACAAAGTTGTGTATATTTACTTTGTTGCTCTCGGGAATTGAGAGTTTTATTTTCAATCATATATATATATATATATATATATATATAGGGTAAAGGTTAATAAAGGTTATGTATAATAAAGGTTTTTTAAGAATATTGTATTTTCTTGAATTAAGATATTTGAGTTCGGTTTCTATATTATTTGGCGTGATTAAGTTGATATAAAAGTAATTATTTAAAAAGTAAAGTGAAGTTAAAATAAATCAATTGAATAAAAATTTAAGTTCGGTGACCCCGATTTTTAAATATTTGTTCAATCATATAAAATCAGTGAATAAAAAAAAAGGAATTTATTTTCATTGTGGAATTTTCAAATAATATAAATATATAAAAGTGACATCTGAATAAGAAGGCGACCAAGGAAATAAATTGGGATACTGGAATATTAATCTCAAACAGGTGTATATTAAATGCTTCGTCGGAGGAAGTAATCTGATACTTTTCTGAAATAAGTTTAAAGGTAATAAAATTGTTCTGGTGAGTTGACTTAATATTGTCCAAACATACTACACATTCTATACAAATACACAGATTTCTTGATTTGCATAATATTGCGCATAAAAATAGATTATCATTATTAATTTGTAATTAATAACAAACATATAAAATCGTGAATGTCAGTTTGTTTAAAACAGTTACACAATTATTAATAATAAACCATATATTATTTTAACTGTATAAAAAAGTGTTTTATTGAAATTTTACACCTATTACGATATATCTTTTCTTCCTTTATACTCGAGTAAATACCGTCTAACCGGAGCCGCTGAATAATAGTGGACTTAAGAAAGGGATCCACTACCTTTAAAATATTTTATTTCTGAAGTGCAAATACGTTTCCTGAGGATAATTGAATATAATTTCAATTCTTTGTTTAATTGATAAAAGTAATTTTTCCAATTAAATAAAGTGGATTTTTTTGTGATAAAGATTTATTAAATTATTATTAAATAATTAAAATTCATATCTAACAAAATTGGTGGCAGCGGTGGGATTTCTTTCTTTTATTTATAAAAATATAAAAAAGGAAAAATAAAAAAAAAAAATTTAAAATAAATTATATCACATACATACTAATACACTTACACATATTATACAAAATTGAAATATTGAATTAATTCATTATATGCAGTGTACTATAATTATAAAATATTTTCTTGTGTTTAATCTATTTCAGGAAAACTACATTTTTGGGTTTCTAGTAAGGTGCGGGTAGTTAGAATTTTTTTTAACTCGCTAACGTCGAGTTTAGGGAACGGTAACTATCCTTGCAGTCGACAAGCTCTGGTTTCCTTAATAAATCGGTTTTATTTCCTCGAATAAAAAACAACCTTGTCGGAAGTGTGTAGCCACTTGGACAAGTGAGAGGATTAAAATTTGTCGAATACTGATAATGATTAAATAGGGATTTCGTTAGAAAAATCAAAAGTGAATTTTCATTATTTTGAAATAATAATTGTTTGTCATTTAAAAGTTGCTTGGTTTATAAACTTTAATTCAAAAAATGAATAAAAATGAATTGTTAATGTAAAACGGGATTTTTTTATTATAACAAACATTCGAGTTTAAAATAAAAATAAAGAAAAATACATTTTTTTTAATGTAATAATAGATTTACTAAATATTGATAAATAAATCATAATTTGACATGAATTGAGATGTGTTAATAAATAACACATAAAAATAATTTCAAGATTGAGGAAGAAAACGTGCTGACTAGTAAAACGTAGTAGAATTTCCAAGTCAAGGCCGGTCACAACGAATAAAGAATTAAAGAGAACAATGTGTAGAATCTCAAATAAAATTTGTGTCATTTTTCATAAATACAGCAAACTATAAATTAGAACTTATTTGCTATTATTTTGTTAAAAAATTAAGAAATTTTTTTTTTAGTTAAATGTTTATTTAATTTAAAAAAAAAAGATTAATTACAGAAATAATGCATTGACACAGTAAAAATGCAAGGTTTTTCTTTTCATCAAGTATTTAGAGCATTAAGCAATTTTGTAAAAAAAAAAAAAAACAAACAAATTATATCAGAATTATGCAACAATGGGCTAATATAAAACTATCGTGTTATTGCATTATGTTTAAAAAAATTTTTTTTATTAAAGTTTTCTGAGTTAAAGTTAAATCAATTACTTATATTTGAATTATATTAAAATTAAAATGGAAACAGTTTATGACGTGCTGTTACACACGGTGGTCTTCAAGCACTTTTAGGTTTACCTAAAATGAGTCAAAATTGTGCTAACGCAGTTTTATCTGTAATCGTCCCAAGATTCCAAATTTTCATTTCCGAAAATCGTAGCTGATTCTTTTTTCGAAAAAAACATATACAGTACCGTCCGCAATTGTCAGTCCACCCATTTTTAAAGGAATGACAAAAATTTTTTAACATAAAATTCATGAAAACTAAAATTTTTTTTGGTTTATATTTTGAAAGACGATAAAATTTTAAAAAGAATAAGACCTTACAGAAGTCATTTGGCCAAAATTTGTAGAAGATATTCCTAAAAATCGTCATTTTCAATGTTTTACAAAAATTTAAATAACTTCTAAAATAAGGAACGCTTTTTAATAATCTTAGGCTTATTTTAAAGGTCTTTTTCTACGGAATAAGAATTACTTATAGGCATTAACCTGTAATTTTTAATTTGGAACAAGCATGACGTCAAAATTAGACAAAAAAATTGTAGAAATTTGAAATCAATTTTTTGTACTAAAAACTATTCTAGAACATATATAAAACATGATATGGTGTAGATTTTTCAAGAAAATTTAATAAAAATATATGTTTGAATTTCAAAAATTATTTTTCTTTTAATAATATTATTTCAAATTTTTTGAATTTTTTTGTCCAACTTTGACGTCATGCTTATTCCAAGTTAAAAATTACAGGTTAATGCCTATAAGTAATTCTTATTCTGTAGAAAATGGTCTTTAAAATAAGCCTAAGATTATTAAAAAGCGTTCATTATTTTAGAAGTTATTCAAATTTTTGTAAAACATTGAAAATGACGATTTTTAAGAATATCTTCTACAAATTTTGGCCAAATGACTTCTGTAAGGTCTTATTCTTTTCAAAATTTTATCGTCTTTCAAAATATAAACCAAAAAAAATTTTACTTTTCATGAATTTTATGTTAAAAAATGTTTGTCATTCCTTTGAAAATGGGTGGACTGACAATTTCGGACGTTACTGTATATGGGCAATTCCACGTGATATTTAAGTCCACATCTTAAAATCGGCCAAAAAATATATTTTTTCTATTCTGTATCGAAAAAACAGATACGTATTTTTTTATTTTTGTTTAATTGTACAAATTTTCGAGTTATGAATTTTCGAAATTTTTGACTTGTAATTGTAGACTTATATTCAGTAGCTATAATTCCGAAAATATTGAGTTTAGGAAAAAGTTGTCAAAGAATGAAAGTTTTAGTTTTCTTTCGAGTTTTAAGAAATGTAAACAAAAATTTTTTTTATAAACAAATTAATTGTCTTTAACTTTGGGTCAGATTTAAAAAAATTTTTTTTAAATTTATTTATACCTTATAATATAGAGGAGAGTTTCCAAAAGTCCTAAAATGGGCCTTATGTGTTAAATGAGTTTTAAAACATTTTCAAAAATCACTTGCAAGCATCACATGGGATATTTTTACAATTAACTTTTTAGAACTGTCTGCAGCGTATAAATTTTAATCTATTTGTGTTCTTTGTTTTAAATTAAAGGGTCTACGCTGTAGACAGTTTTAAAAAGTTAATTGTAAAAAAATCCCACTGTCGACTAAAATCTCACGTGGAATTTCCCATAGGGATAATGTCACCTTGAGTGGACCGCCTGAGCTTTTAAGTTATCTGACAGCGGAAACGTGAAATAAATAGTGCGAATAGCAGCACCGCACCTAGAAACCGTAAGAAATTAAGTTCCGCAATAATCATATACGTTACCGTTTGATGTAACGCATTTTTGAGAACACAAACCAAAAGAGAAGTCGCTATTTCAATGAGTAAAGTGATTTGGAAGTGTAAAAGTAGTGTAAAATTTAAGTTTTAAAAGGTAACTTATTTTTTTCCTACTACTTTGGACATTGAAATTGATTGTCTTAGTTTAATTAAGTGATAATTTTGACTAAAAAAAAAATTTTGGTGTCTGCCATAAAAAGTTGTTTGTCACCATGAGTGGACTGCCTGTTTTTTCCATTTTTAATTTCAGTTTAACATTTTTTAGATATAAATTGACAATAAATTAGTTTGAAACTATGATTTATGTTCTTTATTAATTTTTTTGTGATATGTGACAAAATTATTAAAAATGGTTTCACTTGTAAACATTGCGACACATACATGGTCTGAAGCTGCATAAGCATAAATTTTGTTTCAATATATCAGAAATATTAAATACATTAAAGAATTTAGAATAACTTTTACAATTTTTTAGGAGTGGACCACTCAAGGTTACACTTTTTTCATTCCTTAAAAATTAGCTTTTTTTAAAAGTAAATTGTTTTTTCCAATAAAAAAAATCAAAGCTATTATGGCATAAACACTTTTCTAGGGATTTAAACTAAAGCTTGAAATAGAAACCTCCGATTAATTTGCTTTCATAAAGAATTTTTTAGAAAAAAAGCGTAGGCGGCCTACTCAAGGTGACATTACTCTATATCTGTTTTTTTCGAAAAAAGAATCAGCTACGATTTTCGGAAATGAAAATTTGGAATCTTGGGATGATTCCAGATAAAACTGCTTTAGCACAATTTTGACTCATTTTAGGTAAACCTAAAAGTGCTTGAAGACCACCGTGTACAAAGAGGACACATAGAAAGATGGAAAACGGAGGGATATTATTCTGAAGCAGAAGATCGAAAAAATAATTTTACAGATCAATGGCATCCAAATCAATGTCAAGATAATTATAACATTAAGCAAGATACACACAGGATGGAAGACAATAATTATGATCGAGATACTGATTATTTTGATGATGATGTTCATTATGAAGATCAATACAACTACCAGAATGCAAGTAACCAATTTAACATGTATGAACCACATTCACCGAATTATTATCTTGAACCAAATGACTAACAATGGCAAATACAGAACCATCAACAAGGTGAACAATTTGATGAAAGGACATATGACCGTAATGAATTTAATAACCAAAATAGGAACATGCATTTTGAAGAACATTGGAAAAATTTAGACATGACATCACAAGGCTATGAAAGAAACAATTTTAACGACAGGGATCGGTACTTTCAAGATTATAACACTAATTACAGAAAGTACACACATGCAAACGATGAACAGAACTTTCATCTCAGTGAAAGAGATAGAAGATACAACGAACAACAGGAAATTTACAGAAGATTATGCAATCGACAGCTACCATCTTTCAACAATGATTGTTATAGAAGAGATTATTCTATAAACAAACGCAAATTTAATAGAGAACGTGTTGATGATTTCATAATACCACCCGTTATATTCAGCGATTCGCAACCAAACAGGAACCTTGAAAAGGATAAAGAACAATGGGATCATAACATCTCACCTTCTATAAGTGAACTACGACTTGCAACAGAAAGTGAAGAATCCACCGACAAAATTACCACTCACAGTATAAAAAAGACAGTGGAAGAAGAACAAATAGCGGTGTATACGAATCCTATTATAAATAATTCCGATGACGAAGAAGATATTAACATCATTGAAGAACTTTCTGAGAAAGAAATAACAATTGTTTGGGACAATGAAATGTTTGAAGACGATGGAAAAATGGAGGAGGACACTTTACAAAATCTTGGTTCGGAAGATAGCAACTTTACAATAGATTTAAAGGAAGAAGACGAATTAGAAAACTATACTTGTGCTATTAACGACATTTTAAAAGAAGACAATGATATTTCAAAATCTAAAATTAACCGTGGACTAAATGAGATAAAATCAGATCAGGAAAGTAACGAAAAAATTATTAAGAAAAGTAAAAAACTTTTAGATAATACACAGACTAATAATGAGGATATCGCAATCGTGGAGAATTCATATTCACTAATAGAACGTATGAATTCGGACAGCCCAATGACAGAACTAAGAAAAGGAAAACCCCCTGGAAAGATCAAATTTATATCTCCGGAACAATTAAGTATGGAAAATAAAGAAGAAAAAAAAGACGAATGGAATGATCAAGTATCAAATGCGGACGTAATCATTTCGACAAATACTTACGCTGAAGTTAAAGAATTCGTCACAAATACGAATTTTTCATTTAAAAGCCTAAATCAAGAAATTTCAGAAATGGTGAAATATTATATCTCAATACACAAGAAATTATTAGGAACACATCAAAAATACTTTTGGATTAAATTTTTACTCGACACAAATTGGAAAAAGGAAGCAGTTTGCAGATTCCAAGAAAATGAGTTACTACAATGTACAATACCTAAAATAGTAGGAACAAAAGTTCTTTTCAATAGGTTGGGTATTGGTTAAGTGTAGGAAAGCTTTTTTTTTGCTGGCCTTTAAATATCATAAACGAACTATATAATAAACATGGGTAAATCATTTAATTTAAAATATGGGTACAGTAAATAATAATAAAAAAAATACATAATAGCTTATTATACTTATTACTTAATTAAATGAGATAGAAAAATTAAATAGAATTTTGTGAACATTATAAGGGGTTAATTATTATAATTATTATTAATTATTATAAGGGTTATATGAGTTAATTTATTTGAATTTCGCTTGTTAGGAAGTAATCACCATAACAAAAAATTAACAATATAAATAAAATTTTTGATATATATTCTATTAGATAGGCATAAATTAAAATTCATTAGGAATAAGAATACTCAGCTTGTAGGTACTCTGAAGTAGTGGTGAAACGCCGGAGAGCCGAGAAAAGTAAAATAGAAAGAGACAGAAGCATAGGTTCATGCATTGCTTCATGGCGGTAGCTGACTAGCGGGGAGCCAAACGAATAGAAGGAAGTGGAGTAAAGGTGTACGGAGCAAAGCATTGTCTCGTGATAAAAACGAAACAAGCGGAGCACCTACAAATATGATGAACGAGAGAAAGAAAAACGAAAGGAATCAAACAGTTGGTATATCTAGATATATAGTAGCCAGTATATAGATATACTAACAATTTTTTTTAAACAATAAATGCATACAATTAATGTAAAGCATTTTTTGTTATAATAGTTTTTTTTTCTCTTTAAAATAATAATAATTTTATTAAATAGAATTTAAACAGCAAAAAAACAAATCAAATAATAACAACATAAAAAATAACACAAACAAAAAATTTCATATTATTTTTACATTCAAAAAAAATTTTAATACATAACATATAATATAAAATAATATATAATAATAAAAAAAAAATTCAAAAATTTGTTAATTACAAAATTATTAATCAAACAATTATTGATCGTTTTTTTTAAATTATTTAATTGATTACAATTGTTACTTTTATTTCAAGAAAACTAAACTACATTTTCCTTCCAGAATAATTTTTTTTCATTGAAAAAAGGAGGATAATAAAGAAAACATAAACACCATTTTTTTATATATACATATATTTTTTTGTTGTTGTACGTTTTAATACACAACAATACATAAAAGGTAACTAAACACCAATATTAAAAAAAAAAAATTTTTAACAATACTAAAAATGATATAAAAGAAACAAGTCAATTTTTATACTTTCTGTCAATTAAAATTTAATGATCAAAATTTGAAAAAAAATTAGTCTAAATTTTATCCTAACAAAATTCAATTTAATAAAAAAAAAACATTTCTAAATATTAACCCTCAAATTTAAAAAAAAAAGAAAATTTTTTTTTCTCTGGTACCACCAACAGACAATTCGAGCTGAACTCACTGGGAAAACCACACATATGACACATTTAACTTCCAGCGCTGAAACAAATAAAAAACAACAACAATGAATTAATAACAAATTAAAATGTTTTTGTAAAACGGAACAAATTATAAAAACAAATTAAATATATAAAAAGAAAATAGTTATATATAATTAAACAAAAGTACATAAAAAAACTTACAAGTTCCCAACCGGAATAAGTCAATATTAACTCCTCCCAATCTCTCCTGTATCGCTGAACATAAACCAATTCAAAAATTGGATTTTTTGGTCGGAAACCACGTACAATGGGCAAAACAGGCAAGCTCGAAAAGGATCTAAAATAAAAACACACAAAAAAGTTTTATTCCCAATTCATTTTTTTTAGGTAATTATTTTTTTTTAAATTTGCTCACCGTGTACGCACGTTGACGCCTAAGCATCCAAATATTTCCTCAATCAGCTCATCCTCCGACTCATTACACACAGTCGGCATCAAAAAATCTGAAGGGCACCAAAAATAACGGACTTTATATCGTCGCTCTCCCCAACACCAG
Organism: Leptopilina heterotoma; assembly: GCF_015476425.1. NCBI lineage: Eukaryota > Metazoa > Arthropoda > Insecta > Hymenoptera > Figitidae > Leptopilina > Leptopilina heterotoma. Next base: position 1,535,675 of record NW_025111153.1, read on the forward strand.
AGGTACTCCTGTACCCTTTCCGCTTTTTCACAGTCATAATTCCGACTTTCTGACAATGCGGTCTCGCAAGGCCAGAGACCATTAGGATCCACCCGAGACGCAGCATTGACCCAATCGGAAAAGAACACACCTCGCCTAAAATTTTTTTTAATTAATTTTTTTATTTTCTATATACACAATTTTTTTTTTACATAATTTTAGTTCCAAAATTAAAACATGACAAAAATATAAAAACAAATACATGAATAAAACCAATAAAAGAAAACATCAAAATAAAAATGACACTATTGTAACATAAATAACACTAACATAAAAGATCAAGTTTAACACTATTAATTTTTAAAATTTATTAAATTTCAAAAAAAATTATAACAAATATTACACTCTCATTATAGAACATTTAAAACGCCTGTATTCAAAAACAGCAAAATTTACTGAAACTTTAATATTTTCAAATTGAATAAAAAACGCAACACTTTAAAAACACAAACAGATGAAAATCTGCAATCCTTTTCATGCAAATTTTAGTATAATACATGATAAAAAAAACGAATATAAACAAATACGTACCCCAAGACACCGGATTTAATTTTTTATCCTCCTCGGCCAGGTATTTTGTCTTCAAATATGCAAGAAGACCATCGACACTATCAACACTATTGCTCACAAGATCCAGAGCAGTACGCAAAACATCTAAATTATATACACCGGCCATTTTTTTTTCTCGTTTTTTTTCAACTTCACGAATCAACAAAACGTAAAACAGATCACAATAACTGACGAACAGAAACTGAGAAATATTACAAAAAGCACATATATTTCAACAAAACACATTTGCAAAGTTGCAAATTTTAACCGTGAGAACAAAAAAAAGGAAAACCAAAACCGGACGCACACGATCTAATTACATCTCCATTTTTTTTTCACTCATTTTTTTTCTTTCCTTTTTTTTCTTAATTACATATATAAATAAATAAGTATATTACTATAATTTTTTTTCCTTCTCTTTTCTTTCTTTCTTAAATATTTTTCTATATATATATACTTGAAATAAGTAAACAAAATAGTTTTTTTAATTTATTTGTTAATTGGATAAATCGATTTAATAATTGTTGTATAAACTTCAGATATTTTTCGTCCCACTCTACTTTACTATTTTTTTTTAGAAATGTAAATTTAAAAAAAAAAAAGGTTCATACAAATGTTTTAAAAATCTAAGAATTCACAATAGTTACAGTCAACCTAGTCGTAGAATTTTTATTTTATATTATGAAAAGATTGCCATTGTGAATCCTTCAAATTATTTTTATCATTTCCATCTTTTATTTTACTCAATTTTAGCTATGAACCGTTTCTAAAGTAGGTAACTTCTTTCAAAAGTTATTAAAAAAAAAAGACAAGATTTTTTTTATAACTAGAGTTTATAGTTAAATTTTACAAAATTCCAATCATTAAAAAAATCTGTTAAATAAATATGGAAATCAAAGAGATTTAAAATAATTCAATTTTTTTTTAATTGAATTTTTTTTAAAGAAATGATTCTGTAGAGCTATCGTCTAAAAGTATAACAGAAATTTGGATTTTCAAGGATTTCAATTTGAAATTTTCGCAAAGTTTAATTTTTTTATATCCAGGCTATAATGTTTTTAATACTTAATTATTATATACAAAAAATAACGTTAACTCATGAATTGATTTTATTAAAAAGTTCTATCGCAGTACTATTCATAAATACAAAAATAAATATTTGAAACAAAATATACAGAAAATGCTTAAAATTAGATGTACGAACTTAGTTACGCGACACCGTATCAGGTTACACTTCAGGTGACTAGGTCAGTAGGATATAAACATTGAAACCAATGCCTGAATAAACAATTAAAATGTCTCATTCACTTTTATGTAATTTAAATGGAAAATATATATTTCTTATTATTTCTCGTTCTCTAAAAAATATAGCTGATAAATTTAAAATAATATGTTAACGAAATAAATAATTAAAAAATACACAATGTCTAAGAAGCAAAGTTATAACACATAAAACAATAAAAGCAATCTCAGCATTTTATTAAACTAAAATTTCGAAAACTCAAATTCTATTTAAAATTTTTAAATAAAAAAAAAAGAAATGTTTAAATATTACAACATTATTAAATACATAAATTTGTAACAAAATAATTCTTCATAAAAAAAAAAGTTCTTAATTTACATTTATCGTAAGCAAATTCTTCGCATAAAATGTAACAAGTACACTATAAGAAAAATTAAATGAAAGCAAATTATTTTTATTTACAATAAAATCCTCCTAAAAAGGAAAGTTAAAGATAAAACCGTTCAACAAAGCTTAATTAAAATTTGATTCTATTTAAGAAGTTTTTCTTATAGTCAACCTATAAAGCTGTCAAGGGACGACAGCGCATAAAAAGGGGGGTATAGGGGTAGAAAATCAAAAATTTTCAATTTTTTTATACACCATATATGAATAAATTTTATTAATTTTGTTTATATTTTTTTTTCTCTTTAAATAACTTTCTGCGAAAATTATATTAAAGAAACAATGTCAGCCAATAAAAATTAACATTATTTCTTTAACAAAATTTTTTTTTGCAATATTCTGAACCAACACAAATCATCGAAAAATTTTTAGATTTTCGTTTCTTATAAACTTATTTAAAATTTCATAAATATTCATTTTTATCACACTAAATCTAAAAATTAGTGACACATAGGTAGTTTTGTAAAAATCATTTCATGTAGATGTACCCAATTCCAGATTACTCAATATAAACAAAGTAAAAAAGGCATAAAATAATTTGTAACCTTGTTGTTGTCTAAAATATAAAAATAATAGATCAAATAACAAATAAAACTTTGTAATCGACGCAACACATTTCTTTAAAAAGTAGAAAATATTTTCAGAAGATGAACAATTCTTTATAAACAAAAGACGAATTAAAAATTGTATTAAAATTTAAACAAATTGTTACAGTAAATTCAATTTTTGACATTATGAAATCATTTCATTATAAAAGATCTATTTTATGTATTATACGTTTAAAATCCGAAATAATTGTAGCATGAATAATAATTTATAATATTTTTTTTTAACATTTAAAAAAAAAATCAGACATCACCAATTAAATTATTTAATTTTTTTGTAGAAAGAAACATCATTGTACACCGAAACAAGACAAATAAAATCTAGCCTGGTAAAAAATGCAATAATATATCAGTAATTAAAGTAAGTTTTAGGTTTTCAGTAACTCAATTTAAAAAAAAAAAAAAGCAAGTTTAAAATCACATATTCAAGCGCATTTTTTTCCCATGCTCGATCTTAATGACTTAAAATACAAAATTACTTGTCATTAAACAACGAAAAATTTCCGACTATTATTATTATTATTATTAATAAAACAAAAGCAAACTTCATTTATTTAAAAATCTTCCTAAAACAAAAAAGAGAGGAAACGAATTTTTGAGATAAAATTACAACTAAAAGTTTGCCTCTGTTTAAAAACCATTATTTTCAGCAAAACCAACAACTTAAATATTGTAAAACCATTGAAAGGAGGATTATATGTAAATCTCACAAAATTATATGTTCAACATAAAGCTGCCAAGGGACGTCAGCCAGAAAAAAGGGGGGTATTTGTTACGTATGACTTCGTAACTATTTTTAATTTTTTTATTAATTAAAAATTATTTATATTATATAGCCTCATTAAAATTGGGAATCTTGTAATTAGGTTAAGAACACATATACAACAAACACTAAAAGGGCAAACAAAACAACCTATCATCGTCGCAAGATTATTAATTTCAATTCTATTAAATTAGTAACTCTCATTAAACTTCCTTGGTTTCATTATTATTTGGATATGTCAATTTTATAAAATTATTGCGAAAGTCACGGACAATACCCATATTTCAAAATGAATTTCATTACAGTTTCCAAAGAGCTTGTTTTTCATCGAAAAACTCAGATGTATTGATGTCAAATATTTTAAATAAAAGACACATACAAGTGAAACTACTGTGGTGAGAAAGTATTGAACTCATGCCATGCCATTAAAGGAATTTGCAAGCTTGCAAAAAGCTTGCCTCGCAACAAGAAGTTCAATGAGCTGTGAGCAACAGCCTCCCCACTATTAACATTTTTATGAAATTTTAAGGTGCGTCCATGATTTAGACTGATTTAACGATTGAGTTTGACTTGGTTCCTCCCGCAACAAAGTTGTGTATATTTACTTTGTTGCTCTCGGGAATTGAGAGTTTTATTTTCAATCATATATATATATATATATATATATATATATATTTTTCATAAGGTTTTTTAAGAATATTGTATTTTCTTGAATTAAGATATTTGAGTTCGGTTTCTATATTATTTGGCGTGATTAAGTTGATATAAAAGTAATTATTTAAAAAGTAAAGTGAAGTTAAAATAAATCAATTGAATAAAAATTTAAGTTCGGTGACCCCGATTTTTAAATATTTGTTCAATCATATAAAATCAGTGAATAAAAAAAAAGGAATTTATTTTCATTGTGGAATTTTCAAATAATATAAATATATAAAAGTGACATCTGAATAAGAAGGCGACCAAGGAAATAAATTGGGATACTGGAATATTAATCTCAAACAGGTGTATATTAAATGCTTCGTCGGAGGAAGTAATCTGATACTTTTCTGAAATAAGTTTAAAGGTAATAAAATTGTTCTGGTGAGTTGACTTAATATTGTCCAAACATACTACACATTCTATACAAATACACAGATTTCTTGATTTGCATAATATTGCGCATAAAAATAGATTATCATTATTAATTTGTAATTAATAACAAACATATAAAATCGTGAATGTCAGTTTGTTTAAAACAGTTACACAATTATTAATAATAAACCATATATTATTTTAACTGTATAAAAAAGTGTTTTATTGAAATTTTACACCTATTACGATATATCTTTTCTTCCTTTATACTCGAGTAAATACCGTCTAACCGGAGCCGCTGAATAATAGTGGACTTAAGAAACGGCAACTATTATTACAGGAAAAATGGCATCCCCCTAAAACCTCATGCAATATATGCTTCACGAAATAGCGCGTTCACTGGTTATTAACATTACCTATTTGAAATTCTTAATGGTTTCGGAAATATTTGGCTTGTCCGGTTTAGCCCCAGTCTCTCCTACATTAAAGAGTTTAGAATATCTTTTACAATTTTTTGTAATAAATTACCTAAAAACTTCTAAGAGGATTTCTGGTCAATTATTTAAAAAGAATTCGATTATTCTATTTATTTCGCTTTCAAATGTTTAGTATGATAAAATTACTCTGCCTTTTTGAAGAAATATGCAAAAGAAAAAAAAGAGTTACAGAATACGTCACGAAAACTTTAACGATTTTTTATCGAAAACACGTTTTTGAAAACAAGAAAACTTTTCTCAAAACCTACTCAACCGATTTTAAAACCCAAAAACCATTCGATTCTTTGTCTAAAAAACTAGACAAAAAACCTCTAAATTTTTACAATTTTTACCCCTCTGAGTAGTTATACTATGCCGTTTCTAGACAAACATGTGTGAGTGCATGTCTGTGTGACTTTGAGAGTATGTGAGTGCGTGTCTGTCTTAGGTAAGGGGGGGTTAACCTTGAAAAATATGGAGGGGGTAACCTTAAAAAGGTGGATGTTCGCTGGGGGTGACCTTGATAAAAATGGGGGGTGACTTATAGTGGGGGTAACCTTGATAACAAGGGGGTGACCTCGAAAAAAGTAGAGGGAAACCGTTAAATGTAATATATTAAAATCATAGAAGGAGGGGGGGGTGATTAAAAAAATGTTTGCAACTGTTGCTATGGGAAATTTGACCTCGAAAAAAGTGGAGGGAAACCATTAAATTTATATATTAATTTCTTATAATTGGTAGGGGGTGATTAAAAATGTCTTGGAATTGTTGCTATGTGAAAAAAATGTGGATGAACCGTTATTTATGTAGATATTAATTTTTTAGAATAGAAGGGGGGGTCAAACGAATTTCTTTATACTTTTTACATATGTTATATTTAAATGCTTCAGTAGCAATAGTGATCATTGTCCATATCATAAGAATTACATTCTTCTTAAATAAATTAAAATTTTAAACAGAAAAATGAATCAATATAATAGAGTTAGATCTATTGATGATCTATTGATTATTCCGTTTTCTTTCTAAAAAGTTAGTTATTTAGAAAAAGTCGGTTCAAAAATTGTTGTGGAAATTGATAATAGTTATCTATTATATTTACCTGATGATATTGTGGGGTATCTAGGCAAGCACACAATTAATTTTCATAATGTTGAAGCTTAACGAAACAATCTTTATTTGAGATATAAGAAAGATGCATCGATTGAAAAAAAAATTGAATTTGTCAATGCTGGTGTAGATGAAGTTGATATTTAAAATGGATAGACTGATATTAATTTCTTAGAACAAGAGTGGGGTGGGGTGAAATGAATTTCTTGATACTTTTTACACATGTTTGATTTAAATGCTTCAGCAGCAATTGTGATCATTGCCTATATCGTCAGAATTACATTCTTCTCAAATATCGTTTTAAATACTAAACAGAAAAAATGGATCAATATAATAGTATCAGATCTATTGATGATCTTATTCCAGATAAATTCTATCAAGTTACTTATTTCGGAATAATCAATTCGAAAATTGTTGTAGAAATTGATAATAGTTGTCTATTATATTTACCGGATGATATGATGGGGGGGTATCCAAGCAAGCACAAAATTAATCATTTTAATGCTGAAGCCCCACGAAACAATTTTTCTATGTGTTATAAAAAAGATGCACCAATTGAAAAAAAATTGAATTTGCTGATGGTAGACAAGATTTATTTTATATGTAAAAAATAGAAAAAAGAAGAAAACATATATATAGCTTAAAAATTTCTTGTTTAAACTTGTTCTGTGTGAAAAAAGTGGTGGGGTAGATGGTATAAATGTGTGATTTTTAACATCAAATTTTTAGTCATCATTAGCATGAACAAAGCAGCAAATATACTTCCAATCAAATCCATCAAATCATTAAACATTGTTGAAGCTTATATTTTATTGACAAATTTAAAAAAAATTAATACAAAATATGGACAAAAAGTTACAGTGGAGATTAGCTCAGAATATTTAGTATTGTCACCTCAACGAATGATGAAAATTTTTTTTCGGATGAAGAGCATTCTGACATTTTTGAAAACTTGAAGCAAGAAATTTACAAACGTTCTGTCTACTTTAAATATTTGGGTGGAGAATACAATCAGTTTGAATTTCATTCAGCTTTTGAAGCAATTCCTCAATAATTGGCATATCTACAACGTAATCACTTGATACTATCCACATTATACAATTTAAATTCAACTTTTACCAAACAAATTGATGTTGGCATTGCAGGAGAAAATTTGAAAAGTTTGTCTGTTCAAGTTAATTTAAATAGCAGTCATCCTAGAGGAACCGTATCCTTGTCTTTAGATGAGTGGGAGTTATTCATCAATTATTTTATAGAAATTGCAAGTTTCTTTCAAAATCAAATAAGTCCAAGAATTATACAGTTTGGTGATTTGGAATTAAAATTCGTCATATATTTGGGTCAACGAATGGTGATGATTCATCGATAAGATTTTAATTTAACAACATTTGAAACTTTAAAACTTTTAATAGACTGTAATGAACAAAATGTTCTTGATTTAGAAATTTCATCTATACAACATAGTGTTAACAGTATTATTCAAGCCTTTGGACTAATTATGTTCAAAAAAGATAGTGTTAAAAATTTAAACAGTAGTTATTGAAAAATATGTAAAGAAAAATTTTAGTTTATTCAAAAGCATTTTGGTAAATAAAAATCAGTATTCGGTTAATGTTGGACGATTGTTTTGTGATCTTTATACATTTCATTTAAAAAAATTATGTTAAGAAATTGTAACCTTTTTGCCTACAGTAAAAATGATGGGTAATACTCTTGTCTAAAAGCTATATATATATTAAAATAAAGGAAAAAAAATGTAAAAAAAATTAATGCTCTGTTTTTAATACTTGTTTAAAGTTCAGTTGTCTACAATTATTTTCAGATATATATATATATTTTGGTTATTTTAAATAAGGGAAAAATTAATACATTTTTATATACATTATTTTTTATTACAATTAAAAGTTACATAGAATCTATCCAACTATTATGAGAATGATCGAAGCCTAACCATTTCACATACAATTTATTTCCACGTTTTTATAATACTTTTTCAACTAAATAAATATCAGGATTATTAGCTGTTGCAAGTTCTTCTTGATAAAATTTTACAGACACAGGATTATTTTAATAATCTTTCAACAAGTACGTCGTTGGATCAGTATTATTTATACAATCAATGGTAAAGATTTCAGTTGTCCAGTTTGGTGTATAACCTTTCTCAAAAACGTGTTTTAATTTACTGATTCGTACCTTATCACCTATTTTAAATTTTATTGTTACGGCCGAACTCCGTAACTTTTTATATTGTTAATATATTTTTTTATTATACTTAAACTAAAATTATATGCAACAATGACACACAACATAAAGTTTTGTTAAATATTATAAACACATCTACACAAAAACAACTCTTTGTAATTACATAAAAGGGACATTCTTCTTTTCGAATATTTTAATCCAAAATATTTCAATCGGATAAAAATCTAGTTCTATTTAAATAATAGATTTAATGAAATTTAACATTCCTTTAAGTTTCACAATTTCGAGGTGAAAAACCAAAGAATATAATAGGGTATTTCTTAATAAAAAAAACAAACAAACAAACAGTTTATTGTCCCTTGGCGAAATATCTAGAAAATATAAAAGAATAAATTGCCCAATATAAGGAGTGGTGCATCCAAGTCACTGAACTCGGATCACGCCACTGCCTAAATCTGCAAGCTTGCATAATTGGCTTGGCAACAGTCAAGTGCAATGAATTTAACATACGATTTCCCCACTAAATCATCTTTCAATAAAATTGATTGACACTGGGAAATCTGGGCAGTTTAGTCCAGGTCGTAGTCACCTGTAGTTGTAGCCGGCAGTTTTGGCCAGGCAATTCTAAGTCCGGCAATTGGCCGTGTTGATCGTGAAGATCAGAGTTGAAGTTGGAATCCCTGAGCAAGGGATTTTCTCAAAAATTATAAGAGTTTAATAAAAGGTTTATTCAGTGAAGTGAATTATAATTGAGAATAATATAAAATAATTAAAAAAGTAAACAAAGGTTGATTTTAAAAGTTATATTGAAATATAAAATAAATAAAAGTGACAAGTGAAAAATAATTAAAGAATTGAAAAAGAATATTGAAAATAAAGTGAATAAAGAATAAATATAAAGAATTCGTTAAAGAGATATAAAAAAATAAAAGAATTAAAAGAGAATATTGAAAAAGTCTAGTAATAGCAAGAATAAAATAAAAAGTAACTTTATTAAAAGAATATCAATTTAAATATATTTTTAAAGACAGCCTTTATTTACGGGGTTTAAGTCTTAATTTTAAGAAAAATCTAAGGCTACAAAATCTCTTGGGTACATAATGAGGAATGCTTCAGTGTTTAATAAAATGATCACTGTTAAAACCTTGTACCTGACGCTTGTTAGATCTAAGATCGAGTATGCATGTGTAATTTGGTCTCCCTTCTACGTTTTCAATATAATCAGACTTGAACGCGTTCAGAATAGATTCCTGACATTTGCTGCTAGACTGCTTAATATTCCTTTTGATTTTTATACACATGACTATAAAGACTTGAGGGTTAAAATGAATATTCCTACGTTAACTTCGAGATTCTATTTTTCTGATATGTCTTTTCTGTACAGGCTGTTGAATGGAGCTATTTACTGCCCTTCACTTCTTTCAATGGTTAGCTTACGAGTTCCTAGAACAATAACGAGATTCAATACTCTATTCTCAGTTCCTTTTCATAGAACTAATTATGGAAATAATTCTTTGATACATCGACTATGTAGAGAAGCTAACTCAATTGAGAGTGATGTTGATTTTTTTGATACTAACGCTTTAAGATTTTCATTAAGATTGCGAAGTCTACTTTTTAATTCAAATAGATATGTGACATAGACTTCCTAGCATTTAAGCTTATATTTGTTTCATACTGTATTTACTAGATTTAGGAGTACTTTGTACAAAAGGGCTTTTCCCGTGATTTTCCAAAATAAATAAATAAATAAATAAATTTTGTGCAATAAATGGAATATTAAAGTTCAAGGCGAAATATCAATCTAGTAAACCTAGATTGGGTATTTCTTTAGTTTTCCGGAAAAACAACTTAAAATTTACGAAGTCAGAACGCGTAATTGGATTACTATTTCAAAGAGTTTGAATTACTCAGTAGTGAGTATACAAGTCTTACACCACATAACACACACTACAATTTCATTCACACGTATACAAAGTACTCTCTTTTACACACGTAAAAATTAGATTATTTGTATTAGGGACTTTTGGGCAAAATATACAATTAATTGTTTTCATCTCAATATTGCATTTTAATTTAAACATCCTAATAATTTTCCTATCTTCTCATTTTACTCAAAAGAGTAGGGTTCTCAACCTCTTAGTTAAATCGATAACTAAGTAGAGGGGGAATCCACTACCTTTACAATTTCTTTTTGTTCCGAAGGACACGTGAGTTAATGTTTTAAAAATTAATCTTTTAAAATTAAATATTAAATTTCTAAATCCTACTTTAACAAACTAGTGGCAGCGGTGGGATTCTTTCTCTTTATTTTTGGGAAATAGAAGATAGTAAAAAATCCAAAAAACACTAATAACTCAAAAAAAATTTTTTTTTTAATGTTTTGATTATACACACAGGGTTACACTATACACATTAACACAAAAAGTTAATATATTTTATGAGATATAAATATTTATATATGTTCATATGCATTAAAAATTCTATTTTATAAAATTGTCTATCTGTTTCTTCATAGGAGAAAAATATATCAAATTTAAAAAGTGCGGTAAAAGAGATTTTTTTGTTCACTAAAGTTGAACACAGGGAACAAACTACCCTTGCAACGGCAAGCTCTGGTTTCTTTAATAAACCGCGCCATTTTCCTCGACTTAACCTTGCCGGAAGTGTGTAGCCACTTGGGCCAGTGAGAGGATTAATTTAAAAAAAAACTTTATATAATTTACAAAAATTAAAATTGCCTTTTAGCTTACGGGTGCTAAATACAAATTTTAATAATCATATTTAAAAAAAAACTAACCATTTAGGTTTGAACACCGGTATAAATGAACGCAAATAGAAAAATAAATAAGTCCAATAATTTAGAAGTAAAGAAAAACTCCACTAGAGTAGTATTAATTCGAAAAAGATTCGATAGAAAACACGTAGATATAGTAAAAAGAGTTTTATTTCCCGAAAATAATTTAGTTACAGAAGCAAAAGTAAAACAAGAAAATTTTGATAAAAATACAGAAAGTTACGAAGATATAATTGAGTCTTTAGAAATGCTTCTCTTGCAAGAATAAAAATACATAAGAACAGAATAGTGTAGTGAGGTTAATGAACTTGAACATAAGGTAAAAACAGAAGTGAGGTCAGATTACGCTAAATAGCAAGGTCGATATAAAAAAAATTAAAGGACAAAATAAAAGACAATTTATGTTACGAACCAGAAAATATTTAAATAATTAATATAGTTAAATTAACTATATAGATTATTTTAGGCCTTTCAGATGGCCCTATTTTCGACTTTGTCGGAGGAATTCAAACTGTTAGAGCATGAGCTATGTTTATCTTACTGGGATTCGTTTTTTCTGGTTGCCGAAAAATTCAGAAATTAATTAGAGGAGGGGAAGAACAAAAATAGAATGCAAAGTAAAGGTTAGATTTAAAGAAAATGAGTTTATTTGGTTATAATAAAAATGCTCTTACTTCCATCTTTCGCACAATTATATGAGGGAGGAAAGTGGTACTTATTAACCCAGGAACCCTTAAAACTACCGTCAGAAGAGTCTTCCTTCTGCGGGCGAAGATTTCACAACTTTTCAAAACGCGGTTAGACACGCACAATTATGAAATTTTAATTGTTCTTAGTTATTAATTTCTTAAATTGATTTCCTAAACCGTTAAAACAGGGCGGACGCGGCAACAACACGAAACCGGCCGGTCTTTTCGACAAGAAAGATTTTAAAAAGAATTATAAAATTTTACTTCTTCACTATTTTAATTTTTAAGACGGCCTCCGTGGACTTCGGAGTAAGTTGGTATTTTATTTTACGTCCGACCAAATTGTTCGTGTAAGCACACAACCAATTTGGGTCCTCGGTACCGGACGGGAACGTTATAGGATTAAGAAATTTCTTTTACACCGATGCCAGAGTTTAGCCTCTTGGGGTTGCAGAAACTGAACTGAACGATTGAGATGTCTAATTAATGTGCTTTTATAGTTTTACTTCCTTAAGAAATATGGAAAGGTGGGGACAGGGCGTTGGACCTGTTGCCATGCCAAAACTGCTGGGCTTGCATTTTACAGGAATCGGTTCAATGCACTATGTTGAAATAATTTTATTCCCAGAAGAGAATATTTTTAATATTCTTTTAATTATTATAATAATTTTCAATTTTGTTTTTCGAATTAATCATTCAAAAAAAATAAGTTTAATGTGAGCTGGAATAATAGACATTTCAAAAATAGAAATTCCATTCTATTTTGTAACCCTTAAAAAGGTTGTTACAATTCCAACCTTAAATCAGTTGTTTCAATAATTATTTTAATGTGTTGTACACCATAAGTGCATATAAGGAAGGGGGTAAATTGAAATTATTGATGGACTGAGCAGTGAGGATTATTCTCTCATTGAGATATAATCATCACCCGGTATATGCGGAAAATTTCAATTTCACCTTCCTTCAACTTCCAGCGACGACCTGAAACACTTTAGAACCCCGTTGTCTATTGTGACAAGACCTGCTGAGACTTGTCACCATACGTCATCAAGTACCTGGCATCCTTTTTACCTTCGTCCTTACTCCCTTACTCATTAGATTTTCCTAACTTTCTCCCTCGCACTCGTTTTCTCAATCTATCTTTTCTAACTTCGTAAACTCACAGTATCGATTTTTAAAATATTATAAACTAACAAAATGTAACATGTATAAGGTGCGCAACTTATATTTGCACATTTTGGATATCTGACACTATTCTTTCACAGTTTTATATTTAAAGTCAATTTATTTCCTCCTGGGTTGCTTTCGTTCGTAAAATATATGCTAATTAAAATAAACATAGAATCAATAGGATAAAAAAATTAAAAAATAAAAGGAAAAATAATAATTCACTAACTAAACACTAACTATTCCGGTATATATTTTACTGATTTCATCTAACAAATTATTAAATAAATTAATTAGTTATTATCAAATATTAAAGAATTAAATTTAATAATACGAATTGTCAAATTAATCGAAACTTATTATTATCATATCCAAAAAAGTACTTTCTTTTTATTTAAATTAATCATTCATCAGTACAATTATATAATTAATTATTCGTTAATTTTTATTATAAAATAAGCTTAAATTCACGTTAAAAATATCATTTCAAACAGTTAGAAGAGACGGTGGGTAGTAGTGGGGGTGCTCCCACTATTCACTAGGAGCATTCACGCTTCCGCGAACCACCAATCAGGAGACTGGGCCCGCACCCTCTCTCCAAAAGTTTGTGCTACGACAGCCGCCTACGTGCGGTAACAGTCAGTCATCGATCAAATTTTCTGAAGTGTGAACGTCGCCTGTATCACGAAAGAGTTTTAAAATACAAACAAAGATTATTAATTGTATTCTGAATAGTAATCATCTCTTTATCCTGTTATCACAATTTTTCTCCCTGTTCAGTGATTTCTCGTTGTCGTTTCTGTTTTTCTTCATTTCTCTTTTATGTAAAATTCGGTTCTTTTGATCCACGAAGTCAGCGTCGCTCCAGCATTTGAGTCAGCGTCCTCGTTGGTATCCAGCGTCATCACCAGTTCCGGCGAATCTCGACGTCCCAGGGACGGCACATCGTTTTATCCTTTTATATCAACCTATTCATTTTTATTTTCTTTGGGAATTTTTATTTTATAAATCTTTTCACTCTTGTGCCTTCTCTGCCTCGTCAGGGAGTTTAATTACTTCCGACGTAGAGTGCGTCGGCGGTTTCATTACCGTCGATCACGTGCAGATTTGCACAGAATATTTTGACTCATCTTTTTGTCATCTAAAATTTATCCTCCGTAATCGGGATTCATAAATGCATTTCCGATGCCATCTTCTGTAACGGACCCGCCTCTAACTCTTGTAGCCGAAACCGCTAAAACGAGGAAGCGTAGGGGAAAACCGCGCAAACGCCGGGTAAAAATTATCGTGATCGCGCTCGCCATTTAGCCAAGTGTAAAGCCATTTTGCCCTTATCGCCACTCAAAGTTACGGCCCCTCAATTCATAATTACTCCGACCAACCTTGAACTCGCCCTCCCGGAGTTATTACGGGCACCTGAAACCAGCCTCCCATCTTTGGAAGAACTTTTCCAAACCACCACCGACGTTCTCTACATCCCCGTCGAAAGCTCCCCCGAAAAGTTCCCACAAACTCCGAGATCTGCAAGTCCAGCTAGACGCAGCCTATTTCAAACCACGACCGTTTAAAGTCTCTTTCCCCACCTAAGTTTCTGTTCTTTGACAAAAGACTGAATCAAATGTGTATTGAAACCTTCCGCAAGTGTGCAATTTATGGCGGGCAAGGTTTATAAGCTAGGTTGATATAGGGAAGCAAAACAATTAAATAATAAAATAATAAAAAAAATGAATAATAGTAATAATAATAACCTAAAATGTTCCCATCTATATAGATACCATAAAATTGTTAATTATATAAATATTTTTAATTAAGACCGGGCCATCATTCACCCTGTATTTAAAGATTTAAAGAATTAAAAGATGCATTTTAATTTTAAAAGACGATTACAATAGTATTCGTCATTGGTAAGAGAGAGAAAGAGATATAAGACAGAAGAGCACGCCATACTTCTGTTAAGAACAATATGCATAAGTGAGAGCGCTTCAATGCTTGTACATAATATTCCCTCTTGCTCGCACAAAGTCAAGGGGAGCGTGGAGAGCGCGGGGAGCCTTCACTTAACGCGTTCAGTGAGACCTCCTACCCATCCTCCCTATTGCAAGAATTATCATTGCATTATTTTAAATTTTCCTTTAAAATCTTTTTAATTTCGATTTAATAATTTAACCTTTTATAGTCTTTATGATATATTCAGATCTTCTTGCATTATAAGAGAGAATGAGGAATATAATAAAGATGCCCGAAAACTTATATGATTCTTAAGTCTAGTAGTTATAAAATGTTTTCCTGAAAGTCACGAAAATGAAACAGTATCAATTGCTGAAATTGTACTTTCAGGCGGAAGAAAATGCTTAAGGTCTGTGATCCCAGTTCGTTTTCTGCGCGATTTCGAAATGCTTAGTATGCATTTTAAGAATTAATTTTAATTAATGATAAATAAAATATAAAATTTTTGTAAAATTTTTGTTACGATAATGGCGTAACAAACCACAGTGGAAATTCCGTTTTTCGTCCCCGAAAATTAGTCGCAATGAAAACGAACTTGGCTTATGACGGAAATTTCGTGTCTTTCAGGAAACGCAAAAGAATGAGTATAAACCAAACGTGAATTATTTTGAACAATAAGAGCTTATTTAATAATATGCGTAATTAATATAAAATCAGATTTAAGATTCAAGTTCTAAGTAAATTTGTTCAAGCATTAACAATGTGTGATGTACAAATTTCTTTCTTTTTTTTTGAAAAAGCTGTACTTACGTTTCAGAAAATTTTCTTTTACTATGAAACTAAATTTATTTTTGTACGTATGGGCACATGTGTAATTAAACACATGCGCACATATGTAATGTTAAAATATATCTAATATGAATAAAGAAATAAAAGTTTGAAAATGATTGATAATAAATTTAGAAAAGTAAATATAATACATAATTGAACTGGCAATACATGTCAAGCAATAAAAGATTTACTTATTGATAAAATAAAATTGGAAGCAATTGAGTTTATTTGATTATATCATATTTTGTTAGAGATGAAAATGAATAAACGTAATAATTGCTTGAAGTGCATTAACAATTCAATGATTCAATACAGGTTATCTTATACTCGCTGGTTTACAATTTTAACATGGATGACTAAAGTTGACCTTACTTGCTTCTTCGGTGTGAGCTTGTTGAAATGTTGTTTTGACAGTGACTCTTGAATGGCATACCTTTGTCAATTTAGGTACAACTTATATGTTGAAATAAGTTGTAAAGGAGAAAGGTTTGTTGATCTCAACAGAAGTTAGGGAATAGCATGATGGTACAAAGAATGTAGATTTACCGCAGCATATAATCTTTCTTAGTTTTAAAAGATTACAGTCCGTATATTGATTCCATATCATTATTTGGACTTCATAAGATTGTAAAATTCTGCTAATCGATTGTGGCAAGAAATGACTCCCAGGCGGCATGTTCTACATTAACCTCCAAATGGTTAATTTGTCCGAATAGATGGAGCTCTTCAGGAACTTCTATTAGGGCGCAGAATAGTCACAACGAGGTTAAAATGGCTCTAGTCATCAACACCTTACTTCTGCCCTAAAAATTGATGATGTTAATAATAGTTTTAATGGAAGATGATGGTTAAAATTGGCAACCATCATCTTAAATTAATAGTCAGAATTGCGTCAGAATTTAGAGAAAATTGGCCAAATTTTTGTTTTCGTCTGTTATGTCTTGGTCGACTGTTAAATGTATATTTTTGTGTATATATATATATATATATTTCGTTTTTGTCTAAAATTTGTCAGAAAGTGTCAACATTTATCCACGGTCAAAAATGATGTTTAAATCGCCACCGCGGATAATTCGTGTTACAAATTCTTATTTAAATAAATTGCTTAATGAATTTTGTCTAATATTGTTATAGGTTGTGTTTTGTTATTTGTATTTGTAACGTCGAGAGTTTGAAGGTTTTATTTTACAGGAATATTATTAATAATAGAATAAACAACATTTCTGCTACCCCAAGGAGAAAAAAAAATATCTGCAAATGAAAATACCTGTTCTCCATTTTGTCTCGAAGAATACTCCAAAATTTCATATACTTTGTGTGGTCAAATTACTTTCATATTGTCTTGTTTTTAAAAACTTATTTTAGCGCATTATTTTTACCATACAAAAGAAAGAAAAGAGTGAAGTCATTCTTTTGATCATTTATACTTTTAGGGTGCATTTGTATTTACAGTACTTGTGCGGGGATGATTATGATGCAACAACAAGTAACCTTTACCTGCCTTTCCGTAAGTGTTCCCTAATTAAAAGAAAATGACCATTAGTCTGACTCATCCTTAATTCTCTCAAATGCAAGCGGCAAAATTGCTATAAATAATTTACTTTCTTTCATAACCTTTAGTAACAAAGGTGAAAAAGAAGTCATTATATAAAAAAAAATAATTATTAATTTAAATAATTAAAATTGATTTTAAATTTTGAAGAGAAAAGAATATAAAGGAGTAGTAAAATTATTAAGTAAATTTAAATCAAGTAAAACTAAATTTATACAATTTGTTTTCGCCACCGCGGAATATTCCTGCGGCTTGTATAATAAAATTGTTTATAACTTATAAAGGATTTATTTATGTAAATATTAAACAAAACAGTTATGATTGCAAACAAAAATAATCTGAGTGTTAGAGTCGAATTTGAAAAATTAAATTAATTAATTTAATAATATCAATTTTAAAAAAAAACTTTAACTTAACGTGTCCTTCGGACAAAGAAATTGTAAAGGTAGTGGATTCCCCCTCTACTTAGTTTTTGATTCAACTAAGAGGTTGAGAACCCTACTCCTTGAATTTAGAGAAGATAGGATAGTTTTAAGAATAATTAAATTATAAGCAAAAATAAGATTAAACAAATAAGATATATTTTACCCAAAGAAATCCCTAATACAAGTAATTCTAAATTGGTGTGAGTAAAGAGTAATTCTATACTTGTGTATGAAAGAATAGTATGTGTGTGTAGTGATGAGTAAGATTTCTATACTCAGTGTCTGGTAATTCAATCCTTTGAAATGTTATTCCAATGACTTATTCTGTTCTTTTAGTATTACAGAATTTAGGTTGTTTATTTAAAAAAACGAGGAAATACCTGATCTAGGTTCACTAGATTGATATTTCGTTTTCAAATTTAATATTCCTTGGCTCGCGCAAATTTGAAGACTCAAACCCCCGTAAATAAAGGCTGTCTTTAAAAGTATTTCAAAAATTAATATTCTTTTTTAAGATATGCTTGGTTTATTTCTGCTGATGCTAGATTTTTAAATACACTCATTTAATTCTTTACGTTTATGCTTTTTTTAAATTCGCTTTATTTCATTAATACTATTTCAATTCTTTCTTTTAATCTTTAGCTCTTTTACAAATTCTTTATTTTTATTTCTTTTTCACTTTATTTTCAATATCTTTTAATTCTTTACCTTTTTAAATTATTTTTCACTTGTCACTTTATTGTATTCTTTATTTCGATATATTCTTTTAAAAATCAACCTTTGTTTACTCTTTATTTATTTTCTTTTATTCTCAATTAAATTCACTTTCTTTAAACAAACTTTTTATTCAACCGTTAGACTTTCAATACGATTAACACGGCTAATTGCCGGACTTAGAATTGCCAGGCCTAAACTGCCGGCTACAACTACAGGTAACTACGACCTGGACTAAACTGCCTCGATTTCCCGGTGTCAATCAATTTTATTGAAAGACGATTTAGTGGGGGAAATCATAAATTAAGTTCATTGCACTTGACTGTTGTCAAGCCAATTTCTGCAACCTTGCAGATTTAGGCAATGGTGTGATCCGAGTTCAGTGACTTGGATGCACCACTCCTTATATTGGGCAATTTATTTTAACAGTTTCTCAAAAAGGTCAATAAGCTGTTTGTCAATGAAGAGGAATTTGTTGAGAAATACTGTACTATATTTCTTAGGTTCTGTTCACCCCAAGAATTGCGAAACCCAAAGGAATGTTAAATTCAATTAAATCTTATATTTATATAGAATTAGAATTTCTATGTCATTAAAAATGTCCTGGATTAAAATATTCGAAAGAGTGAATGTCCTTTTTGTGAGATTACATAGGGTTATTTTCGTGTAAGCGTTTTATAACGTGTTAACAAAATATTGTGTTGTGTGTAGTTTGATTTTTAAAGTATTGTAAATAATCGTTTATAATATAAAAGTTACGGAGTTCGGCCGTAACAAATGCCCCCCTTTTATTAGGCTGACGTCCCTTGTCAGCTGCTATGAATGCGTGTTGTTTGTGTTGTGGTCCAATGTTGTATCCTTGTAGCATAAAGTTGTTAACCCATTAACGTCCAAGTGGACAGAAAATTGCCATTGACTTTGAGCAGTCAGCTTTGTATGAAAATGACATGAGAAAAAATTTGTATATAACATTTCCGATGTAAAATTTATCGCTCTTACAGCTACTGTTGTTGGAATTTGTTTATAACAAAGAGAGAAAAAGTTATAAACAATTTTTTCCAAAAAAACACGATTTTTCGGGAAAAGAATTTCTTTTAGATTATATTTTCACTGGGAAAAAGTAAGGGCATTCTCTTAAAAGCTCCAAATAAGTTGTCCATGGACCGTCAGCAATAAAATCCTGAAGCGACTGATTTTTTTTCAAGATGGCGGACGCCAATATGGCTGCTAATTTTTAAAAAATGGTCCAAAAATACAACGTAATGCAAAAATTTTTGAAAATAGATAAAATCGGCTGAAAATTGTTACTCGGGGGTTTTCGGGGTCGCTGATTACAAATCTGATGTTAGTTTTTGAAAATTCAAAATGGCGGATCCAAGATGGCGGACGCCAAATGTAAAAATTAATCGGATTGGCCTGAAACTTGTCACTTGGGGGTTTTCGAGGTCGCTGATTACGAATCTGATGTCAGTTTTTGAAAATTCAAAATGGCGAATCCAAGGTGGCCGACGAAAATTTTTAAAATTCGTCGAATTCACATAATATACGTCACTCAGGGGTTTTTGGGGTCGCTGATTACAAATCTGATGTTAGTTTTTCAAAATTCAAAATGGCGCAAACAAGAAACATTTATTTCTAATATCGTCACCTTAATCCGCAAACCTCGTAACTCCATTTAATTTTACTTCATACAAGAGTAATATAACTATTTACACAGATTAGGGGCCGTTCAAAAAATACGTAACGCTATTTTTTGGAAATTTGGACCCCCTCTCCCCCCATATAACGCAATGTTGTATACATTAGCGCCATTTTGTTTGCTGACCGTAACAAATAGCTTGACCCCCCTCCCTCCAAAAAGCGTTACGTATTTTTTTAACGACCCCTTACAGTTGACATTTAGGCAAAAGTATAGTTAAAAAAAACCCTTTTGCTTATTAGAATAAAAATTTGCAACTTCGTTCACATAAATAATACAAAAAACAAAATTTCAACTAAAAGTGGAGTTACGAGTTTTGCGGATTAAGGTGGCGATATAGTTTAACCCTTAAACCGCACCCTGGGTGTGCGACACCCATATTCTAGCTTTTTACTCTAATATTTCGGTTAAATTCGTAAAAATTGAACATGTGTCGTTATTGGACGATACATTTTGTACTTAAGTTTATGTTCCGTGAGGGACATTAGTCTCCCAAGTGTCTTTGTGTATTTGATAACTTTATGAAGTTGTCGGCGAAAAATTTCTGCTTGTTTGACACCCAGTTTTTGGTTTAGGGTAATTTCAGTAGTTTTAAAAAACTCTTTTTTAATTATTAAAATTAAATAAATCATTATGAAACTTATTTTCCTTCAAAATAGATGTACTGAGCTATATAAGATAATTTTTCCAAAAGATAATATCCTATTCCAGCTTGGAGAACACACTTAAAAGTCCCCGGGTGTCGCACACCCAGTGTGCGGTTTAAGGATGGATTCGGCAGTGTGCGGTTTAAGGGTTAATCGACATTTCATCGATCTACAGAGACTGATTTCTCACTAATTTGCTGGGCTAGGTATGATTCTTGCAGCAATATGCTCAATTGTATTAAAAGAACAGATGTTTCTTATTATTGTGCAATTCACTAGCATCGCAGGTAAGTGTTATTTAGAAAAAAATTTTCAAGCATAGATTTTTGAATCTTTGACTTTTGAATTAGCGATTCTTGACCTTATTGTGAATTGACTAAAAATAGATGCTTCTTATTGTTGCATAATTTACTATAGTAGCGCAGGTAAGTGTTATTTAGGAAAAATAAATTTTTGAATTTTTGACTATTAAATTATCGACTTTTATCTTTATTTTTAAAAAAATTTGTTTTCTTCTGAAAAGATGCCAAGTAAGCGCAAGGCAAAACGTCAAAAAGTTTCTGATGAAACAGATAATTTCGAGATTGATGAACATGATGAACATATAAATGTGATTGTGGTTCCAGATTCGAATGATTCTGACGAATCCCAATGTGAATCGGATTCCGAAAATGATGCTATCGATGAAGAGCTATTAAATTCAATTTTTAATGAAGGGAATGATATCCCACAAAATTCGTATCGAACAATCCTCGACAATTACACACCAAATCAGTTGAAGTTGGAACCTGATCATGTTTTTGAATTGGTTGATGGTGAAATGAAATATGATTATCAATATAAAAATGAAACACTTCTGCCTCTCAGTGTTGAAAAGAAAATACGATCTGTATCTTCAACGGAGTCTTTTGAATATTTCTTTTCTAAGGTGTTGAAAGAATATATCGTGGAAGCAACAAGGTTGAATGGTTGTGATATTACGATGACTGAATTCGATACTTTTCTAGGGATAATTATTTTGTCCATTTTCACTCAAAGAAAATCTCAAAGGGATTATTGGTCTCAAAATCATCTTTTGAGATGTGAAGCTATAACTGAAGCTATGAATCGTTTAGAGTTTGAAAAGATCAAGTCACACCTGAAGTTATCTAAACCTGAAGACGAAAATTCCAATGACAGAGCTTGGAGGGTAAGAGGTCCTTTAGAAAACTTTTTAAAAAACGTAAAACAATTTGGCTATTTTTCCACAGCTTTGTCAATTGACGAAATGATGGTGAAGTTTCGCGGCAAAACTGATTTGAGACAATTCATTCCAAGAAAGCCTGTGCGTTATGGCATCAAAATGTGGGCGCTTTGTAGTCCTGAAGGATACGTGTTTGATTGCGACATTTACTGTGGCAAAAACTCCAAAAGATCTTTCTTTGGCAATGAAGAAAAGCTAGATAAATGTGCCTTAGGAAGCTGCGTTGTCCTTGGACTACTTCAAAACCTACTTTCTTCAGTTGTACCCAGAAACATTGTGAAATATCACTTGTACTTCGATAACTTCTTTACTAGTCCCGATTTGCTGGTTCATCTGAAGAATGTAGGTTTAAGAGCAACAGGGACAGTCAGAGCAAACAGAATGCAAGAGAAAAGTACAATTAGCAATAAAGCTGTAAGAGGCACATTTATTGCCAAACATGAGAAAAATAGTGGTGTTAATTATATCACAGTAAAAGACTCGAAGCAAGTTTCCATTCTCTCAACATTGGCAGGAGTTACACCAATGTCTTCTGTTCGTAGATATTCTTCAGAAGAAAAACGCAAGATTGATATTTCATTCCTCAACGCTATTACTCAGTATAATAAGTTTATGGGCGGAGTTGATTTGCATGACGCACATTGTAGCAATTTGATGTCCTGCATAAGATCAAAAAAGTATACTTGGGTTATATGGTTGCAACTTATTCAAGCATCAATAACAAATGCTACCGTCTTGAAAAATTTGGTGACTAAAGACAAGAAGATTGGTATCAAAGATATTGGTTTAGGAATTGCTGAGACATATTTAAAAAAGTCCAGTGCAGGAAAAGTCAAATGTCACAGAATTGAACGAGTTGAGAAAAAATATTATTGCTTCAATTTCTCAAAGTGCGGTGCTAGGACACAGAGAATGTGCGTCAAGTGCAATGTGTATGTATGTGTTTCATGCTTGGATGCTCTCCACTCCTAAAAAATAAAAAATGCAAAAAAAATAAATATAAAAAACATTCCAAAAAAATACAAAAAAAATAAATAAAAAAAACATTCCAAAAAAATACAAAAAAAATTAAAAATTAAAAAACTAAAAAAAAAATATGACTCTTTGAAAAGTCCACCTCTCCGCGGTAAGAGTCGGACAACGTCGAAACATTCGGCAGCTAACGGACAAACATTATTGAAGCAATAAAAATAATAAATTGAAGACTAAGAAAATTTTGACACTGTTACATTACATTCAATATAAATTATAACTAATCCAATTAAAATTTTTTTTTAAATGACCTTAAATTCGTAATCAGTGACCCCAAAAACCCCCGAGTGGCGAATTTCAAATGAACTCGATGAATTTTAAAAAAATTTGTCCGCCATATTGGATGCGCCATTTTGGAATTTCAAAAACTAACATCAGATTCGTAATCGGCGACTCCAAAAACCCCCGTGTAACAAATTTCAAGCGAATCTGGTGAATTTTTCAAAAAAGTGTTCGCCATATTGGATCCGCCATTTTGAATTTTGAAAAACTAACATCAGATTTGTAATCAGCGACCCTAACAACCCCTGAGTGACGTATATTAAGTGAATTCGACGAATTTTAAAAATTTTCGACGGCCATCTTGGATCCGCCATTTTGAATTTTCAAAAACTGACATCAGATTCGTAATCAGCGACCTCGTTCAGTCCCGACTAGAACTCTGGCAATTTTCAGATGATTAGAAATATTAAGTTTGGAAGAAATAAATTTTTATTTTCGTTTTTACCAAATTTTGATTGTCTGATGGCGTTCGGGTGAGGGTGCTACTACTAAAAAATTAAAATAAAATTCTCTATACTTCAGGATTGTGTAGGGCTCAGTCCCTACTAGAACTCTGGCAATTTTCAGATGAATAGAATTATTAAGTTTGGAAGAAATAAATTTTTATTTTCGATTTACCAAATTTTGATTGTCTGATAGCGTTCGGGTGAAGGTGCTACTACTAAAAAATTGAAACAAAATTTTCTATACTTCAGGATTGTGTAGGGCTCAGTCCCTACTAGAACTCTGGTAATTTTCAGAAGAATAGAATTGTTAAATTTGGAAGAAATAAATTTTTATTTTCGTTTTTACCAAATTTTGATTGTCTGATGGCGTACGGGTGGACCTGCTACTACTTAAAAATTTCAATAAAATTCTCTATTTTTCAGGATTGTGTAGGGCTCAGTCCCTACTAGAACTCTAGCAATTTTCAGATGAATAGAATTATTAAGTTTGGAAGAAATAAATTTTTATTTTCGATTTACCAAATTTTGATTGTCTGATGGCGTTCGGGTGAGGGTGCTAATACTAAAAAATTGAAATAAAATTCTGTATTCTTTGGGATTGTGTAGGGCTCAGTACCTACTAGAACTCTGGTAATTTTTAGATGATTATAATTGTTAAATTTGGTAGAAATAAATTTTTATTTTCGTTTTTACCAAATTTTGATTGTCTGATGGCGTACGGGTAGACCTGCTACTACTAAAAAATTGAAATAAAATTCTCTATTCTTTAGGATTGTGTAGGGCTCAGTCCCTACTAGAACTCTGGTAATTTTCAGATGAATAGAATTGTAAAATTTGGAAGAAATAAATTTTTATTTTCGTTTTTACCAAATTTTGATTGTCTGATGGCGTTCGGGTGAGGGTGCTACTACTAAAAAATTGAAACAAAATTTTCTATACTTCAGGATTGTGTAGGGCTCAGTCCCTACTAGAACTCTGGTAATTTTCAGAAGAATAGAATTGTTAAATTTGGAAGAAATAAATTTTTATTTTCGTTTTTACCAAATTTTGATTGTCTGATGGCGTACGGGTGGACCTGCTACTACTTAAAAATTTCAATAAAATTCTCTATTTTTCAGGATTGTGTAGGGCTCAGTCCCTACTAGAACTCTAGCAATTTTCAGATGAATAGAATTATTAAGTTTGGAAGAAATAAATTTTTATTTTCGATTTACCAAATTTTGATTGTCTGATGGCGTTCGGGTGAGGGTGCTACTACTAAAAAATTGAAATAAAATTTTCTATTTCTCAGGATTGTGTAGAGATCAGTACCTACTAGAACTCTAGTAATTTTTAGTTGATTATAATTGTTAAATTTGGAAGAAATAAATTTTTATTTTCGTTTTTACCAAAGTTTGATTGTCTGATGGCGTTCGGGTCAGGGTGCTACTACTAAAAAATTGAAATAAAATTCTTTATTTTTCAAGATTGTATGGAGCTCAGTCCCTACTAGAACTCTAGTAATTTTAAGATGATTATAATTGTTAAATTTGGAAGAAATAAATTTTTATTTTTACCAAATTTTCATTGTCTGACGGCGTTCGGGTGAGGGTGCTAATACTAAAAAATTGAAATAAAATTTTCTATACTTCAGGATTGTGTAGGGCTCAGTCCCTACTAGAACTCTGGTAATTTTCAGAAGAATAGAATTGTTAAATTTGGAAGAAATAAATTTTTATTTTCGTTTTTACCAAATTTTGATTGTCTGATGGCGTACGGGTGGACCTGCTACTACTTAAAAATTTCAATAAAATTCTCTATTTTTCAGGATTGTGTAGGGCTCAGTCCCTACTAGAACTCTAGCAATTTTCAGATGAATAGAATTATTAAGTTTGGAAGAAATAAATTTTTATTTTCGATTTACCAAATTTTGATTGTCTGATGGCGTTCGGGTGAGGGTGCTAATACTAAAAAATTAAAATAAAATTCTGTATTCTTTGGGATTGTGTAGGGCTCAGTACCTACTAGAACTCTGGTAATTTTTAGATGATTATAATTGTTAAATTTGGTAGAAATAAATTTTTATTTTCGTTTTTACCAAATTTTGATTGTCTGATGGCGTTCGGGTGAGGGTGCTACTACTAAAAAATTGAAATAAAATTTTCTATACTTCAGGATTGTGTAGGGCTCAGTTCCTACTAGAGCTCTGGTAATTTTCAGATGAATAGAATTGTTAAATTTGGAAAAAATAAATTTTTATTTTCGTTTTTACCAAATTTTGATTGTCTGATGGCGTACGGGTGGACCTGCTACTACTTAAAAATTTTAATAAAATTCTCTATTTTTCAGGATTGTGTAGGGCTCAGTCCCTACTAGAACTCTGGTAAATTTTAGATGATTATAATTGTTAAATTTGGTAGAAATAAATTTTTATTTTCGTTTTTACCAAATTTTGATTGTCTGATGGCGTTCGGGTGAGGGTGCTACTACTAAAAAATTGAAATAAAATTTTCTATACTTTAGGATTGTGTAGGGCTCAGTCCCTACTAGAACTCTGGTAATTTTCAGATGAATAGAATTGTTAAATTTGGTAAAAATAAATTTTTATTTTCGTTTTTACCAAATTTTGATTGTCTGATGGCGTACGGGTGGACCTGCTACTACTTGAAAATTTTAATAAAATTCTTTATTTTTTAGGATTGTGTAGGGCTCAGTCCCTACTAGAACTCTGGTAATTTTCAGATAAATAGAATTGTTAAATTTGGTAAAAATAAATTTTTATTTTCGATTTACCAAATTTTGATTGTCTGATGGCGTTCGGGTGAGGGTGCTACTACTAAAAAATTAAAAAAAATTCTCTATACTTCAGGATTGTGTAGGGCTCAGTCCCTACTAGAACTGTGGTAATTTTCAGATGAATAGAATTGTTAAATTTGGAAGAAATAAATTTTTATTTTCGTTTTTACCAAATTTTGATTGTCCGATGGCGTTCGGGTGAGGGTGCTACTACTAAAAAATTGAAATAAAATTCTTTATTTTTCAAGATTGTATGGAGCTCAGTCCCTACTAGAACTCTAGTAATTTTAAGATGATTATAATTGTTAAATTTAGAAGAAATAAATTTTTATTTTTGTTTTTACCAAATTTTGATTGTCTGATGGCGTACGGGTGGACCTGCTACTACTAAAAAATTGAAATAAAATTCTCTATTTTTTAGGATTGTGTAGGGCTCAGTCCCTACTAGAACTCTGGTAATTTTCAGATAAATAGAATTGTTAAATTTGGTAGAAATAAATTTTTATTTTCGTTTTTACCAAATTTTGATTGTCTGATGGCGTACGGGTGGACCTGCTACTACTTAAAAATTTTAATAAAATTCTCTATTCTTTAGGATTGTGTAGGGTTCAGTCCCTACTAGAACTCTGGCAATTTTCAGATGATTAGAAATATTAAGTTTGGAAGAAATAAATTTTTATTTTCGTTTTTACCAAATTTTGATTGTCTGATAGCGTTCGGGTGAGGGTGCTACTACTAAAAAATGGAACTAAAATTCTCTATTCTTTAGGATTGTGTAGGGCTCAGTCCCTACTAGAACTCTGGCAATTTTCAGATGAATAGAATTATTAAGTTTGGAAGAAATAAAGTTTTATTTTCGATTTACCAAATTTTGATTGTCTGATGGCGTTCGGGTGAGGGTGCTACTACTAAAAAATTAAAATAAAATTCTCTATACTTCAGGATTGTGTAGGGCTCAGTCCCTACTAGAACTCTGGCAATTTTCAGATGAATAGAATTATTAAGTTTGGAAGAAATAAATTTTTATTTTCGATTTACCAAATTTTGATTGTCTGATTGCGTTCGGGTGAGGGTGCTACTACTAAAAAATGGAACTAAAATTCTCTATTCTTTAGGATTGTGTAGGGCTCAGTCCCTACTAGAACTCTGGTAATTTTCAGATGAATAGAATTGTAAAATTTGGAAGAAATAAATTTTTATTTTCGTTTTTACCAAATTTTGATTGTCTGATGGCGTTCGGGTGAGGGTGCTACTACTAAAAAATTGAAAAAAATTTTCTATACTTCAGGATTGTGTAGGGCTCAGTCCCTACTAGAACTCTGGTAATTTTCAGATGAATAGAATTGTTAAATTTGGAAGAAATAAATTTTTATTTTCGTTTTTACCAAATTTTGATTGTCTGATGGCGTACGGGTGGACCTGCTACTACTTAAAAATTTTAATAAAATTCTCTATTTTTCAGGATTGTGTAGGGCTCAGTCCCTACTAGAACTCAGGTAATTTTTAGATGATTATAATTGTTAAATTTGGTAGAAATAAATTTTTATTTTCGTTTTTACCAAATTTTGATTGTCT
This sequence comes from Leptopilina heterotoma, assembly GCF_015476425.1. Taxonomy (NCBI): domain Eukaryota; kingdom Metazoa; phylum Arthropoda; class Insecta; order Hymenoptera; family Figitidae; genus Leptopilina; species Leptopilina heterotoma. The sequence goes on from NW_025111153.1 coordinate 1,563,995, forward strand.
GATGGCGTACGGGTGGACCTGCTACTACTTGAAAATTTTAATAAAATTCTCTATTTTTTAGGATTGTGTAGGGCTCAGTCCCTACTAGAACTCTGGTAATTTTCAGATGAATAGAATTGTTAAATTTGGTAAAAATAAATTTTTATTTTCGTTTTTACCAAATTTTGATTGTCTGATGGCGTACGGGTGGACCTGCTACTACTTGAAAATTTTAATAAAATTCTTTATTTTTTAGGATTGTGTAGGGCTCAGTCCCTACTAGAACTCTGGTAATTTTCAAATGAATAGAATTGTTAAATTTGGTAAAAATAAATTTTTATTTTCGATTTACCAAATTTTGATTGTCTGATGGCGTTCGGGTGAGGGTGCTACTACTAAAAAATTAAAAAAAATTCTCTATACTTCAGGATTGTGTAGGGCTCAGTCCCTACTAGAACTGTGGTAATTTTCAGATGAATAGAATTGTTAAATTTGGAAGAAATAAATTTTTATTTTCGTTTTTACCAAATTTTGATTGTCCGATGGCGTTCGGGTGAGGGTGCTACTACTAAAAAATTGAAATAAAATTCTTTATTTTTCAAGATTGTATGGAGCTCAGTCCCTACTAGAACTCTAGTAATTTTAAGATGATTATAATTGTTAAATTTAGAAGAAATAAATTTTTATTTTTGTTTTTACCAAATTTTGATTGTCTGATGGCGTACGGGTGGACCTGCTACTACTAAAAAATTGAAATAAAATTCTCTATTTTTTAGGATTGTGTAGGGCTCAGTCCCTACTAGAACTCTGGTAATTTTCAGATAAATAGAATTGTTAAATTTGGTAGAAATAAATTTTTATTTTCGTTTTTACCAAATTTTGATTGTCTGATGGCGTACGGGTGGACCTGCTACTACTTAAAAATTTTAATAAAATTCTCTATTCTTTAGGATTGTGTAGGGTTCAGTCCCTACTAGAACTCTGGCAATTTTCAGATGATTAGAAATATTAAGTTTGGAAGAAATAAATTTTTATTTTCGTTTTTACCAAATTTTGATTGTCTGATAGCGTTCGGGTGAGGGTGCTACTACTAAAAAATGGAACTAAAATTCTCTATTCTTTAGGATTGTGTAGGGCTCAGTCCCTACTAGAACTCTGGTAATTTTCAGATGAATAGAATTGTAAAATTTGGAAGAAATAAATTTTTATTTTCGTTTTTACCAAATTTTGATTGTCTGATGGCGTTCGGGTGAGGGTGCTACTACTAAAAAATTGAAAAAAATTTTCTATACTTCAGGATTGTGTAGGGCTCAGTCCCTACTAGAACTCTGGTAATTTTCAGATGAATAGAATTGTTAAATTTGGAAGAAATAAATTTTTATTTTCGTTTTTACCAAATTTTGATTGTCTGATGGCGTACGGGTGGACCTGCTACTACTTAAAAATTTTAATAAAATTCTCTATTTTTTAGGATTGTGTAGGGCTCAGTCCTTACTAGAACTCTGGTAATTTTCAGATGAATAGAATTGTAAATTTGGAAGAAATAAATTTTTATTTTCGTTTTTACCAAATTTTGATTGTCTGATGGCGTTCGGGTGAGGGTGCTACTACTAAAAAATTAAATAAAATTTTCTATACTTCAGGATTGTGTAGGGCTCAGTCCCTACTAGAACTCTGGTAATTTTCAGATGAATAGAATTGTTAAATTTGGAAGAAATAAATTTTTATTTTCGTTTTTACCAAATTTTGATTGTCTGATGGCGTACGGGTGGACCTGCTACTACTTAAAAATTTAATAAAATTCTCTATTTTTCAGAATTGTGTAGGGCTTAGTCCCTACTAGAACTCTGGTAATTTTTAGATGATTATAATTGTTAAATTTGGTAGAAATAAATTTTTATTTTCGTTTTTACCAAATTTTGATTGTCTGATGGCGTTCGGGTGAGGGTGCTACTACTAAAAAATTGAAATAAAATTCTCTATTTTTTAGGATTGTGTAGGACTTAGTCCCTACTAGAACTCTAGTAATTTTCAGATAAATAGAATTGTTAAATTTGGTAAAAATAAATTTTTATTTTCCTCTTCACCAAATTTTGATTGTCTGATGGCGTACGGGTGGACCTGCTACTACTAAAAAATTGGAATAAAATTCTCTATTTTTTAGGATTGTGTAAGGCTCAGTCCCTACTAGAACTCTGGTAATTTTCAGATGAATAGAATTGTTAAATTTGGTAAAAATAAATTTTTATTTTCGTTTTTACCAAATTTTGATTGTCTGATGGCGTACGGGTGGACCTGCTACTACTTGAAAATTTTAATAAAATTCTTTATTTTTTAGGATTGTGTAGGGCTCAGTCCCTACTAGAACTCTGGTAATTTTCAAATGAATAGAATTGTTAAATTTGGTAAAAATAAATTTTTATTTTCGATTTACCAAATTTTGATTGTCTGATGGCGTTCGGGTGAGGGTGCTACTACTAAAAAATTAAAAAAAATTCTCTATACTTCAGGATTGTGTAGGGCTCAGTCCCTACTAGAACTGTGGTAATTTTCAGATGAATAGAATTGTTAAATTTGGAAGAAATAAATTTTTATTTTCGTTTTTACCAAATTTTGATTGTCCGATGGCGTTCGGGTGAGGGTGCTACTACTAAAAAATTGAAATAAAATTCTTTATTTTTCAAGATTGTATGGAGCTCAGTCCCTACTAGAACTCTAGTAATTTTAAGATGATTATAATTGTTAAATTTAGAAGAAATAAATTTTTATTTTTGTTTTTACCAAATTTTGATTGTCTGATGGCGTACGGGTGGACCTGCTACTACTAAAAAATTGAAATAAAATTCTCTATTTTTTAGGATTGTGTAGGGCTCAGTCCCTACTAGAACTCTGGTAATTTTCAGATAAATAGAATTGTTAAATTTGGTAGAAATAAATTTTTATTTTCGTTTTTACCAAATTTTGATTGTCTGATGGCGTACGGGTGGACCTGCTACTACTTAAAAATTTTAATAAAATTCTCTATTCTTTAGGATTGTGTAGGGTTCAGTCCCTACTAGAACTCTGGCAATTTTCAGATGATTAGAAATATTAAGTTTGGAAGAAATAAATTTTTATTTTCGTTTTTACCAAATTTTGATTGTCTGATAGCGTTCGGGTGAGGGTGCTACTACTAAAAAATGGAACTAAAATTCTCTATTCTTTAGGATTGTGTAGGGCTCAGTCCCTACTAGAACTCTGGTAATTTTCAGATGAATAGAATTGTTAAATTTGGAAGAAATAAATTTTTATTTTCGTTTTTACCAAATTTTGATTGTCTGATGGCGTTCGGGTGAGGGTGCTACTACTAAAAAATTGAAATAAAATTTTCTATACTTCAGGATTGTGTAGGGCTCAGTCCCTACTAGAACTCTGGTAATTTTCAGATGAATAGAATTGTTAAATTTGGAAGAAATAAATTTTTATTTTCGTTTTTACCAAATTTTGATTGTCTGATGGCGTACGGGTGGACCTGCTACTACTTAAAAATTTAATAAAATTCTCTATTTTTTAGGATTGTGTAGGGCTCAGTCCCTACTAGAACTCTGGTAATTTTCAGATGAATAGAATTGTAAAATTTGGAAGAAATAAATTTTTATTTTCGTTTTTACCAAATTTTGATTGTCTGATGGCGTTCGGGTGAGGGTGCTACTACTAAAAAATTAAAATAAAATTCTCTATACTTCAGGATTGTGTAGGGCTCAGTCCCTACTAGAACTCTGGTAATTTTCAGATGAATAGAATTGTTAAATTTGGAAGAAATAAATTTTTATTTTCGTTTTTACCAAATTTTGATTGTCTGATGGCGTACGGGTGGACCTGCTACTACTTAAAAATTTTAATAAAATTCTCTATTTTTCAGAATTGTGTAGGGCTTAGTCCCTACTAGAACTCTGGTAATTTTTAGATGATTATAATTGTTAAATTTGGTAGAAATAAATTTTTATTTTCGTTTTTACCAAATTTTGATTGTCTGATGGCGTTCGGGTGAGGGTGCTACTACTAAAAAATTGAAATAAAATTCTCTATTTTTAGGATTGTGTAGGACTTAGTCCCTACTAGAACTCTAGTAATTTTCAGATAAATAGAATTGTTAAATTTGGTAAAAATAAATTTTTATTTTCCTCTTCACCAAATTTTGATTGTCTGATGGCGTACGGGTGGACCTGCTACTACTAAAAAATTGGAATAAAATTCTCTATTTTTAGGATTGTGTAAGGCTCAGTCCCTACTAGAACTCTGGTAATTTTCAGATGAATAGAATTGTTAAATTTGGTAAAAATAAATTTTTATTTTCGTTTTTACCAAATTTTGATTGTCTGATGGCGTACGTGTGGACCTGCTACTACTTAAAAATTTTAATAAAATTCTCTATTTTTTAGGATTGTGTAGGGCTCAGTCCCTACTAGAACTCTGGTAATTTTCAAATGAATAGAATTGTTAAATTTGGTAAGAAATAAATTTTTATTTTCGATTTACCAAATTTTGATTGTCTGATGGCGTTCGGGTGAGGGTGCTACTACTAAAAAATTAAAAAAAATTCTCTATACTTCAGGATTGTGTAGGGCTCAGTCCCTACTAGAACTCGTGGTAATTTTCAGATGAATAGAATTGTTAAATTTGGAAGAAATAAATTTTTATTTTCGTTTTTACCAAATTTTGATTGTCTGATGGCGTTCGGGTGAGGGTGCTACTACTAAAAAATTGAAATAAAATTCTCTATTTTTCAGGATTGTGTAGGGCTCAGTCCCTACTAGAACTCTGGTAATTTTCAGATGATTAGAATTGTTAAATTTAGGAAGAAATAAATTTTTATTTTCGTTTTTACCAAATTTTGATTGTCTGATGGCGTACGGGTGGACCTGCTACTACTAAAAAATTGAAATAAAATTCTCTATTTTTTAGGATTGTGTAGGGCTCAGTCCCTACTAGAACTCTGGTAATTTTCAGATAATAGAATTGTTAAATTTAGAAGAAATAAATTTTTATTTTCGTGTTTACCAAATTTTGATTGTCTGATGGCGTACGGGTGGACCTGCTACTACTTAAAAATTTTAATAAAATTCTCTATTCTTTAGGATTGTGTAGGGCTCAGTCCCTACTAGAACTCTGGTAATTTTCAGATGATTAGAAATATTAAGTTTGGAAGAAATAAATTTTTATTTTCGTTTTTACCAAATTTTGATTGTCTGATAGCGTTCGGGTGAGGGTGCTACTACTAAAAAATTGAAATAAAATTCTCTATTCTTTAGGATTGTGTAGGGCTCAGTCCCTACTAGAACTCTGGTAATTTTCAGATGAATAGAATTGTTAAATTTGGAAGAAATAAATTTTTATTTTCGTTTTTACCAAATTTTGATTGTCTGATGGCGTTCGGGTGAGGGTGCTACTACTAAAAAATTGAAAAAATTTCTATACTTCAGGATTGTGTAGGGCTCAGTCCCTACTAGAACTCTGGTAATTTTCAGATGAATAGAATTGTTAAATTTGGAAGAAATAAATTTTTATTTTCGTTTTTACCAAATTTTGATTGTCTGATGGCGTACGGGTGGACCTGCTACTACTTAAAAATTTTAATAAAATTCTCTATTTTTTAGGATTGTGTAGGGCTCAGTCCTTACTAGAACTCTGGTAATTTTCAGATGAATAGAATTGTAAAATTTGGAAGAAATAAATTTTTATTTTCGTTTTTACCAAATTTTGATTGTCTGATGGCGTTCGGTTGAGGGTGCTACTACTAAAAAATTAAAATAAAATTTTCTATACTTCAGGATTGTGTAGGGCTCAGTCCCTACTAGAACTCTGGTAATTTTCAGATGAATAGAATTGTTAAATTTGGAAGAAATAAATTTTTATTTTCGTTTTTACCAAATTTTGATTGTCTGATGGCGTACGGGTGGACCTGCTACTACTTAAAAATTTTAATAAAATTCTCTATTTTTCAGAATTGTGTAGGGCTTAGTCCCTACTAGAACTCTGGTAATTTTTAGATGATTATAATTGTTAAATTTGGTAGAAATAAATTTTTATTTTCGTTTTTACCAAATTTTGATTGTCTGATGGCGTTCGGGTGAGGGTGCTACTACTAAAAAATTGAAATAAAATTCTCTATTTTTTAGGATTGTGTAGGACTTAGTCCCTACTAGAACTCTAGTAATTTTCAGATAAATAGAATTGTTAAATTTGGTAAAAATAAATTTTTATTTTCCTCTTCACCAAATTTTGATTGTCTGATGGCGTACGGGTGGACCTGCTACTACTAAAAAATTGGAATAAAATTCTCTATTTTTTAGGATTGTGTAAGGCTCAGTCCCTACTAGAACTCTGGTAATTTTCAGATGAATAGAATTGTTAAATTGGTAAAATAAATTTTATTTTCGTTTTTACCAAATTTTGATTGTCTGATGGCGTACGTGTGGACCTGCTACTACTTAAAAATTTTAATAAAATTCTCTATTTTTTAGGATTGTGTAAGGCTCAGTCCCTACTAGAACTCTGGTAATTTTCAGATGAATAGAATTGTAAAATTTGGAAGAAATAAATTTTTATTTTCGTTTTTACCAAATTTTGATTGTCTGATGGCGTTCGGGTGAGGGTGCTACTACTAAAAAATTGAAAAAAAATTTTCTATACTTCAGGATTGTGTAGGGCTCAGTCCCTACTAGAACTCTGGTAATTTTCAGATGAATAGAATTGTTAAATTTGGAAGAAATAAATTTTTATTTTTGTTTTTACCAAATTTTGATTGTCTGATGGCGTACGGGTGGACCTGCTACTACCAAAAAAATTGAAATAAAATTCTCTATTTTTTAGGATTGTGTAGGGCTCAGTCCCTACTAGAACTCTGGTAATTTTCAGATAAATAGAATTGTTAAATTTGGTAGAAATAAATTTTTATTTTCGTTTTTACCAAATTTTGATTGTCTGATGGCGTACGGGTGGACCTGCTACTACTTAAAAATTTTAATAAAATTCTCTATTCTTTAGGATTGTGTAGGGTTCAGTCCCTACTAGAACTCTGGCAATTTTCAGATGATTAGAAATATTAAGTTTGGAAGAAATAAATTTTTATTTTCGTTTTTACCAAATTTTGATTGTCTGATAGCGTTCGGGTGAGGGTGCTACTACTAAAAATGGAACTAAAATTCTCTATTTTTTAGGATTGTGTAGGGCTCAGTCCCTACTAGAACTCTGGCAATTTTCAGATGAATAGAATTATTAAGTTTGGAAGAAATAAAGTTTTTTTTTCGATTTACCAAATTTGATTGTCTGATGGCGTTCGGGTGAGGGTGCTACTACTAAAAAATTAAAATAAAATTCTCTATACTTCAGGATTGTGTAGGGCTCAGTCCCTACTAGAACTCTGGCAATTTTCAGATGAATAGAATTATTAAGTTTGGAAGAAATAAATTTTTATTTTCGATTACAAATTTTGATTGTCTGATTGCGTTCGGGTGAGGGTTGCTAACTAAAAAATGGAAATAAATTTCTCTATTTTTAGGA